>NC_137428.1:63821311-64386311 GCF_964374335.1 Astatotilapia calliptera | reverse complement strand
CTGATTGGTCGGCGAAAATGTCGAAGGGGCGTGCTCGGTATTTTCCGGCAGCAGAGCAAGAACTCTTGAGTGAGGGATTTCAGGAGTTTCAGAGTTTAATTAAAACGCAAGAGAACACTGCAAAGGCTGCAAAAGCAAGGAGAGAGGGCTGGCAGAAAGTTGCTGACAAATCAAACTCGTAGGTAATTTAATAATAATAATAATAATGGATTGGATTTATATAGCGCTTTCCAAGGCACCCAAAGCGCTTTACGATACCACTATTCATTCACTCCCACATTCACACACTGGTGGAGGCAGCTACGGTTGTAGCCAGGCTGCCATATCGCGCCATCGGCCCCTCTGGCCAACACCAGTAGGCGGTAGGGTAGATCTATCATATGACACTATATTGTCCAATATCATATGGCATTATATTATATTATAATATGTTATATTATATCCCCTTTCACATTAGAGCCACAACAGGACCCACAAGAACATGGGAACAAGTAAAAGTGGAATACAGGAGTATTCTACAGAATGGTAATATTTATCTCTTAGATTGCTTTGCGTCTCTTGGCAAGGTAATACTGGCCTGTAATACTCTGTTAGTTTGTTCATAACAGCAACCAAGAAAAGGGCAGAGGAAAAAAAGACAGGTGGTGGTCCTGCACCCCCTCGTCAACAAGTTGGTTAAGTAAATAATATCCTCACGGGAAAATCGATATCTCTCTATGAGCACACTGTCGCGCTGAGCTAAAGGATCCTGTCTATCCCGCAATATACGCTGAATTCTGAGGACTCTCCTTATCAATCTTGCACCTTCCGCAATGGGCTGCTCGCGTATACGGACAGGACATGGCTGCGACAGACTTCCCAAATCCACCTTCGCTTTTATAGCCGTGGTCTCTCATCTTGATTACACGACGTAATTTACAATTACTACTCTGAAATATGAATTACATCTGTAATAATCACATACATGTAATAGAATGTTAATAGTACATTTCCCTTTTTTAGGAAATGACCTGTATGTATCTGTGTGAAATCAATAAATGGATCAGGTGCTGCATTGTCTTTAGTTACATTGATAATATTTATTTATGGTGAAACAGTGGTGGAATATCGCTGTTGCTTTCGTATAAATGAAGCGGACATACCTGCGTGGCCGCGATCTAATCCTGTTTACATAAAGTGAACCTGCTCCCGAGCAGGTTTACGCTTACGGCTCTGTTGCTATGACAGCAAGTCCCGGATGAGCTTCGGGGAACCGACTGATCCAGGATCACGCGAAATCGTCAACAATCTAATCCGGCTAACCTACTTAGCGAGGTACGAAGAACGGGCCCCTGTTCGGGGTTCTGTTTGTACAGTTATGTTTTGTTTATGTTGCCATAGTGACGGGTGACGCCCTCTCGCTGCCACGGTGTGTCCTTCCGGGGTCAGAGGGCGCTCTGTGTGGTGTTGTTGTTGTTGCTGTGCTGTTGCCCGCTGAGCAGTTAGCTAGCGGCAGTGTTCTTCTGCAGATGTCAATAAACGGCTGTGCTCCCTGGCTAGCTCACGGGAAGCAAGACCAAACGATACCTCCGTCTCCTCGTTGTCTGAGCTCGCCACATTGGTGTCAGAAGTGGGATGATGGTGGCACCCCATGTTCTGACCCGAGTGACTTTTACCCCGCCGGTCGTGTCTGGCCGGTGCGCCAAAAGAAGGCACCTGGACATTTGCATGACTTTGTGTGGGGTAATGGGGTCGTCGGGGACGACTGACCCCTTAGGTGGGGGCTATGTAGCGGGTCAGGGCTGTTCGGGGTTCTGTTTGTACAGTTATGTTTTGTTTATGTTGCCATAGTGACGGGTGACGCCCTCTCGCTGCGACGGTGTGTCCTTCCGGGGTCAGAGGGCGCCCTGTGTGGTGTTGTTGTTGTTGTTGCTGTGCTGTTGCCGCGCTGAGCAGTTAGCTAGCGGCAGTGTTCTTCTGCAGATGTCAATAAACGGCTGTGCTCCCTGGCTAGCTCACGGGAAGCAAGACCAAACGATACCTCCGTCTCCTCCTTGTCTGAGCTCGCCACAATATTTTAGTTCTGCTGAGCCAAATAAGACAGGTCAGGGTGAAGAAGTGACAGCCAAAGAAAAACTTACCACAAAACGGAAAAGTTATGACAAATCAGACTATAAGGCAAAAAGAAAGTGCAGCTTTATGGTTTCATGGACAAAAGAATTTCTGTGGCTGCAATATGACAAGCGAAATAACCAGGGCTGCACATCCGCAGCCGCGCATTCGCTGTCAAAATAAAAAATGGGCACAAGATAAGAAGTTGCAACGCGTGTTTGCATACATACGATTTTAAGGAGGAGGACAGACATTTGTTTAGAACTCTTAAAGATGTCGAAGAAGCTCCTTTAAGCAATTACTGTGATGTTCCTCCACCTCCAAAGAAATGTCAGAAGGAGTCCGAACCACAAAAGAAGCGCATATTCTCGGAAAAGTAGTTGCAGGAGGTGAGCTGGCTTCAAACAAATGATGAACGCACAGAGATGTGGTGCGGAATGTGCCGTGAAAATTTAATAAATGACAAATTAAAAAGGCATGAACATTTTTTTTGTATCGAAAAAATATTGAACCGTGACACCAAAGTACCGAACCGAACCGTGAATTTTTTGTATTGTTGCACCCCTAGTATATATATGTATATATGTATATGTATATATATATATATATGTGTGTGTGTGTGTGTGTGTGTGTGTGTGTATATATATATATATATATATATATATACATATATATATTCCATTTTATGTATTAGAAACAGATTGTTTTTCATTTGTATGTAACTATTTGATTAGTTCAGACTTTTCACACTTGTTGCGCTCACTGAGTCATTCATGTCTGGCACTTCATTGCTTTGGTCTTTTCTAGTAAACATTTTTTAATCCAAATTACCTGCACACCCATTTTTATTCATTTTTCTTTATGTAGCTGCAGTGTTTTTTGTCATGTACATTTGCCTTGATTTGAAACCTGTGTGATTTTTAGTGTGACTAACTAGTTTCCCCTCAGAGCACACATTGAGTCGCTGTAGACACAATCACTACAACATCCCCGTAATTGCTATGGATATTGGACTCATTTGTCTATTGGAAATGTCTGGTCTAAGAGATTTTGGTTAATGTATAATTTAACTGAGAAAATTAAACACCCCGTCTCTGTATCCACCTCTTCATCTCCCTTTGAATGTTGTCCCTTCATCCCCAGGCAAAACAAGATGATATGACGTGGAGAAACAAGCCACTGTTTTCGTGTCACTGACTGGGAATGGAAAGTGGCATTTATCCTCTAGAATGTAAATGTTTAGCTCTGTTTACTTGTCAATTGAAATAAGAGTATAATCATTCATGGGCTTAAATCTTTGTTTTCATGGTTTTTAGTGTTTTACTTAGTTTTTTGGCTGTCTGCATCCTGGTCAGCTTTCATTTTATGAAGTTTGTGCAACAGTATCAGCATAGCATCAAAACACCAGCAGTCCTTTGTTTCTGCTATGCTCTGTTGGGGAGATATTTGTTCAGAGCCTGTCAGGAGTCTCTCCTTGATGCTCTGCTGCCAGGCGCTTGTCAATGGGCAGCACCACAGCTCCACAGTACTTTCAATTACTGCCAGTGTTAAAATTCACACTTTCTCTCTTCCGACCAAAGCAACTTTTCTTGCATCTCATCAGTATAGGCAATATTTCCTTGCCTTTTCTTTCACCTCACATATGATCCCTCTGCTTCCAACGCACTTGTCACATTATTAAAATTAGATCTTTCATGATTAACATTTAAAACATTTACAGGAAATTATGAAGGCTACTCCAGGAAAACTAAAACATGTGGTGTAGACACAAAATCTGTTTAAAAATGAAATACATTTGTTTAAAAGTCACGTTAAGTGTAACAAAAAATGAAACCTGCGCTATTTAATACATTTCCATGAGACTCGTATTCGTATTAATATTATCATTTTTGGCTTGTTAGCAGCCTGTCAGTCTCAGTGCAGTCGTAGTTGCTATGGCCAAACAGTTGTCTGGCAACAGAAACACAGTCAGGTCAATGAAAGCACCTGTGCTTTGTTCTGGCTTTCATTCAAACTCATAATGAATCGTTACAAATGGTTTGTCAGGTTTATTAATTATCGTCCTAATAGGAAGAATTACGTCTGTTTCTTTTACTTCAGTAATAAAAACCAAGCTTTCTCGTACTATATAAGAACCTGAAAAGAATGCACAGCGTGATTTCAGAGCTATTTTCCTAATGGATATAATAGGGCCTGCTTACCACAGCCTTTTTCTTGAGCTGCTTTCGTCTCCATCCATTTATGATTAAATTATAACCCTGGGCAGTTAACAAAGGACACATAAAAACAAACAAGCCTTCCTAAGATAATATATTATTTACCATCCTCTATCTCTGTTCTAGCCTTGACCCATTTCTCAGTGCTTTCTGTCTGACAGTTCGACTTGGACAACAATCAATGTATGTTATTGTAACCACTCATATTAGGTAATTTGCATATTTAAACAACAAGTAATTATTTAAAATTGCATGACAAAAAATTGCATGGTGGGATGACAGGTGTTTACTTTAATTACACAAATATTATGTAGAAGTAGTAATGTTTAATAGGCATTGATCTGTAAATAACTGGATATGAGTAACTTTAGCCTATTATATTATATCAGAATAATTATAAGAAACTTAGTTTTAAATAGCATTAATATCACTTTGACCTTCAGATCAATCTTTTGAACTCAAAGAAGAGGTCAGAGGTTTTATACGGTGCTTTTTATATGTTGACAGTACACACCACATTTCTTTTAATGTCTAAGTTAGAAGGTTTTTAATCAATTTTCAACCAATAAATCATTGAGTTAATCTTGAAGACCTTGTTCGATGTAAACCAAATTTTCATGGATTGTTTATGTGACTCCATTCTACACCTCTACAAAGTTTTATCAGAATACATGTAAAACGAGCTATTGTATTTATAGGCAGAATGATGCCTATGAATACAAATTCTACCAAAAACATTAAATCCTTGGTGGAGCTAAGATTTGCAAATCTCATAAACCAATATTTAATTTACAATAGAACATAGAAAACATATCAGTTTAAAACATTTTACTACTTCATGAAAAATGTTAGCTCATTTGGAGTTTGGTGACAGAAACATGTCTACACACCCCCAACTCTGGAACAAGGGGCAAAGGAAAGCTGGAAAGGGAAACTGTGCTCAAAACAGCTGGAGGAACATTTTGCAGATGATTAGGTTAACTGGCAACAGGTCTGGTTAAGGCACCATCAGTGCTGAAAGTTATATACAGGTTTTAGAGCAGCATATACTCCAATCAAGACTGCTTTTTTCTTTAGGGAAGTCCTTGCATATTTCAGCAAGACGCTGCTAAACTGAATAGTCCAACTGTTACAAGAGAATGGCTTTGTAGTAGATGAGTGCCGAACTGGCTTTGCGTGCATTCAAGAATACATCATGAAATAAAAAATTATAACAAAGAAGACCCAGGACTGCTGAGCAGCAAAAAGAATGGGATAACATTCATCCTCCAACAGTCCAGCAAACTGGTCTGCTAAGTTCCCAGATGCTTACAAACTGTTGTTAACAGAAAAGAGGATTAAACATAGTAGTAATCTTTTTTTTTAGGTATGTTGCCACCATCAAATTTAAGTGAGCTAATATTTTTTAAATTTACAAATTTCATATGCTTTCTGTGTTTGTTGTGAATGATATACAGTGGGGCAAAAAAGTATTTAGTCAGCCACCGATTGTGCAAGTTCCCCCACCTAAAATGATGACAGAGGCCAGTAATTTGCACCAGAGGTACACTTCAACTGTGAGAGACAGAATGTGAAAAAAAAATCCATGAATCCACATGGTAGGATTTGTAAAGAATTTATTCGTAAATCAGGGTGGAAAATAAGTATTTGGTCAATAACAAAAATACAACTCAATACTTTGTAACATAACCTTTGTTGGCAATAACAGAGGTCAAACGTTTACTATAGGTCTTTACCAGGTTTGCACACACAGTAGCTGGTATTTTGGCCCATTCCTCCATGCAGATCTTCTCGAGAGCAGTGATGTTTTGGGGCTGTCGCCGAGCAACACGGACTTTCAACTCCCGCCACAGATTTTCTATGGGGTTGAGGTCTGGAGACTGGCTAGGCCACTCCAGGACTTTCAAATGCTTCATACGGAGCCACTCCTTTGTTGCCCGGGCGGTGTGTTTTGGATCATTGTCATGTTGGAAGACCCAGCCTCGTTTCATCTTCAAAGTTCTCACTGATGGAAGGAGGTTTTGGCTCAAAATCTCACGATACATGGCCCCATTCATTCTGTCCTTAACACGGATCAGTCGTCCTGTCCCCTTGGCAGAAAAACAGCCCCATAGCATGATGTTTCCACCCCCATGCTTCACAGTAGGTATGGTGTTCTTGGGATGCAACTCAGTATTCTTCTTCCTCCAAACACGACGAGTTGAGTTTATACCAAAAAGTTCTACTTTGGTTTCATCTGACCACATGACATTCTCCCAATCCTCTGCTGTATCATCCATGTGCTCTCTGGCAAACTTCAGACGGGCCTGGACATGCACTGGCTTCAGCAGCGGAACACGTCTGGCACTGCGGGATTTGATTCCCTGCCGTTGTAGTGTGTTACTGATGGTGACCTTTGTTACTTTGGTCCCAGCTCTCTGCAGGTCATTCACCAGGTCCCCCCGTGTGGTTCTGGGATCTTTGCTCACCATTCTCATGATCATTTTGACCCCACGGGATGAGATCTTGCGTGGAGCCCCAGATTGAGGGAGATTATCAGTGGTCTTGTATGTCTTCCATTTTCTGATGATTGCTCCCACAGTTGATTTTTTCACACCAAGCTGCTTGCCTATTGTAGATTCACTCTTCCCAGTCTGGTGCAGGTCTACAATACTTTTCCTGGTGTCCTTCGAAAGCTCTTTGGTCTTGGTCATGGCGGAGTTTGGAGTCTGACTGTTTGAGGCTGTGGACAGGTGTCTTTTATACAGATGATGAGTTCAAACAGGTGCCATTCATACAGGTAACGAGTGGGGGACAGAAAAGCTTCTTACAGAAGATGTTACAGGTCTGTGAGAGCCAGAGATTTTCCTTGTTTGAGGTGACCAAATACTTATTTTCCACCCTGATTTACGAATAAATTCTTTACAAATCCTACCATGTGAATTCATGGATTTTTTTTTCACATTCTGTCTCTCACAGTTGAAGTGTACCTCTGGTGCAAATTACTGACCTCTGTCATCATTTTAAGTGGGGGAACTTGCACAATCGGTGGCTGACTAAATACTTTTTTGCCCCACTGTATGGGTTCATAAGATTTGCATATCATTACATTTTGTGTTTATTTTACACATCATCCCAACTTTTTTGGAATTGGGGTTGCAAATAACATCAGGGTAGCGCCGCTCTCTTCTTGCCTTTTCCCCTAAGGCAGGCTTCATCAGGCTTGTTAACATCTGTCTTGTTCTGCTATGTACGACATGGAGGAAACAAGAGATGAGCTATACAAAGAACACAATGAACCTCTCTGTCCTCAGTCGAACAAATGGAAATTGACAACCTTTTAAATGTACCAAGGTGAGCTAGTACTAGCATAAAAGTCATTATTCGCAAGAATAAATCAAACAAATAAAGTGCTTAATTTCTGTTAATTTTATTTGACCACAAATCTCAAGTGGTTTGTATGTAAACTTGAAGCGGTCAGTTATTTTCATTATGTCATTTCTACTTATGTGTCACATTAACAAAACAACTTTTTATCGATAGAGCGTTGGGCTCTGGTGCAACTGATTGAATTAAGGTAACAAATACAGCAGCCAGCAGTCAGTCTTCTCAGAAGCAATAAACTCCTAATCGTTGAATGATAAAAACAAATAACAAAAGCTGCGTGTGTTATTCGGTTTGTTATCAAACCATACACTAAGAAGGATTAAAACCCTCTTTTGATCATCAGATTGAAAACAGAATCAAACCTTTATATATCAGTCGGTGGTCTAGCCTGTGTGAAACAACACTGCCTGTTGTTCATTGTCATTTTGTTTCCACTGTTGGTACTTTTTATTATTTCCCCTTGGATATTGATTTTTTTCTCCCCCTTTCTTTTGAACTTGCAGGGCTAGTGAGCGCACCTCTGCTTTTTCCTGCTGTTTCCTGTCAAAAGTGTTTTAAAGTAAACACACCTGTACACACAAGACACACTACATTTACGCTTTCATAAAAGATGCTGTGTGTCTCCACACATGCACACGCACACCCGCTGGGTTGGAGGAATTCATTAGCAAATATATGAGGTCAGCCAATGAACAGAAGTTCACATATTTAGAAAATGGGCCCTGCAGGAGCACAAGTGTTGTGTGCCTCATCTTCACTTAAGGCTGATGACACATCAGCGGTGCTGTGCTCCACTGAGCTCTGGAAAGGGTTGTGTTGACATTCTTCCTAAACGCACTGCTGAAACACGCTCCGAGCCACAAGTCAAAGCATCAACTGTCATTGTCTCTCATTTTAAATTTCACAACATCTTTCGCTTGCAGCTTTGACCTGTAAAGCTGAGCCATTTTGAGTTGCATTTCTTTGGCGAAAACAAACGGGTCTGTTTTTTTGTTGTTTTTCATTATACATTCCAGAAATGCAGCTACGCAGTTACAGCCTACAGTGAAACAAAGTGGCGAGACGCAGAAAAAGAGCTCCAAAATAAGACTGTGACATGTGATTAAAAGTAATGCGAAAAAGGAAGTAAACCTTGAAATAGGATTGATTCATGTATTTTTTAGTGTTGAATGGATGATCACTCGAGTTTTGCTGTGTGTTCTGGCGTGTAAGAATAACAGAAAGGTTGGCTGCATTTTACACTGAATATGTGGTGTCCACTTTTTTTTTTTTGTCCCTCCTGGAGTTGGGTTGTGGAGCCTTCTGGCTTGACCTTGAAGACGATCACCCTGAAATGACAGCAAGATAGTGAAGCCTTTGCTGGCCTGCTGGGCCACCCCCTGGTGCTTTTCTGCATGATGTTACCCTGTGTCCTTATTTATTGTTCTTTAATGCACTACATGCACTTCTGCGGTTATGTGTGTTTCTGAAACAATGCTTTATTGGCGTGTATCATTTGCATACAGTATACAGTGCCGTGAAAAAGCATTTTCTGCCTTTCTGATTTTGTACTTTTTGTATATATGTCACATTTAAAAGTTTTAGATCCACAACATATTTTAATAATAGATAAATATAACCCGAAGAAATACAAAGTGCTGTTTTTAAATGGTGATTTTATGTTTTAAGGGAAAAAAATATTCAACCCTCTAGTGTGTCTGAATTAAAACACTTGTGCAAAGGAGAGTGGGCTGAAAACGTCTCCACAGCCTTGTGAAAGACTCATCGGTAGTTATCGTAAATGCTTGATGCTTGCAGTTCTTGCTGCCAAAGGTAGCAGAACCAGTTATTAGGTTAAAGTGATAAATGGTAAATGGACTGGTGCTTATATGCACTTTTCTACTCAATTTGAGCACTCGAAGTGCTTTCTTACTCCAAATCTCATTCACACGAATGCTTTTTTTTTCTATGCCTAAGCACTTTTAACTTTCACGCTCTCAGAGGCAACTTGGGGTTCTGCATCCTGCCCGAGGATACGTCAACATCCAGGTTCTAGGAGCCAACTTTATTTCAAAGAGTTTTTATTTATCTGGGTTAATTTTGCCAAATATGTGACAAATAGCCAGAAAAAAAGGAACCAATACGGTAGAGGGAGAAACACTGTTTCGCAGCACTGTAGATGTTGTAAATGCCTTTCTAATTTCAGAATTTGGTGCTACACTCAGCGCTTCATTTGTGATAAAATGCCCTAAAATCCAAAACAGTGTGCATGTTTTTATGCCGTGCATACACTGGGGGCATTTGCATAAGCCTGAGGAGGGTGTTTATATTTGTATTCTCAAGCTGAGGGTTGGAAAATGACCTGTCTCCTGTGATTATATCCTTGGTAACTAGAAGTGACGAGGTAATTGTGAAATCTATTTAAAAGAATTGTAGCTTGCCTCTCTGTCTCTTTCTCATCCCCTTTTTATTTCTCTCTCTCGCTGCTGTTTTCAGGTCATTACTACATCGTTTTTCTACACCTACTCATCCCCGTCTTATCCATACAGCCATGTTGTCTCTTTGTTCATGGTCTATTTTCTTTGTTTGTCATTTTCCTCTTGTTTCCTTTCCTTGCTTACACCTTTTGTAAGGATGTATATGTCCTACATTCTTTATTCTGTTTCCTCTTCTGTCTTCAACTATGTGTGTTTATAGAAAAACCCTGCTTCAGATCGATCCTGTGATGTTGTTAAGATCAATAACACAGAGTGTCACAGCTCAGGCAGCAAAGACTGATGGACGATTTCTGCTCGCCGTATACTTTGAACATGTTGGCATTTAGTTTTCTCGCTCAGTCCCTTTTCTCTCACTCTCTGCTCTCACACACAGTGGCGTCCGTTCCTGCCTGGTCTGAAATATGAAGTGATAGACTCGGCCTACATCTCCCTCTACACAGGTAAGAGCAATTCATCAAATTTGTGTCATCTTGTCGTGGAATCTAATAATTTCATGATTAATTTTTTGTATTTATTGGCATTTACACACTGGACTTTGTTAATAGAAAATCTGCTGAAAATGCTCAGCTGAGAGCTTGCCAAAAGGAAAGGCTCAATCATGCCATAGAAACAACCTATTTAAACCAAAATGTTCTTCTGTGGGTTCACTGCAGATGTCAGTTTGAGAACACAGCATGTATTCCCTACGTGCGGCTAAAGAGAAGTTTCAGGATCTAATAGATGATCTATTTTCTTCCATAGGTGTCATTCTTAGCAGAAATGAGAACACTATCTCCAGAGTAGATGTCTAACCTTTATAGCTCCAAGAATAGTAATGTGTCACAAAGATTCAGCATCGTTAACAGGGGGAAATGCCAGCTGCACAGAAAATGATGTGTGGAGTTGTCATCTTGGGCAAAGCTGCAGTGTTATGTGGATGCATGCCAAATCCTGTCTTCTTGTTTATGACAAGCTGTGACAGAGAGGAATGAAGCCTCGTACCATATATGAGGTCACCTGCTGGATTCGAGCATTACCATCTCCTCATCTGTCTCCCGTCCTCCACCCATCCATCCCTTCTCCTCCCTCATGTCACTCTGCCTCCCTCAGTTGTTTTTTCCATTCACTCACTCTGGAAATTATTTAATAATCCTTCCTGTTTGAGCAAAAACATGCATCTCTTTGCTCTGGGACACCAGTTAAAGTTGTAGGACTTTGATTCTGCAATCAGTGTTGCATTGTATAAGTGGAATACTTGCACATAAATTTAGAGGTATTTTGTTATGTACCTGAAAAACTATCCCAAGCTATTTTTATGTCTTTCATTGTGCCACGCTTCCCTCTGCTCATGCAAGTGTTTTTCTGTCTATAGTTTCAAAATAAATTCTTACTGGCACAACCTGAATTGGAAGCTCCATTTGTGTAATAATGCCACAGATTATGTTTCATAATTTAAGTGAAAAAACACCAAAGATGCAGTCAACTTAGTTGCTATAAATGTGTAAAGTTAAACAAGCATTTTTTTCTTTGGTTTCCTTTGTTTTTGTTGCAAAGATCCATCTCAATATCTCTGCTGCACATAAATGAATGCTGTGGTTTTGATGATAATACAAATATATGAAAAATGATGCAATTTCTTCACAGGAAGAAAAAGGGGTTCCATTATTTTGCTGATCAACGAGCCCATTAGTCAACATTTGCAAGACTTGTGTGTAGTAAAAACCAGCAGTGTGATCAACAGATATCTTATTGTTTGGGAAAAAAAGAGAGAAAGATGGTGGACACAATTCACCCTCGTGAGGATAAAAATTATGCTGACCACCCTGTTAATTATAAAGCACTTCTCCCATCAGGCATTGCCACTGACATGCCATTAATCACGCGTGCGCTCTCCTCCTACCCTGTTATCGATTGGTATAATTATGACTCGGCTCTGTTCTGCTTTTGTTTGCTTCAACTTTTTTCTGATCCTTCACTTCAGCTTTTGTTAGGGTTCTCCTCCTCTTCCTCTGCTTCCTTTGTGCCATCTCCCCTCTGCTTCTCCTTCTGTCTCTTCCTTCCTCAGTCGCCACCTCGTCATAGATGGTAGCGATTTTGCTGTAATTGTGGCCCAAATCATATCTTCTTTTAAACATTAAATATCAAATTTGTCCATTGTGAGGAGCATAAAAAAGGAAATGAGATAAAGAGTCTTCCTCTTTTCCGCTGACTCTAACTTAATGTCTCTTCACTGCTTTTTTTCCAGATGAGTCCAATCTGAAGATGAACAGTGTGGACCACATCCCTCAGACCTTGGCCAGTCACATCCGTCTCCCAGAGGAGACACAGCCTCAGGGTCTGGAGGGAGGCCGTACCATCCTGCATGGAGCTGATATGCTGAAGCCGGATCCCAGGGACACCTTCTATAGCAGTAAATCTGCCATTCATCATTTCAGGCTGTCCTCTTTCTCTGTCTTCATCCTGATTTTCTGGCCTGTCGTTTTCTCTAAATGCCTGATTGTCTGGCTCGATTGTCTGCAGTTGTCATCTTAGCTGTATTCAGACTGTAATTTCATCCAGTAGGCTGTGTTCCATTTTTTCTGGATTTTCCTGCTTTTTTTCATCACTCACCTATCTGACTCTTAGATTTTTATTTATTCATTTATTTAAGTGTTCTATACACACATTGGTTTGGCCTAGTTGTTGAATAACTGCCTGCCTCTTCCTGTCACTCTCTGTCTCTTCTCAGCCCCTATGATTGATCCCTCTCGACTGGAAAACGTTCTTCCGGCCTGTCTTTACTCTCCAACCTATGTAGTCAAAGATTTCCCCATTGCCAGATACCAGGGCCTGCAGTTCGTAAGTCACTTTCCATCTGGGTCACAAAAAGAGTGACGCTTTTGTTCGAATCAGCTTTTATTTTTCGACAGTCAGCTGTTGCTAAAAGTAGACTAGCGGGGTCATCAGAAATGTGACCAGATATGGTAGTGGCCCTTAAAAAGTATTCCCAGTGTAATATCCCGATCAACTGCGCAGCAAACAGAGAAACAGAGAAGCTACATCTGTGCTGATTTGGATATCGCCACTGCATCTCTCCCTTTGTGTCAAGCACAGCATAAACAAAGTAAGTGGAGGGCAGTGTTGAGCACTGCTCCCCCCTTTAGGGCAGCACAGGTTACTGCAACATCTGCAAAGATGAACGATAACTGGTATGAGAGAGAGATGCAAGTTACACAGCAAATCCATTTCAGATTAGACAAGAATGACCTTAACAAAATGCAGCATTATATAAAGTGACTGGTTGTAATTAAACACTGTCACAAAGTGCACATAGTTTAACCTAACTTTTCCTCCTGTCACTGTTTTCTGGGGCGATTGCATTTTTGATTGACATGTCTCTGTTTATCAGGTCTATCTGTCTTTCGTCTACCCTAATGACTTCACGCGCCTCACCCACATGGAACGAGAAAACAAGTGTTTCTACAGAGAGTCCCCTATCTACTTGGAGAAGTAAGGGCATTATTACTTTTATCTCTTAGGGAGGTATGGGAACATTTGTCTTTGTCTTGTATATATGAGCGCGTACACTGATTATGCAGAATAAGTGTTCAAGTGTCTGTGAATCTGATGGCAGTGATTCATGTGACCCCTCACTAAGAGATTAAGTGTATTATGCTGCAAGGCACATCGAAACTTCAACCTTCTGTTAATGCATGTGGCCGTGTGTGTGCGTGTGCCTGTGCTGCCTCTTGTTTTGTCTGCCAGGTTTGGTTTCTACAAATATATGAAGATGGATGAGGAAGAAGATGACAGGCCGTTCTTCTTCCCGAACCCAGATGGTAACTAATAATGAGCAAACACATGCACCCACCTGCACACGTACAGACTCTCATTCAACTTTAAGTCTCTTTCGTGTCCCCAGATTTCCTAGAGGAGGAGGAGGTGGTAGATACAGAGGATGAGGCAGAGATTGTTGGCACACAGTCACCCAAGAAGCCCTCTTATCCAAGCCAGACCAGCCATACTTCAAATCCCTCCTATCGGCAATCAAAGTCTGAGCCCACACCAGCTGGCCGAGACAAGGAGAAAAAGAAGGAGGATCCTAATGATGAAGAAGATGAGGGCCCAGTCAACAGTATCATACAGCACAGAGAAAGGAGGCGTTTTCCTCGCAGAGACAGACAGATGGATAGGGATTTGGACAGAGACTGGGGGAGAGATCATACAAGGGAGAATATGAGAAAAGACACGGGGAAGAGACTGGAAAACATCGAAGCAAGGGTTCTTCAGCCTGATATCGAAAGCGTGGTTAGGGGTCGCTCTCTGTCCTGGGTCCACACTGATTCTGCAGAACTAGACCCTGCCAGGAAAGGCGGAGGAACAGGTGGCGGAGAAGACAGGGGAGTTGACACACGGACTAAACTCAGCAAGTCTTCTCTTCTCTTTCCCCAAAAGTCGTCCCTCTCTGCCCTTGCTAGCCGAGCCAGGCAGATCCTCAGCAACTCTGCACATGGCAACAACCTCCACGATAGGCTTCCCGGGAGCAAAAAAGAGAAGAGGGAGGAGAACAAGATCTACATCACCAGGCCCAAGCCTGCAAGGGAGAGAGAGAAGGAGAGGGAGCAGCGGCGAGAGAGGAGGGACGAGAGGGCATCTCGCCACCCTAGAGAGGTTTTCCCAGGAGTCTTTTTGTATCAGACTGGAAAGACCACCAGGCTGGTAAACCTGGGTGCCAGGAGACGTGGTGGGGGAGGCGTAACAGGAAGTAGGAGTCTGATTAGTGCGCCTCAGCTCTGGCCTAACCCCCCTATAAAAGAAGGTAAGGCTTCTCCTCACAATGGAAGCACCAACACACACAATGAAAGTGTGGTAAAGTCTTCTAACAAGGCAACAGGGGCAAGACAGCCAGAGAAAAGCAAAAGCAAAGGAGAGCACCGGGATTTAAAGACTACTATCATGGCTGACCCACCCAGTAAAGAACACCACCTAATCGAACCGTCCTCTCACCGCGGTCCCCCTCATCCCTCTGTTACCCCACCAAGATTAAACTTTACAGACAACACAATCCAAGGTCAATCACGGGTTACTTCTTACCTGCGAACCTCAGAGATTACAGAGTCCCAGCAGCAGCCAGACCCCAACCCTCCAGATATCGACCAAGAAACAAACCACTCTAATCCTGATCCCGACCCCGAGCCAGAGCCAGAGGAGGGTGAAATGTCAGATTACAGCTACGAGGAGGTGGAGGCTCGGCCAGGTTGGGCAGAGGAGAGCATTAACTGGCAGAGGACTTTCTCGGTCAATCCGATGGACTTTGAGCTTCTGCGCTCTGACTGGAATGACTTGCGCTGTAATGTGTCTGGGAACCTGCAGCTAGCAGAGAGCGAGGTGGTGGACGTGCTGGCACAGTACATGGAGAAACTCAATGAGCACAATGGGGGGTAAGCATGGCAAAATGAAATAAAACAGACAAGGTCTATGTTTCCCTGCATCCTTGTTAGTTTAGGTGTGGTACTTATGCTAATCGTTATATAAAGCAAAAGGTAATTTTGCTGCAACATATTGCTCATGTCCTGGTGCTTTGAAGTCTTGCTCTCAGTCTTCAGTATGCTGATTACAATTTTCTTCAGTAGTTCTTGCAAAGCTCGATGTTATTTGTGTGAAGTAGCTTCTCTGTTGTTATTTTCATCATCCATGCTAAATTCAATGTGCCACAGATAATGAGAATCAGCTTTTTTGAAGTGGTTTGTACACACAAACAATAATGAATCCACTTGTGCCAATGATGTAAAACGTTGTATTCTATATGTGCAACCTCTCTGTGTATTTTCAATATTTTCTGTCTGTCTGCCCTAGGATCTACACCCTGTTGCGAATTATCAACGTTGAAAAGCGGCGTGACTCGGCAAGAGGGAACCGGTACCTCGTGGAGCTGGAGCTTATGGAGAGAGGACGTAGCGTGGTACGCCTTTCAGAATACATTTACCTGCTCCTACACCGCAGCAAGCAGGGGGAGGAAAGTTTAGAGAACACAGACTCTGCCCCTGCCTCAGCACCGGCTTCGGCCCTCTCCACTGCCACTCCCAGCCTCACCACCCCACCGCCTCCTCCTCCTCCCACCAAGTCGTCTGGCCAAGCAGCAGCAACACCCTGGAGCACTGCATATGCTAAGCCCCTGCTATGCCAGCCAGTCATGCTCCAATGGAGGAAAGATGTCATGGTACACTTTGTGGTCCCAGGTGAGTCAAAAGTTAATCCAGGGCAGATTCAGCATCCTTCAGATGAATAATTTATTTGCCTATACTTTCTTTGTTTTCTCAACTTGCTGTCCTTTTGCCTTTGGTATTACTGTTCTTCAGTAAAAAACCAGGCTCGCTGGGTGCAGCAGTTCATCTCTGACATGGAAAATCTTCACCGGCAGACAAAAGATGACAATTTCAGCATCATCATTGTGGATTTTGAGAGCGAAGATATGGACGTGGAGCAGGCACTTCGAGAGAGCAGTGTGCCAAGGTGTGTGCATGCGACACGAGGAGCTGTGTGCTGTGACTTTTAATATTTTGAAGGCTGCCGCGCTTTATATATATTTGTGTTTTGGCAGATATGAGTATCTTAGGAGAGAAGGCAACTTTGAGCGCTCGGCAGGACTGCAGATGGGAGTGGACACTATTGAGGTCAGTGAAACAAGCACACATAGAGAAGACGACAATATGTGAGCTGGCAGGCAAAAGCCACTCACTGAGGGTCAGACGCTTGCACAGACCACATGACCTTTACTGGCTGATGGACAGGCAGAAAGAACACTCATGCATAATGAATGCATCACAGCGAGGTTGGTCTGTCATGGACTGTGGATCTCACCCTTATCTCCAAGCCTCCTACTGCCTTCCTTGGCTCTCTCGCACAGAGTCCAGCTGTGGCTGACAGGGAATTCCTTAGACAGATAGCCGCATATCCTCTGTCATATGTATGCCATAGCTGTCACATCCACTCCCTCTCACAGGTTATTTGTGTGCATGTGCCCTTACACCATTCTGTGGCTGTCTCTGTCTCGCACACATGCATACCCACCCATGGGAGAATGGAGCAGCTGGAAGTCTGGACAGACGTTGATCCGTCAGTTGACTGTCAGTGCTGTCATGGTGGGATGACACGACTGTCACTCATATCTAAATGACCTATGGGCTGTTGACGTGACGACAACCCACTCATGCCGAGCACAGACCTAAAGAGAGCTTCTGCTCTCGTTAATCCTAAAAGCCCATGTAAAAAGCGGTAAAGCGCATGTGAACATCCGCTTGTCTTGCACCAGCTTACACACACAAAAATCAGACACTTCTTTTGCCCAGTTGAAGGAAGGATTTTGATATCATTTGGATGTAGCAAACATACTTGAGCATTTCTTTGCATTTTCTCCCACAGGACAGCCACAGCATCGTATTCCTGTGTGACCTGCACATCCATTTCCCTCTCAACATCTTGGAAAGCATCAGGAAGCACTGCGTGGAGGGACGCCTTGCTTTTGCTCCCATTGTCATGAGACTCAGCTGTGGTAGTTCACCACAGGAGCCTGATGGTAACACACAAAAAATACACGTGTTACATATTAACAAAGGCTTAGTTTGAAGGGGCACTGAAACTCATTCCCCAGTTACGGTGATATATGTGATTTTTATTTTATATGTGTAGTAAATACACTTTTTGAAGTACAATCATGTATAGGCATCAGATTTTCCTGTTGCTGCACCATCAAACTGTATGACTCAGTGCTTTTCTTTTGTCTCTAAGGTTACTGGGAGGTAAACGGCTTTGGTCTGTTTGGAATTTATAAATCAGATTTTGATAAAATTGGAGGGATGAACACAGAAGAGTTCAAAGACCGCTGGGGTGGAGAGGATTGGGAACTGTTGGACAGGTAGCTCTGCAACATAAACACTCTCAAAGCATGTATGACACAGAGTGAACAAACTAGTGAACATCTAATTTAACCTCAAAAGCTGTGTAAAAGCAGTGCATGTTGTAAAAAATGTCCCTGTGTTTTGTAAAAGTTTATATTATTAGTGAAAGTGCAGCTCAGGAAGGGAAGATCACAAGAAGCTTTAAAAAGCTGAACATTTATGTTTATAGTGATCAGGAAATTATCTTTTAAATTGTAATTTTTCAATGTTAGTCCTTTAATCTGCGTTGTGGCAGAGGAAATTATAGCTGTAGCAATTTCAAAACTTGAGCTAAAGAAACCGAAGATTATTATGTATTCATGCGGTATCAGAATAACACAATTTTCTGACTTGGAAAAAAAAAGACCTTACCTGACTTAAAAGAAGTAATTTAAAGCAAGGACACAGCTATCAACGTGTTGTTTAAACGCTCAAGGTAATAAAATACAGCGTACCTTCATTCTAATGTTCATGTTGTTCATGTCCAAATTCTCATTTAGAAGTACACGAACACATGAAAATCAGGGTTATCAGCTTATATGCAGGGTTATCTTTTAGTGTAGAAGTGTATTTGCAATATGATCTGAGACAAAAAATGAAACTTCTCTCTGTCTCTCTCGTTCGTTAGGGTCCTGCAGAACGGTTTGGAAGTAGAAAGACTACGCTTGAGGAACTTCTTTCACTACTACCACTCCAAGAGAGGCATGTGGAATGCCCAAAACAAAAAAACTCCCAAGGGATAGCGCAGCCTGTTGGTCAGAGGATCCTAAACCTACCTGCAGACCCACTGTGTGTGTGAGAGAGAGACCTGTCGGAGCTCGCTCACTGCCTGAATTCTGCCTTTTCGAAACAGGCTCCTTTCAGGGACTCCTCGGACCCTGTTGTGTATTTGTCTGTACGAGGAAACTGATTCCAAATTTGAAATTTGGAGGCGTGCTTTTTACGCAGACGGACCTGAGTCATCACTTTGCCTCACTGACTGAACTACTGTACAGAGAGAAGAGTTATTTTTATTCTCCTTTTCTCTGTCCTTTTTGGTGCAATGTTTTCAGACAGACTGGAAAGCAGAGAGCGTGTGTGTTTGTATGTGTGGGTATGTGTATATATAGGTGTGTGGGTGTGTTGCCATGACGGAAAGCACCCCTTTTTTTTTTCTAACACGGAGATGTGGAGACAACCTAAGATCTTTTTGCTAACATGCTCTCACGCGGGAGCCTAATAGAATGTGTGTCAACGTGTTCATCAGGCGATTCAGACGCAGGGTTGTAGCTCAAGTAGAGGAACACTTTGTTTGATAAAGCAGTACATCAACTTCTACCTGTTAAATATCATTGACTAGAATGACTGAGGTGCTGAACTCCTCTTTGTATCTGATATTATAAACCACAGAAGGTTTTCCGTTCAGAAAAAGCCCTTTCTCAAACAGATACATCCCTTTCTGCCCCTCTTTCTCCTTCTGTATCACCTTTATTTTATTCCTTTCTTTATCCTTTTCCTTGTCATGCTAACTTGTGTGTTTGTATCTGTTTGTAATATTATTTTATAATGTCAATTTTAAAATAGAGCATTTATAATAATGCAAGCTATTGGTTATGACTTGATTTGTTTTAAGTGATGAGGGGGTTTTTCTTTTTCTTTTTTTAACAAGGGACTTTTATTTATCTGGATTAAGCATGTGCTTACATTTGGCATGCTATTCCTGTTCAATAACACTGAATTTGTGAGCATTTCAGATCTACTGACAGATTTTTTTGTTTGCAAACTTCATTTCTCGTATTAAAATCCCACAGAGACGGGGAATGCTTGGCTGTCGAAAATACAGATACTCTTCTGTTTGAGCTTGTTTTAAGCGCTAACAGAAGGGAGACCAGTTCATGTGTGGGACACAGTGGTGCAAGGCATGGCTGTTTCACAAATGTGTGCCTTTATCAGGGTTTGGCTGCAGGCAGTTTTTAAGCTACTTTAATGACTGACGAGGGCCGAGACAAGCAGAAATACAACGGTATTTATCAGCAGGCTGTAAAGTCAGTGTAAATTCAGATATACTGTAAAAAGAGGAAAATAATATTCTCTTTAAAGGATCATAGAAGTGTCACTGTTTATTGCATTATCTCAAAAGAAAGGACATGTTTGATTGAGGTTTTAGTGATACGAAGTGTTCACTGGTGAGATAGAAGGAGAATCGTTAAGAATGACTACTGAGTGGGAACAGAGGGTGTGATAAAGAGTCACTGGCAGCTGCAGTCCAGTAGGACCCCACCTGCTCCCATTATTTTGGCTGGAGGCCGGGCTCCTAATGCCTTCTGTTTATGCAACATGGCACTTATATTGAGGAAGAGTGGCTGGAGGGCTCTTGGCTGGACATGTATATGGATGAACACTAACGATCTGTTATTGACTATATGATTGTCAAAATGCCCTCTAGACCTTTTTTGCCTCTACAGAAAAAAAGGTCTACACTGTACATAATTTTGCATTCACATGGGACTATTTAAAATAAAGGAAACACATTAATATAAGAATATATATATATATATAGATATATATATATATGAAACATTTACAAAATGAAAAATAAGTATACATTCCGAGGTAATTTCTGTGAAATTGTTTTGTAGAGAAAAGGTTTTAAGAATGTATTGTACTTTTATTTTCATTTGTTGTTTCTTTGTTTGTTTTTTGTTTTTGCAAATAAACTTTTATCCTTACATCTGGATAATATTTTAGTTTTTTTGTTGTGCGTTTATTTATGTTTTTGGAACCCTGGTCTCAATACAGAAAAAGTGACACAAAAGTAAAATAAAAATGTTATTTGTTTTTCTGACCACACGGTGGTGCTCGTCCCACACGGGCCGTGAAGTGGTAAAATGGAGACATGGAAATAACATTGCTCAACATATTTTGAGCAGAGGTAGGGTGATTCATTGCCAGAGAAATAAAGCTTACTACAGCTGACTTTTCCAGTTTTCAATTATTTCACGATATTTTTTTTAAATGAACATCTATTTGTCAATATAAAGGATAAATAACATTTTCCCATTGCTATATTTTCTGTAAACTATAGTGTTCGAAGGATTTGCAAATTATAGCTTTTTGTTATTATTTATATGCTACACATTTGTTTTTGGGAAATCTACATGAACAAAACAGCCAGAGTATTACACATGAATTTGTCTGGGAAACACTACTTTCAATACGCTACGATGACGTCAGTCAGGTGATGAAGCTTCCTCCGAAAAATGGTTTCTAATACATCCAGAGAACTCATTGTGCATTGATCACATATCACACTGTGATCACATATGAGTGATATGTGAGAAGTGAAACATCATGACGCTAACATTAAAAAACTTCCCAGCAGAACTGACATTTAATCATTGACACGGTTGTGGCTTTCCTCTCTAGATCATGAGGTAAGCGCTGTCCACACCACAGCTAAACAAGGTCTGGATGAGGCAAGCGCTGACCCCTTGTGATCTCCTCTCCCGTGTCCCGTGTGTCTTATGCTCTGAATAACAGCAAGAAATTGGGGAGTTTACATGTACTTTAGTTTTTTCAGTTTCTATGACTGACTAATACAGACAGCATGATACGAGTGCATGTACATATCAGGACTGGGTTTTTCCACTTCAAGCACACAGACGATATGTCATGTAACATGTGGGTCTGTATATACAAGATAACATTTATTGCAGCCACTGTTGCGGTCCAGCAGGTACGTAGAGTGAGTCTTGTGCTTTAAACCCCTTATGTGTAATCGAGACACACCCTGCCTATGTGAGCGCAGACTAATGAGAAGCAGGTAGTAACAGGCCTATTTTTTATTAGTTCTGCTGAACTGGTGCTGAATGAGCAGAATGTACAGTGCACTACTAGTTAACCACTACAAAATCTCTCATTATTCGAGCTGTTGCAGTATTTCTGCCTTCCTTCCTGTTCTAAATAAGCTTAAAATGCAGTTTTCGGTGAAAACCCTAAACCTTGTACAGTCAAAAGTAAACTTTACTCCACCTCATATGGTATAAGTCTTACACCATTACTAGGCGCTCAGAGTATCTGTTACACTTACAGTGCAGTTGACTAATATGCAGTGAACAAGCCATGTACTTCTGAGTGAACGAGAGGAACTAACTAGGGACTGGATGATGTGCCATGTATCTGTTACTGTTACAATAAATAGTATTTAATAATTTAATCATATTTAATAGTACTTTTGAGCTCTCGATTTGACAAAATAATATATTTATAAAATAATGTTCTCACAAAATATCTGAAACATTGTGTGATACTTGGATAATGGGCAAATGCAGTAGTAGGTCATACACGTCAGTGTTACGGTATCCCTCTTTCAGGGGAAATTAAGTTTACTTTTGTTTTCCAACTTAGGAGAGCTTTTAAGTGTGCTCTGATTGGCTGACGTGAGAGTCGGGCGTCTTCTGATTGGTGTTTGAGCTGCTTCCGCGTTGTCATTCAGCAGCAGTCCCTCCTCACGCACATCTGCAGCCGAGTCTCTCCGGTACACTGTACGTGACGACGAGCTGTGAGAGGAGAGCAGAGATATATATTCGAACTTTTCCACAATTGTCTGCGCAAAAAACAAAGACTTTCTGTCTGTTGAGCGGCTACATGGAGCTATTTTATAAGTAAACTCGACTCTGGCTGTATTGAAATCGCGGAAGGACTGTTTTCATCTCTTAAAAGACAGGTTACCGGAGGAAAGTTTAAATCCCGGTGAGATCAGGGGGAAGGTGAGCCGGGTGCGACTTGAATCATCCTGGCTGTCCTTTTTGTAAATGAAATAGAGAGAGTTTTGATTCAGTCTGCTCTTTCTAACAACCAGGACTTTGTCTGCTGAAGGAGTTGTAGTATTTCGCCGTCCCACGCTGAACTCCACAGCATGTCTGACAAGTGTTGCGCTGTGTAACCAGTTCGTCCAGCTCGCCGAGGAGTTTCGTCAGCTGCTTCTCTGACTTTGCAGGTAAGCCGCTGAGGAAGTTCGCCTCTCTTCCAGAAGGTCTCTGTGAAGGCCGTTGGACGACAATGGCTGGCTTGAGCAATGCCCACATGAAAACCCTGGAGGACCTAACTCTGGACTCGGGCTACGGGGCGGGGGACTCTTGCAAATCCCTCAGCCTGTCCTCCTCAAAGTCAAACTCCCAGGCATTCATGACGGCCCCTCACCGGGGGAACTGGTGGTACTACTCCGGCTCCATGAATAGCAGGAACAACAGCTGGGACACTGTCAACACTGTCCTTCCAGAAGACCCAGAGGACATCTTCTCCAAGTGTCCACGCTTACCTGAACTGGAAGAGTTTCCATGGACTGAGGAGGAGGTGGCCAAAATACTGCGTAAAGTGGCCGAGAGTGGGAGCATGAAATGGGGGACTACACCTGTGTTCTCACCGGAGGCTGTGAGGCGGCTGTCCACCCTTCTCCGCAGGGCTCTGATCCGCATTTCCAGAGAGGCTCAGCGTCTCAGCGTCATGCACTGCCGCTGCACACGCTTCGAAGTGCAGAGTGCCATGAAATTGGTGCTCAGCTGGGCCCTCGCCGACTACTGCGTCTCTGCTACAGTTAAGGCCATCTCCTTGTACAGCATGAGTGCCGGTGAACTATTGAGGAAAGGCAAGTCCGCCCGCTGCGGCCTCTCCTTCTCTGTGGGACGCTTCTTCCGCTGGATGGTGGACACCCGCATCTCCGTGCGCATCCACGAGTATGCGGCCATATGCCTAACTGCATGCATGGAAGCTTTGGTGGAGGAGATAGGTGCCCGGGTGCTGATGGCCGAGAGGGGTCATTCAGGGCCTGATTTGGGGTCAGGGTGCGTCACGGTGAGTGCAGAGGCCATGGAGGGGGTGGTCAACAATGACGCGGAGCTGTGGGGAGTCCTGCAACACTATGAGCACCTCATCTGCGGGAAGAACGCTAATGGTAAATATAAATGATGTATATAAAAGTGCATTTAAGTTAACAGTGCATAGCATAGAGTGAGGACCTTCAGTGAATGTTTTGTTGCATACTATTTTTTGTATCACATATTGGTCTTCCTGAGTGTTGATCACAACTTTCCACTCCCTCTGAGTCCATGTGTGGAAAAAGGTTAATTGTGGCCTGGTGCTGATTACAACAGCAGCTTTTAGTGTGTGAGAATTTGATGTATTTGTTGCCAATTTGACTTGTCAGAGTAAGAAAATTGCCTCTAATGTGGGCAAAGAAGGCATTTTCTGTTCAACCAAAGTCACAAAACAACAAATTGCTGAGAAAAAAGACTCAACCAGCCAGATTGAGTCCTCACATGTCACTCTGGTGTTCTACTGTTGTGGTTTGGAGTGCAGAGAGCCTTCAGAGTCTAGGCAGGAGGCTTGTCTGTTGACATAGCTCTCTGTATGCGCTGACTTCACCTCTCAGCCTCTCGCTGTGTTGGCCACACTCCTTTAAAATCCTCCCTTTCTTCCATTTCCTCATCCTGTACTCCTGGTAGACAGATCTCTTTCACCCACCACCATCCCTGCATACTGTTTCTTACATCTCTCCCTCCTCTCTCCTCCAGCTACAGCTGTGCATCCTGCTCCCTGCCTATTTGTTTCCTCCACCCTCACATCCCTTCTGAATCAAGTCTCTTTCTCCGCCTTCTCTGTTGATCCCTAGTACACTCACAGTGCTCTTTCCATGACTGTTTTGGCAGCCCAGCGTTGAGTTGATGCATGAGCTTGTGTTGGGACAGTGTAACCAGCCTTTGTTTGTGGCCCACTACCAGCTCCCTGGAGCAGAGCTATTTTACTGCAGCACAATGGCCTTTTGTTGTGTGATCGTGCAGCTTAGTCAAACACAGAGGGAGTCAAAGCAAATGCTGAGGATGCATACACGCACCAAGGAACAATATACACAACTCAGAGAGAGAGAGAAAGAAAAAATAACTATAGATAGTCAATATTAAATACAATTATGAAGCACACTTGCACATAATTGTGCAAGTGTGCCGTGCATGTGGAGAAGACGCTAATGTAACACGGCCAACTTTTGATCTGAGATCAATGTGCTCGTAATAGATAGTACTTTCCCACATGCATGCACTCACATATTAACTGCTACCTTCCATTTCAAAGTCTGTACAGCTTCCAGTGGCTTCATCATTATATCTGCTCCATTTAAGCCTGCAAGTGCTATAAACAGAACATTGCTGTACATTAGACAGGCCTGTTGTTTGGTTTTACGTTTGAATTGGGGTGCTATTTCATAAAAAAGTTAAAAAGCAGCTTTTGTCACATTACTTCACCAGATGTCTTTAGCTTAGGTTTGGCCTATTTTGGTGAGTTTAGTCACTGGTCTTGAGAAAGACCATCGTGTGATGTGTGTGTGTGCATATAATAACAACAGACTATTATTCTGACCACCATAGCTTTTTATAGGGCTAAATCTGGGATATGGAAGCCACATACCCCTCTACCATCTTTCCACCTGACACCCTACACCCTAAACGGCAACCTCCTACTGCTGAGCAACATCCCCTCTTTTGCCTACCACCCAAACAAAAAAACAAATCTCCATTTCCTTCTTACAAACCAGTATGGGAGGGTAGATTATTGATCATATAGAATGCATGGCACATTCTATTAAAACTCCTCCCTCTCACTTGATCTCACTTCATCTTTCTGCCTCTTTCTCAGAGGCTGACCCACATCTGGAACTCTTTAAGTTAGAAATGACTTGTACGGCTCCAATAACAAAACTGAAAACTCCCTCCCTCCCTCCTTTCCTCTTGCCCTCTCATGCTTAGTCTAACTTTTGGCTCTCTCTCTCCCTCTTTCTCCCTTTTTTTTGCCATTGCGTTCACATCCACATCCACTTCATCTTTATCTGTTTATTTCTTCTGGTCTACAGGGAGTGCATTAGAGAAACCCAGTTGTGATGTGCCAGGATCTTATTCATTACACTTGCAGACTCACCCGAGCACATTGACATGCACACAGACCCTGAAACCAATTTAGTCTTCTTTGCTTGCATATAAATGGATCTACAGCACTGGTTGAACGCTATACACAATGTGACTATACAGAAGAATCCATTTGTCATTCATTTCTCCTCACAAGGAAATGGCGTGAGCGAGCACTTCCTGGTATAATTTGTATTGACAGTACAGTGGAGCATGTTAAAGTGCAGAGTAGTAGCTTTACTAATGGACAGTAGAAGTGGCTATGAAATCATTGATCGTTATGTCTAGCACACAGATGTGTGTTAAGCTTTGGTCTGGCTAATAGGACAATTTCCAAGTGAGCACCATTCAAGTGTTTGGAGGACTTTTTCCCCGCTTTTCTCGGACTTTATAGTTGTTTGCTCAAGGGGCTTGTAACAGCAGTCCAGTAGTTAGATTTGCAAACAGTTGACTAGAGGGTCATTTATTTTGGGACATGACTTTAAATTCAATCACCAGCCCCATTCACACTTTGCACTGGGCAGTAGTTTGATATTTGGGTTGCTGTTCTAAAACTTGAATGTGAATACTTGTATAGTCTGAAGCAGGGGCTCAGTGAAAGAGAGCGTTCATGCTCAAAATATTATACATGGATAGATAAACTTAGTCCAGTACTAACATTTTTTTTCTTCTCTCTTCTTTCTTTAAATCCATGAAGATAGTAAAAAGACTGCTAGTATTGGGTTTGGGGTGTACTGTCAGAGCATATGATTTGCTACTCAGTGTTTCCCTAAATATGTATTTAGCCCATAAAGAGGCGTGGGAACAGTGGGCAGAGAGATGCAGGGAGAGGAGCCCAGTGCTGTGGTCACACAGATGGAGAAACCAGCACTCTGAAAATACATTCCCCTGTTGCACAAATCTGGTGAGGATCAAACTGAGTTTTGGGAGAAAAAAACCTAAAAATGTTAATAATATTAAGGGCTCGCAAGAGTGTTGAGTATGTTGGAGACGAGCATTAACAACAAACCCGTTTTCCTAAATATCCACACGGATTAATTTAGGTGACCCGTTTGAAAACTGCCGGCAGACATTTGTTTGAAGGGCCAACGAAACTAAGTGTTAAAGCTTTAGTAGATGGGGTTAATGCTTCACTAAACTCTCGTGCTTTTGTGTTAAAGCTTTATTTGTGACTGCATGTACCAGGCTGCATTCACACCAATGGTCAATGTCACTGATTGCAGTGGTTGCTTGTGTTGTCCCAGCTGTAAAAACAGTAACCCTTTAGAGTGCTGTGTTTCACTGTACTTAAATGTGGTTTCTTATACTTGGCTTTGCGGATACTGACCCTTGTTGGCAAACCATGAGTGATGCTTTCACAGATATGACTGCACGAATGGTTTGTCTGACTAGTAAAAAGCCAATAGCACCGAACCAGGAAACTATCACTGACTTCTTATCCTCTCATGCAGGTGATTGTGTCTGTTAAATTAATGAAAATAAAGTCAAACAATAATCTTGGAGTTCATATTGTGAACCACCTCAGGTATAACTCCTGTCTCTTTTAATAAAACTGTATTAACATTATTTTGCCTTCTGGCAATGTACCTCCTATCATATTACAGCAGCATGAGTCACGTTTTTTCTTAACACTGTTTACAGTAAATCACTGAAGGGAGTGGAACCAAAGAGATGGGCATGGCAGATATTCATGGGAAAGAGGTCAAGTGACATACAAATAGTGATTGCAAAGTTGAAAGCAGTTGTTCCTTTGTGTCTAGATTCAGAGTTCTAATCTCAATATTGGAAATCGGTATTCTGTCAGCAAACTGGGGAAGTTATATGTTTATAAAACTTCTTTGACCTGTTTACACTGAAAAATGTGCAATGGGAGAGTCACATTCCTCTGTCCATAGGGCTGGGATTACAGCTCGGGAAGCTAATGAGGGAAGCAGGATGACAGGCTGGCAAATGGTTGCAATCTTTAACCAGGCATCTTGGAGCATTGCCTGAATGTCAGCAATATCTAAGAGGAATAACAGTGCATTGCATCATCTCAGTGTAAGGGCTGACACGAGCTTTATTTATACTCCTGCCCGCGTCTCTGCAGTGTTTGCGTGAGACCATTTATACTTTGGTGTTTAAGTGTAAATGCTTCATCACTGAATGCTAAACAGTTAAAACAGTGTGACTCATTTGCCGAACCCGAGAGTGTGACACTGTAGGCAGAGCTCAGCTTAGAAATCATGTTCACATGGATGTTGCATTGACACAAAGCACCACCTAACTTGATATCGTTAGAGATCATTGACAACACAATGGTATTCCCTGATACTAGTGGTCTATTTCAGCAGAAGAATGCACTTTACCACTTTTTTGTTTGTTTGTTTTGTGTTCAGTGTAGATTTGCATGTCATCAGAAAGCCACTGTTGATGTACATCTATGATTGGATGTGAGCAAGAAGGTCACCAATTTCTGAAACCTTTAAGGAGGTTAAACTACAGTAGCCTTTCTGTGCTTATGTTTCTTTTGCTTTTTTTTGTCAGATCTGCCCAATCAAATGGCTATAAAGGACCTAACCTAATAACACAACCAATTCATTCTAGCTGAAGTACAAGAGAAAAAATATCTCTATACACAGATGCACACAAACTCTTTATTCATATTTCATTCAATCCTTTATTTGGTTGTTTCTGGGCCAGTGCAGATCAGTTCCGCCTTGCCTTTAAACATTCATTCCATTCACAGATATCCCAAAGAGTAAACTCTGAATAACTCCCTAAGTCTGTGTCAAACCACAAACCCCTACTAAAATAATCAGCTTTCCTGCTTCTTACTCTGAAAAAAATCAGTGCCAGGCATCATGGTTGTAATTGCTAATAGGCATTAGCTGGAATGCACCCTTTCGGCAGCTTGTATCCCCCAGCAAAACTAAAGCCAGCCATTGTAGTCAATATAGAACCATTTTGTGGGTGATTGGGTTGTAATGTTTTAATTACACACAAATAGATCAGATGGGAGGGCTGCATGGAGAAGGATCGGGAAGTGTGCAGTTTAAGAGGAAACACATTTTTGTGAGCATGGATTGGATTTAATTACTCTGTGCTGCGTTCTCTGGTGAAATCTGTTGGAGTCGACTTGATATAGCCAGGTAGATTCAAGCCAAATGTCTGCAGCTGAGGAAGAGTTGGAGTCTGTGTGGAGGATTGCTCCAGCGTGTACATGCAGCCTGGGAGCCAAAGTAAAGGCTGTGATCACTCCAGCCAGTGCTGAATGAGGGCACAGCTTCTTTTGGATGTTCTTCAGCCGAGCTTGGAAAGTATTTTTTTCTTCTTCTTTCCTTTAAAGTCTAAACTGTTGTTTTTGTAAACAAGCTGAAAGAGGGAGCTTTTTGTGACTCTGTCAGTGACCTCTTTGTCCACCAGAGTCAGAGAAGCAGTGTGTGGAGACTGCAGATCTCAGATATATTGCACTGGAAAAGCAAACACAGTCGCTGGTAGCCTCACCGTTGTGCACACAGATTTATCCCCTCGAGATAGTCACACTTGAGTTCATACTGATATTCATTTACATATGCACATACACTACTGTACACATGAGTATTTGCAAATTTACACAAGTAGAGTATTTCACCTTAGTCCTTCGGGATCCAAATACACTATTTATTGTAGTTTGTTGTCTTTGTATTACTATTCCCATCAGTGTAGTTAACAGTACAAAAAAGACGAACAAAATTGCACAAGTACGCTAGCTTAATAGTTGCCATTGCATGGCTAGAACAAGCTGTTATGCACTACATACCAGCTTCTTCCTCACTGGGACAAACCAAGGCCCAACTCGCAGTACATCACTCGCAGGTTGAGCATTGGTTCATAGTTTGCATTAACGATGGGAGTAGTTTCTCTAACTCCCTGAACAACGAGCCAATTTTCCAGAGGGAGAAGTTGGATAGAGAGAATAGGATGGAAGCAATGGAAAATAAAAAGCAAGCACAATGCAAGAACAGCATTTATGACAAGCTTTTTGGTAAGTGTGTCAGGCTCAGTGAGCACAGTGCCCATTTTGACAGGTTAAAGGAGTTGTGTGCATACATGTCAGAAGTAGGTCATTGCAGCCTTTGAAATTTCTTGCGCTTGTCTCTGCTTTGATGTCGTGCACTCTCATCCATTTCTGCCTCTAGTCCGATTCTGATGGTATCTGTGCTTTTAAGAGGGACTGCAGTGTGCATACTGGGACTGTGTGCAGTCCTGAGTTAGCCTTATCTGTCAACATGGTTGATTAAGGGCTGACAGAGTGACAGCTAACAAAGGCATTAAAACACAGTGATGAGCACAGTGATGAGTGGAGACTGTCTACGGTACTTCTGTTTCACCGAATTCAAGAAGATGCAGTTATCTGAATGCCCAAAGAGGAGTTTTGCTTTTTAAAATTTCTCAAAATGCCCGTGACCAGTGACAGAAATGGATGCAGAGTATGGCTGTTGGTTATCATTGCCATCGTAAGTAAGGGTACTACTTGTTTAGTCTTCCCTTCCCTGAACTGTCTAATCTTTCTTCACCAGACACTGGAATGTGTTTGTTTGCATGTCGAGCCTGCAGCTTCATCAACAACAACACGTATATAAACTCTGAGGCTCAGCAGATTTTGCCCACATCACAGGATATATCAACCCTTTCCCAAGTTGTGCTGATTTGCAGACTTCTTTGGCTTCATCTGAAATGTTTCACTTGGTATGGCCTATCAAATCTGGTTATTTATTTATTTATTTGACCTCTGTAACAGCATATCAGGTAGTCATATTCCAGTCTTTTCTGGCACATGTTATTTTTCTCTATCCAATCCTACTGCTGTATATCTTCTCTCTTTCTTTTTTTTTTTTTTGCATCTGAAACCTTCTAACCAGCAGTGCCATCTTCTAAAAACATCACCTGTTGGGGCATGGTCATCCACATGGATATGTGGTGATTAAAAGAGCCACCGCAGCACACAGCATATTTAGACCAAAAACCATGTACAGTTAGGTTTCCTGGAATTCCCTTGTGGTTAGTGCAGGGAAGGAGCCATATGGAGTACACATGTGGGCACAGGAAAGCAGACTCTGTCAAGACAGGACACCCTCTGCTCCAGACTTAAGCCTCTTTCTGTCGATAAGATCTGTACAGAAATCCACCACATGTGTACTCCTTCCTGAAACTGAAATAAACAGATCAAATCTCATAGGTAACCAAAAGAGGATGTCTACTATTAGGAAAAGCCAACAATGAAATGCATTTGATGAAATAAAAGTATGACTTTAAGAATATCTGACATACACTTTGATTTAAGAGGTATGCTTTTGGACATGAAAGGTTAGATTAACGCTGAGGACAGAGTTTGTGGGGACATCATCAGATTATCCTAGTTCCCAAGTTCCAGACTTTAAAGACTCCTAGTTATACATAATCACCATGCATTTCCTTTGAAAATGTTAGCCATTATACATAGGTCATAGGTTTTGTTTCTGTTGTGTTTATAGGGCTTAAATGCTATTGCTGTTGCACTAAGAAAATTCTGACCTAACACTCTGTTTGTGTTACTATGTGTCTGCACTGGATTTGTCCCTTGGGCACAATCCCGCTTATTTGGGCTACATCTGTATTTAACTGTGTACATATGTGGGCCCATGTCCATGGAAGTGTGTGTTTGACTGGATGTGTTCTGCGAATTGATGGCCTCTGTGTTTTTAGCCACATCTGCTCTCTGTTTCTGTGTTGTGTTGGCCATCTGTGTGTCACTGCTGGGTCACAGACAGTGCTGGACACCAGCACTATTTCCTCTCCAGGACTGATATAATCTGAGCTGTGGAGGGGAAAGCGTGTTATGTGGTAGGAATTTTATACCAGTGAAAGGATGCTTTGTTGAACGTGTTCAGAGAAATGTAACCTTAAAAAAAAATCTAATAGTTAAGGGCTTAAGAAAAAGGGTGGACAGTGATCCAGTTTTATTTATTTTTTTATTGTTTTTTTTTTTTCATTTGTTTATTGGCATTGATTAATTCTGCAGTCTAGCTTGCATTCTCTCTGAATGTGAATTGGTCTATTAGTATCTTCAGTGATCTGAAGTGAGTTTGTATTGCTTTTGTCTATGCATGGAGAGGCTGTAGAGGAAGTGAGTCAGACAGGAGTTAAACAGAGCACGAGTTAAACTAAAATACTCAATATTTTCCCCTCTTTTAGACTTCTAGGAGCAAATTACAGCCTCAGAAAACAGCCTCAATGCCAACACATTCATCAGCTCATCAAACCTAATTTGGTTTAACTCTCCATGAGCCCAATGGGATTTTTAAACGTGTTAGGATTAGACATTTCTTCCACCAGCGTGGCCTGTAAATACAAGTGTGACTAATTATAGCCCATTCTTATTTCCACATGCTTTGCATTAGATATTAGACCACGCACCGCATATAGCCTTGTGGCGCTTCTGTTAATAAGTCTTATAAAGGAATTCTCAAAAGCTCATTCACAAATAAGTTAAAATCTAAAACCTACCCAGTTAACAGAGGTGAAAAATAATGTTGTGGAGCTGGTCAACATGACTTTCCATTAGACAAATGCCCGAGCAATTACATACTTGTCTATAGCCTGGCAGGAAATGCCTCCACCACAGAAGGAGCCTTTCAGTACTCCAGTCAGGTGCTAAGAAAGGGTGTGTTCGTCTGCATGATGGAGATGCAGGGGGCATATGTGTTGCGAGTTTAAGGCTTGCAGTGGGGAGGGAGTCAGCCTGAGGGTTAGCAAGTCATAAATATTGCAACGCCAACACCCAGCCAGTTAGCCGAGCCCCAGCCAAAAAGAACAGCTTTTACTCTTTCAGGTGGTGCCATGCAAACATTTCAACATAACTGCCTTAATTTGTTTTGCTGAAAGGCTTTGTTTGACATGAGGTCTGCAGGCAGGCTCCACAGTCCAGGCAGTCTGATGTCAGGGGAACGAGGGAGAATGTACATACGACAGCAGCCTGAGAGGAAAGCCCAAATGTGGAGACTGAGGAAGGAGAAGTCTTGGTGCTTCTCTGACTCTGATAACATTGTGGCTCTATCTTGCTGTCTGAATATACAAAGATAACTCAAACAGAACACGCTTGCACACTAAGACAAAAAAATCAAAAACACCAGAGATATAAGCACAGTCTGATAAGTAGCAAATGGGCAGACACAGATAGAAAGGAACCTACACTATCAGCATGGAGCGGGTTTATTTGTTTTCTGAATGGAGTTGTGATAGCAAGTACTTCTTAACCTCATTGGGATCTCTATGTGATATCTGTTGCTTTTCAGGAAAGGAAAGTGGAAAAGAAAACACACATTCTTTACATCCATCATATCTGAATGGATAGCTATAATCTCCAGCGCCATGCTGGGAAAGAACAACTTGATTTAAGCTTCTGCTTGCCCTGACCCCTGGAAGCTTCCCAAAGGCTCCATCTTTCTCTCCTTCCATGCCGCCCCCCTGATAAGAATAAAGAGAGGGCTCTTTATTCTTATCAGTCACACTTGCTACTCTGCGTTACTGCGAGAGTCTTCATCATCTAATTACAAGGAAACCAGTGACATAGTGTTTTGTATGTGTGAGACAGTGATTGAATGATAGATTTGTATTGAGCTTTGATTTTGGTACAATTTGCCAGCAGACAGGAAGAGAGAAGGGTTATGAATGTGTGTTTTAAAATAATTTAACATGTCCATACTGAGGAATAAATTATGGACTTACTCAAAAGTAGTGAATTGCACAGTGAGAAAAGCAGGCCTGAGGGACAAGCACAGAGGGGAAAAAACACAGCTGAACCTGCCTAGTGGTTCTTGGCTCTTGTGGACTGCTGCTCTGTAGCCCATAATTACCCTCTGGCCAACTTGTGTTAGTAGCTACAGAGTAGTGAGGTCAGCAGTTAGCTGACAGGTCAAGTGCTATTCATGCCCTGGCTCATACACTGCATGCAACTTTCCATTTAACACTCTCTGGCTTTTTTTCTGTGGTTGTCTTTGTTATGTATGAGTTCATTTGCATTTCTGCAAGATGGTTTGTGTGTCACCACAGTGTAAAACCAAAATCAAGGAATCACTCCTCCTCGTCTTCTACCTTCCAAACCCTTTTCCTCCCTGTTTTGCCTTCTTTTTCTTTCTTTTCTCATCTCTAGTTCTGTCTTGCCAATTACCCCTGGCCAAAGGTCAGCCAGAGACTTCCCATGCAAATCTGTATCGCACACTCCTGCAGACTCCTGCTACCCAGAGAGGATGACTGGGGAAAGCATAATTATGTTCACATGAAAACGCACCCAAGAGGTCTTATTTTAAATATATTTAGCGATCTCTGGGTATCATATTGTATAGATCTTGACTGCTAGGTTAACCCTGGCTTTCAGCAGTGGACCAGAAAAATCTTTCTTTTTTTATATATATACAAATATATATCACTGTCTTTATGTAGAATTCCTTCTGTGCACTAGATCTCATCATTAGTATCTTATGTTCTGTTTTCTTCATGTTTCTTTCAAGTGGTTGAAGGTAAAAATGTTTCTTGTTATCACTCTCCTGTTTCTGAACGCCCTTCTGAGATTGCATGGGGGCTGAAATTGGAGCCTGGGAATTGTTCAAGGGTAAGGAAACACTGTGTGTGTGTGCATGCATGTGTGTCGGTGCGTGTGTGTGTGTGTGTTAAACCTATGAGGTTAGGTATTCCAAGACCCAACTCTGAACACTTGGCAAGCAGTTGAATGAAATATCCCATGAACCTTTCCTGCTGTCTGTCTAGCCATATGTGGTTCTGGGGTTTCCCGTGTGGGCAAAGCAAGCATTATTGTTTGTCTTGGAATGGGACAGGAAGTGCAAGAACTAAAAGTTAGAGAGAGTTTTAAAAACTGTGGAATTATGGGGCAGAAAATAGAGATTTTGCCCAGTGAAAGCCTGTCAAGAAAGAATTGCAGGGGATGGTGAATAAAGATGGCGAGACCCGTGCATATGCTCAGCTGTCATCATCACACACAGTCAGACTATAGCAGCATATAGAACAGGAGAATGAAAATAGGTTGTTCATTTGTATTGGATCTGTGTATGTGTGCACGCAATAACAGTCCTCTCCTCAAATTTGTTACACATAAACATTCCTCTACAAGACTCACACACCCACGCACACCACCCTGTTTAAAGCGTCTCTGGCTGTTGGGCAGTTATTTTTCTTTGGGAAGGGTAGAGGGGTGTGTGTGTTTTATTGTGTGTGGTCAGGATGTGGCTAGCACCTCTCAATAGTCATGATTTACTAACAATACCCATGGTGGTTTGAGCCCAACACTCAGCACATATTACAGGTCTGAGTGGGTTTACTGTACAGCAATTTGGAAACTTTTCTCCACTCGCTATACCCTCTTATTTTGTTAAGATTGCGAATATGTTTCAAGCAGTGTCAGTCACAATGATTTATCATTTGTTTCCTGCCAGGTTATATTAATTTCTGTAAAGGATACAGTTGGTAATATAAAATTCACATGTGTGCCAGGGTGTGAGTTTTTGCGTGTTTGTGTTAGGAAGAGCTAACAGACTGTCAGTTATTATTTAGCCATTGTGGCTTTGGGTAGCAGTGTGGGAAAGTCAGCTGAAGTAAAGTGACCAGTTCTTCTGCTATGCTCAGGAAGAAATGTGTACACACACACACACACACACACACACACACACACACACACACACACACACACACACACACACACACACACACACTAGTTGCCAAAGCTATTAATCTCTTTAAAGGCAAATTGGCTTCATCCATTGCATGGTTTGTACTTCTTACAATCCTCTGTTTGTTAAAGTTTTCTGGTTTTGCAGTTGTAAGAAGCAGAGATTGAGAAAGGCAACAGTCTCTTGTGATATCTTGTCTGGGATGCTTGCCTTTTTCCCCCATCTGCTGCTTAGAGCATGGGGCTTCAGTGGGTGGTCCACAGAGACCCATGGAAGAGACTCATCTTGACCTACGTCTTGACTGCACACAGTCACACACACATTCGTACTCACAGAGCTACAATAGTGGAAAGACCCAATAAAACGTACCTCAGGGGTAAATCTCACGTTAAGTTGCTAAAATGAACTCCTAGTAACTTTTAAAGGAGACGTAATGAGCGAAGCTTGTCTATAGCACTTGCAGAAGCAACAGCTGGGAACGCAGTAACAAACATAACCCCTGTATACACACACATGCTCACCTCCCACAACTTTATTTGTGTAGCTCCCATGATTGCTGCTGTGGAATGTGTGAGCAGGTGCCCCCTATAGAGAAGAAGCAACACAAACTCATCATAGACTTCTGAAATATTTGTGCTGGACACACATCACTGTTTGGTTACTCTGTGCTACAAAATAATGATGACTTAACATAATTGCTGCAGTATTTGTATTTCTTAGTGGAGTCATTTTTTTTATTTAACCAGAAATATTAACACTGACTGCTTTTTGTGATATTTGGCCGGCTTGCAGTTAGTCAGAAGTACAGAAATAAGAAAAAAATGGGTACACCAGACAGAGATTTATGCTTTTTCATGTCTTGTATCTTGAGATGCACAAAAATAAACTGAGTGGCCAAGACCAGATTCACACAGCCTGGTGCTTTAATTTTCTTTCTTTGTTCGTTATTTCTATTTCTTTCTATTCATTCTTTCTTTTTCTCACACTCATGACACAAAATGGGAACTCAAGTCCAGAAATGCAGAGAAGCACAGTCATCATTTCTACAGGAAGCAGAGAATCGCTGGAGCGAACACTGTATCTGTATTTTCAGTTTTAGTACAGAAGGGCATTGTGGTTTCACATATATGCAGATTACCACAAAGTTAGTAAGTTCTTTTCTCAGTTTCTCATTTTGAGCTTATTTAAGGAAAACAGAGTAGATAACACAAGAACTCCCAAACTCCGTGCCCACCACCACTATGCCATCGGCATGTTTGTAAGTAGAGTAAAGACACAATGACGCTTTGTTTAGCTTTTACGTGTCTCCTGTATCGCTGACCACCATGTGGACACTTGCTACCTCATGAACACAAAAGAGGGTGGATATGTGTCTTTGTGTGTCCAGTTGTGGCTTTATGTATGTGAAGAGTTTGGGGTCAAGAGATTACATAACTGAATACAGGAATGGTCTTTTAGTCGGCTTTGTTTGGAGGTGCGGACACTCCCTCTATGTTCCGTGTGTGTGAAGGGGCGTATAAGGGGTGTGCTGGGGTCATAGGTGAGCTGTAAACCTCAGTGGGTGTCAGATGGGTCATAGAGCATATTGAATAAAGTGACTGGTCCGGTTAAAGCTATTTTACTACGTCTTGCTAAAGAGGTCGACATCTTGACACACCCTGCCGGTCCCTAACGCACCCAGGTCGCACAGACGGAGGATATTTAGTGCTCTGATCCGCTTATTGCTGTCATCTGTGAGACTGACACATGACCCCATCATTTGTGCTCTTTATGACATGTCAGTGATTGGCGCATACAATTAGTTTGTTCTGTTTTTATATGTGTGTGGCCAGACTGGAGCAAGCACATTTATCACAATGTCATCATTTGTGCCTGAGGTTAGGGTGGCTCATTGATTTATTTGCAATATTGCAGATGTTCCATCACTGACATTGATTTCCTGACTAATTGCATGAGGTGCTCTGTCCGCTTTCAAAGTACAACGTTACAATTGTGCATCCCCTCCCAGTATCGAACTATCTCCTGTCTTTTTGTACTGAGGACAGTTGTTGTTGTCATCAGTGGCCTGTAAAGGCAGACAGATGTAAATGGACCCAGCCCTGCTAATTACGCCACACAAAGAACTGCTGGCCTTTTGAGCAAAGCTCAGCTTTGTTCACTCACTGCTGCTGAGAAATGCTGATGAGTTGTAATGTCCATGAAATGATGCACATTCATCCTCTGTATTTATCTCACCAATGGCAGGCTATAATGGGATGTCTGTGGGTTGTCCTTTCTTAATGCAGGTTTAATTGGAATGTGTAGTAGTAAGAGGGTTAATGCAGCACTACTCTACAAATCCTTTATTGTCTTCAAGAGACATCATAGCCTTCCACATTCATTGCGCTGACTCTGGAGTTTTTAATCACTTAAACTGAAAGTGTCTTTGCTCGAGTTACTTTACTTTGTTTGGGTGCTACACATTACACAGACTATGTTGTTGTAATCACAGAATATTTTATGATGCAGTTGTATACAACTAGAATATACAAGCAGTATGCAAAACGTGGAGCTTTTCTTGATAATGCTGAATGACAAAAGGTTTGTTTCTACTCTTTCACTTATTTAGCATCTTGATTTTTTGTTCACTGTTTAATATTTTTGGATGTTGTGTTGCTTAAAACAGGATCTGATTGATTGCTGCCCTCTGTATCAGTTTGTTTCAGTGAGGGGGAAACAGATTTAGCTTAGAAGTGACAAAGATAAGGAAGCAAAGCAGTGATTGAAAGAGTGAGAGGACCTACAGTACTTATCGTAATCTACCCACCACCCCACCAGCCTTGTTTCCAGCCCCCAGTTTGACTCACTGCATCATGCTTTTGCTCTCTGCCTAGGCAAACCCGGAATGTTAATCAGCAGAAAACTGCTTTAGATTTACAAGGGGGAATTTGGATCCAATTCTTTGAAAACATCAGACTCCAAAGCCTAACTATCAAAACCACTACTTGGATTATGAGAACCATGCTGCAGTAGAAAAAAGTTTATATCTGAACACAGACATTCAGAGGGATACGGTGTGTGAATTTATCTCCTCAAGCTTTTGAAAGTGTGACTGTCTGTGGACGCCACTCTTGAAATTGTGTTAAATATTGCCCAGACTAATTTGTGAATGCTAAATTTAGTTTGTTTAAAGAAAAAATAAATTAGCGAGCTGAGAGAAATTAGAAGCTCAGTCTAATAAATGGTGAGTCACAAAATGTTTTTTAAAGGCGTTAGACATAGAGAGGGATTGAAGTGATAATTAAACAGTTCCATGTGCATCGAACCGCCTCATGCTGCTGAGGGTTATTTCTGTCGTCATCTTCATGTTTATTTTGGGGGTAGTGTGATAATTTAATGGTGGCAGAAGTACTGCGTTTATGTGAATCAACTTCAAACTAAGGTAGTGGATTCATGTACGTACCATGAATCACTGAAGCTGTGAATTGGTCACATTTAACCTTCAAAGTTCTGGCTTTAAGTATCCATCACACACACACACACACACACACACACACACACACACACACACACACACACACACACACACACACACACACACACACAGAGCCAGCTGGACAGTAAAGCTGATTTCTCCTTTTTTCCTATAAACCGGACTCTTGAGGATTGTGATTGTTGTAATATTGTTTCATTTTTGTTAGCATGTGCTACTGAGAGTTGAGTCAGTGTCGAGTTCAGGTTCAGACCGTTGCTCAATGACCATGTTGTCTGCCATCCAAGCTGACTGGCTCTTTGTTCCTACTCTCAAGTTCCAGCTGAGAGAAAATGAGCTGATCACAGAGACAGAAAGGGAGCAATTAGCGCAAATACACACTCACATGCAAACACGTAGACAATTTGTACGTGTTTGCCCAGCCTACAGCCCATGAGGAGGTTAACTGTTTCTCTGTTTAAAAGGCCAGCCCTTGATCTGTTACAGGCAATAATGTCCACTCTTATTAAGACCATAAGACAACACTCAGCAGATGGATCTGTTGATGTTTAAAAAGGACAATAATGAGAACTTGTCTATAAACCTAAGCACAGTTACACTGCTCCTATTATACTTGCACTCCTCTATTTTTCCTGTTTTATTTTTGTAGTTTTGTTTAAGGGCTTCACCTCATGGGCATTGATTACAAGAGGGTGGATTTGAGGTTATGTTTATATGTGTGCGTAATGACAATCATCCTGTGTCATTAGAGAAACAAGACCAGCTTCCCTGTGCTGTATAGTTACAGCCTGAGTACTGTACAACAAGCCAGCGAACCCTATAAAACAAGTCATCCAATAATAGAGCTATAGTGTCCCTTTCCTGCACACTATATGGAGCATATGGAAAAGGGGATTTCTGAATAAAACGAGCTCACCCCAGGCACCACAGTCAGCCTGGAGTGTAAAATATAAAACATGATTAGAGAGGGTAAGAGGAAGGCAGAGGATAAGGGGAGAAAGCTGAAGTCATGTTTAGGATTAGGGCTGGTTGTGTGGAGCTTAATGTAATATTTTCAAGTCTGTGGGAAACCGAAGCCAGCCCTCCTGAATCCTGCCACTCCTAATATGAGTGAAAGTGTGTTGGGGGTGGTTGTAGGTATGCTACTGCAGAGCATATTTACAGCTAGGGATGGGTACCGGTGTCCGGTGCCATGATGGCACCGGTTCTGACATAAACGGTAGTAACCAGACCGAAAAGCAGCGCACATTTCGGTGCTTTATTTCGGTGCTTTTTTTTCCTGAGCTGTGATACACTTTAGATTCTAGCCAATCGTTTTACGTTTCCGAGGATAGTAGGCGGGGCCAGGTACGTACGTTCTGTTAGAGCAGAGCTACAGATTAAAATGCCCAAGGCGAAGCGGTCAAAAGTCTGGCTGTACTTCATAGCAAAATATACAAACTCAGCAGCAACAAGTGCTTTAAGCTGATACTGTGATACTGTCAAAGGAGGTAACACCTCAAATCCGATGAAACACCTGGCGACGCATAGCGGTTTTTTTTTAAAAGCCCAGAAATGCGCCGTATTTGATAGCTTGCTGCGAGACCTCACACCGTGCACATCTACTGCGGGTGGGTTGCCTGTTATGCAACATCCCCCAAAAACACGAAGAGGAGAGTCCTGGCCCCTAGCCCTGCCAGTGTAGCAGAAATGATGACGGATGATGGTGGCAGCAGCCGTTCTTCTCTGCGTGAGTAGCTAATTTACGTTGAGTAGGCTAACCACGTTATTACATTAATGCATGTAAGGTGAACTAGCAAACATCATTATAGCTACATGCTGTCCTCTTGTTTGATGGCAGATACTCCCTTCACCCTGGCTAAAAAGGCTAAAATGACCAAAGAAAAAGTGGAAAACAGTTAAACATGAGAGGTTTAGGACAAAGTTTGTGTTTTTTCCATTGTTTAAGCACTGCTTCCAGCCAAGAGTGATACCATATATGCCCCATAGCTGCAGAAAAGGCTAACATTGTTATCTTTTTACAAAAAACAGCTGAACATGAGAGGTTTTTGGACCAATTTTGTGTTCTCCATTCTTTAAGCACCGGTTTGAGCACCGTTTGAGCACCGGCACCGTTTCAAAAGTACCGATTTGGCACCGGTATCGGATAAAACCTAAACGATACCCATCCCTATTTACAGCTCAATGGTCATATTGTTGCACTGATGGAACCACTTAATTTGGCTTGTCAGCATGGCTTTGAGCATGTCTAGATGTTAGATCTTTTATCCATCTTGTTGAAGTTTACAAATGAGCAGCACAGTTCATGGTTGAAGTAACACTTTTAAAAAATATCTGTTGATGTTCAAATAGTAAGACCTAAAACCTTAAGTTCAGACATTCTGTTCACGTTAGTAGTCCCTACATGGAGGTTCAGATCTAATCTTTGTGGCTTTCCATTCTGGGTTTTTGGCTTGACTTCTGACAGTGGAACAATGCAGAAATTAGACTTTCAGCACAGGCATTGCAATTACATGTCACACTTTTAAATGCTTGTTTTCCGATCTTAGTTTTACTCACTTACTTTTAAGCCAGTTCTAAGGGAGCAGTTGGAGGACAGGAGTAGCCCATTATTACCCTACATATCTTTCTAGTAAAGAAAATAGTTTCTCACGTAACTTTGTATCTTAGTGTGTTCTGTAATTGTTCTCAGTCAGTGACTTCAGGACGCTACATTTACACAGCTGATAAGGTTACTTCCCTTTTTAGCCCCAGCTGAAGACCACCTCTGACCTGTGCCCCCCTAAAGCCAGGGGTTGCCAAAGGTGTCAGAGGGATGTTGGCCAGACCTCACTTCACTTGTCTACCAAGGTCTGTGATTTTTCAGGCTGAAAGGTGTGTGACTGGGTGTGTGCATGACTGCGTATGAAAGAGAGGCTTAGCTTCTGTTGCCTTTTAATTCAGAACCATAACGATTTGAACACAAATACTGCAGTGTATGGTCACTTTAGTGAATACTAAGATTTTAAATGTCAGCAGCTTCGACTTATGAATGCTTCTCTGTCCATGCTCCACATAGGTTGTACAAACTTGTATGCTAACTTGTCAAATGCTAGATTATTTTAAGCCCAAATATTAATACCCACTTCAAGTTTCTGAATGGTTCTTTGTCCTACAAAAAAAATCTGTTTAGATAAGATCATTAGGAGGGTTTGCCAGGGCTAGAAAATCCATGTATATTTTTAACACTGTGTACTGTAGTCAGTGGAGCTGACCAAAACTAATCATGGTGATTCAACAGAGATATACACATATACAGTAATAAAATTGTGTCATCAGTTTTACAGTTATTCTCTCTCTCAAATCCCGGTCAATGCCGTGTTAAAGACGGAATGCCAAGAAACAAAAGAATGGGGCTGTGCGGGTGACGTTGGAAGTGTGGAAAAACAGGTGTTTTGGAGCCTTTACATATGGAAAACAAGAGGTCAGGTCTATGAGTGAAGGATCACATCTGGCCAATGGATTCCACTGGAGAGGAATGAAGCACGAGTGTGGTCGTTTGTGGTGTCAAAGACAAGAGACGGTGGGAGTGATATACGCCCAAAGACAGCTCTTTCAAACACTGTACTATTGTGTGATTGTCCACATTCCAGTCTCCACAAAGGGACAAGTCTATAGCCTCCTAAACCAGAGTCAGAGCTCCTTCTTTGCCAGGGGAAGTGTCTTTGAAGCCCCCTTTCCTTGACTCTCTGATCCATCCACCCTGTAATGAATGAAGAGGCTGTTAAAGGAGGAGAGGCAGGTGTTTACGTGTGTGTGTGTGTGTGTGTGTGTGTGTGTGTGTGTGTGTGTGTGTGTGTGTGTGTGTGTGTGTGTGTGTGTGTGTGTGTGTGCGCGCGCGTGCATGCTGTGTGTGAGAAGTCTCAAGTTTTCTATCAGCTCAGTGAGAATATGCAGCAATGTATTGTGTCTTTCACACGCTCTCTTTACAGTAGACAAAACAGATTAACACACACAGACCAATTATGGTCAAAGAATGTCTTTTTTGCCAGTGGGAAGAAGAAGTTAAACCGAAAAGTTAAAATCTAAAAATCACACAGATGTTCTTGCCTTGTTATGTATGACAGTTATTTTCTGAGAGTTTAAAATGCAGTCTGAAAGCCTGGCATGCCTAACATGCTCTGAATAGGTAAGTTCCCAAGGACGGTGATATGAGAAGCAGTAATGTCCTCCAGAGTCTAGATATCCAGCCTATTAATATTGCTACAAAGCATTTCTGCTGAACAAGTTATTCAAGTAGAACAAACTGTTGCACTGAGAGATAACACAAGAGTAACAGAGTGAGGGTCGAGGCACAAGAAGGAAGGCAAGGATGCATCAACTTTCATCAGCTCTTCCGTCAGAGTTTTTGGCATATTGTCCTTGCAGATTGCGGTTTATACTTTAGTTTTTCAATTTTGAAACTGAAACCATGTAACACCACTTATAAAGACACATGGAGTGACAGGCTCCCTGGACTACATTCAAAAAACTTTCTGCACACCAAAAAGTTAGTTGTTGGATTGTTCTGACCTTCTTTCGACAGCATGTCAAACATAGTCGTGAGTGATAGCTTGGCTAAGCTAGGAGCAGCAGTAACGCTCCTGAGAGATGGTTGAGATGGGCTGGGAACTGCCATAGGCTTTGTGGTAAGTTTCAGCTTTGATTTGTTGCCGAGATTCCCCACATGACATTTGCAAGGTCAGCCTCAGAAATGGAACCATAATGACCACAAAAGAATGAATCCCTTGTGTCACTTCTCTTCCCGTGCCTCGCTCTCTTCATAGTCTCAGATATTCCTGCCTTTCCCCCAGTTCCTCTTCAGTTATATTCTTTTTTTTTTTTCTACATGACTCATTTGTCTTCCTATAAAGCTCTGCGACCTAAGTCCCTTTCCTCCCTGCCCTCATCCTATCATCTTATCCTCTGCTTCTCCCAGAGAAAAATAATTCACATAGTACTGGAGCTGCTGGTACTCATATTATTTAGTGGTGGTGGAGACAGGCCCTGGTTGGCTTTCAGACCTACATCAGGCCCAAATGACGCAGGCTCGGGTTCAGGGTGAGGCAAGCAACGGGGTGGGACTGTGAGAAACACTAAGTGGTTTTAACCATTTGCCACAGCTTTGAAATATTACAGAATAAATTGAAGCTGTGTTAACATTTTTAAAGATTCTGCTTCAGATCTTCTTGCAACATGCTAATATAGGCTTAATATTCTTGAAAGGTCAACAAGCATCGTGTTTAAAGAGCTTCAGTTTTTCAGTTTGAGGCTGGTACGCTTCACAACTGAAACCAGGTCGATGTTAGTAATGGGTTTCTCTTTTTAAGTTAAGGTTTTGAGGAAAGAAATAACATCAATTTGACTTTTTTGTTAATAAATCCAACTACAGGGAGTCAAAATAACTGTTAACTTTTATAGCACTGCTCGTTTCTAAAGACAAGTCTTGCACCTTCATATTCATATTTTTACCCACCCACAGTAACAAGACAGATCTTTCAAAATTGCTTTTACAGCTTGAACTAAGCTATATTTGAATGAGTTCTTCTGATTGCACATGACAAACAGCATACTACTCTGACTTTGAGGCCACTGTGGCTATAGTGTCCACAAAGCATGACTGTGTACACACAGTAAAGCACCTGAGGTGTATTCCATCTACAGAGGAAGAGAAACTGAAATCATCAGACTCCTGTCTCACATGTATGCAGCATGGGTTTTAACAAACTTCCCTCAACTTTCCTTGGAAAGATTGCCAAAGGCCTTTGTAGAATACTGTAGAAACCCCCCCCAAATTCCCATGAGGCCTTTCTATATAAAATCACAGCTGACGTTGCACATGATGCACATTTGCATTCTTTTATCTGGACAGATGACAGTGTATTGGTGTGTTTGTGCTCATCCGTGATTAGGAATGAGTTGGAGCTTGTGTATAATTTGTTTGTGTGGCATGTAGCAGTAGTAGTCTGCCACAGCCAGCCGTTTCTATTGTGTTGGAATGGGGAGTCAGCACATATAATACGAGTCAGATGGTGCAGAGAAAGTACGAGAGAGAGAGACTAGATTTCCCCTTTGGCAGAAGTCAGTGTATCATGTACCCTGTGTTGAGTAATCCAGTGCTAACACCTTTAGATATTCAAGCTGTCAGGTCCCCCTGATTACAAATTGCACTGAGGTGACTGCTACTGTCTGGGCGGGGGACTCGTCTCAGTCATAAATCATGCAGTATAATAAGAACAAATCCTGCTAACCTGTTTGGGCAGAGACTCAGTGCAATACAGTACTTACTGAAACACACTGTGACTCTGGCACATGACTCTATCAATGAGGCAGCATATTTAGAATCAGTCATGATCACATGTCAAAGTTATTTAGTCTTTGATGAACTCCACCCATTGGCGCTGACCGCTACATGGTTTTCACACATTCACTGCACCCTTCAACATTTCTAGACATTAGTTGATGGAAAAGCAAATGTCAGATGCAGTCAGATCAGACACTGAACACCCTATAACCTTAACCCTTCACCCTGTAATCTTTAATTGTGTTGATATGTGAGACACAAGTAATTGTCCAGTGAATTCACAGAGAGCAATGTTTCTTGTTTGTCTTGCACGCTCCATGCAGGCAGAACCATCACTTAAACCAAACAAAGTGTTTCCTGTAGTGCGAAGCCCTTTGAAGTGGATTATCTTCAGTTAGGTGCTATATGAGAGAAAGGACATCTTGATACAATGCCCCTATCTTATTCTTCCAACAGTTTACCTCCAAAGATGGCTTGTGGTAGTTGTGTGTTACTTTCAAAGGCCTCTGTTGCCTCTTGTCTATACTTATATGAAAGACCAGAAACAAGATTGTAAGTATGAAGCCTGCCATATTTTTCATATGTGTTTACATCATTTCAAAAATATGAAATATACTGAATATATTATACCCAGGCATTTTGGTGTATCTGAAGGCTTTAAAACAAAAGTATATATCCAAAAATGTATGTGTGGTTTCCCTTGGTGTTCTTTCAACATTCCTCCTTTGCCTTCCTTGATTCTGTCAGCAGTAAAAGTATCGTTATCTCTTGCTGGCATGTATCACTAAAAAGAAGAGGCTGTAGTGTAAGATGATGGGATTTTTTTTCAACATGTTGCAGCAGTTTTTTTTCTTTCAACATCCCCACTCTGATTCCAGTGAGAACGCAGCACTTGCCGGAAGCACATGGGAATGTCATTTTAGGGACGGTAGCCCATGTTTTCCCTTTTGGGAGAGAAGGGAGAGTTTAAGATGATGCAGCTTTTTTTCCTCTGGCTTCATAAATAAATCACAAACCTGCTCTGATCATCTTTCCTCTTTTCCATTTCTCTTTTTCATCCTCGGCCCCTTATTTCCTCTGGCTTGGCAGAAAGCTTGCTTCATATTCAGAAGCCAAAATAAAGGTTAACTTTTGGGGAGCTAACTGTATTCAGATCAATTAGATGCACAGTAGCTACCTCGGCTTTCAACCAAAAAGACTAAAAACAAACCAGGCAAAACTAATTAAGCTGGGAGCTTTACCCAGGAGATCTTTTCTGAAAGACAGAAAAGGCCACTCTGTGTTCTTACTTTGACTGGTCGCTACTGTTATCCATTTTAGTTGGAACACAGCAATTAAAGCGGTGAAAGAACAGGACATTATGTCGTTATGCAAGAAATGATTGTATCTCCTTGCCTGCTCATCTGACAACCAGGGTTTTTTTTTTGTTGTTGTAACATTACATATTCAAACTGTCGGAGATGGTTGGGTTGGACTAACTGGGTCTGCTGAGTGTTTATTCAAAGAGGAAATGCCAAATGTGTTCATGATTGGCCATAGTTTCATCAGTAGCTGTGCCTCATAATTTAGTACAATTATGAATTTTGTCTCACAACTCGTGAAATTGTATTATTTTAATGTGCTGGAAACAACCATGTTATAATGTTTGCTTATGTATTTCAATTAAGATGTTTCCCGATTAGTTGTTTTTTTCACTTCCTCTTTTTGCATGATAAAATCTAAAACTATAAAGGATGTATTTAGCAAGTGCTGCTAAGCACGTCCGCTGTATGGGTTATAACAGGGGTAGGCAACTCCAAGCCTCGAGTGCTGCAGGTTTTAGATGTGTCCATGATCCATCACAGCTGATTTAAAGGGCTAAATGACTCCTCAGCATTTCTGAAGTTCTCCAGAGGCCTGGTAATGAACTAATCATTTGATTCAGGTGTGTTAACCCAGGGTGCGATCTAAAACCTGCAGGACACCGGCACTCGAGGCCTGGAGTTGCCTACCCCTGGGTTATAATGAAGGTTGCTGTCTGTGCTACCATAATTTTTTATCCTTATCTACCAGTATACCTCTCTCACTTACTGTTCCTTCATACATCAGACAAATCAGCCTCAACCATCATGCATCTACTAGCTTTGCAACCCTTATTCCTTTACAGACATACAACATATGTCTTTTCTGCGGTGTTAAAATAATCACATGTTAGTAATGTTAAAGGCAAGTATTTGGAATAACACAAAATTCATAACTTTGTTTTGGTTTTACTCAACATGTGTCTAAAACAGTTTTGATTGGTTTTGTTTGCATTAGCCTCATGTCACTATGTGCTCTGTTTACTTTCCTGAATGTGCTGAGAGCAAGGCTCAGATTCCCTTGTGTGTTTGGTTGCCCTCAGTGGTGTGGATTACATGTTATAAGGATTACGACGGCTGCAGTGAGCAAATACCGGTCGTGTAGGGATTTCTACAACAGCAGTCCTGATGGATATTTCAGAAGTTATGGACGTTGATTTAAATGATTCATATCATATCTAAATATCTGTTCCTTTTTGCTTCTGTGCCTGTAGGTGTTTTGTCCCTCCCAGCCCATTTCAGTCCCTACACAGAGAACCAACAGTCGTCTGTGGACAGCAGGGAGGATGCTTATGCCCAGCTGGAGCTGAGGACACTGGAACAGTCACTGCTGGCTACCTGTGTAGGCAGCATCTCTGAACTCAGTGAGTATACATATTGTAAATAGTGTTTGTGGTCCTGATTAGAAGCATTTTTTCACATTATGTTTTAATTGATTAAATTCCTCTGAGCTGTGAAGCTACACAGTATCCTTGCCAGAAAAGACAAGTACCAGTTCCCAGAAATAATAAAATGTCCTGACTTTAAAAAAATGTTGGTGCTTGACCACAAATGCTTTTTTCTTGCTCTTCTCTTAAAGACACATAACCTTTTATTTTTTAATTCAACAGAAAATAATAGTTCAGACAGCAAAGTAGGCAGCAAAGATAACATATAATTATCACTTTCTGTCCCGAGTCTCATTGTGTGCCTGAATCTGCAAGTCATCTAATGCCGGCTCTTCTAAAAATAAACAGCGGATCAGTTTATCTACACATGGAGCTCTGGAGAATAAAGTCACAGTGCCTCAGATTGTACATTTGTCATCTGTAATTTGTTTGCAAAGCAGTACACAGTCTTTTTTTCAGTGAAGTTGGTCCACAATGCAACACTTGGACTGTGTCAGCATGCCTCAGACTTTATTGACTTTATTAGAGCCTGCTGTCAGTCTGAATACAATTGCATCCGTCTTTTCTTCTGATGTTTTCCTTTGGATTGATGTAGTAATACAAAGTATAAAGCCGCTGAAAAGCCTGGTACTTATTTGTCCATTAGGTATTAGACCTTGAATGATTGGACGGATTCTTTGTTTAAACATAGACAGCTCTAGACATTCATACGCATCGTGGATGGTAAACACAGAGTCATGCAGGCACACAGCTTTACTGTACTCTACAGTACGTGTGGTCTGTTGAAACTGCAGGCTGCGAGGGAGTTGGCAGCAATGAGGGGTAGGAATAACAAGTAAGATAAAAACAGGAATAGAGTTAGTTTGAGAGATGGAAGTTTGTATGGCAGAGGATTCAATTTAAGGAGCGAGTGGGTTTAGAGGTGTGGAGAGTCAGGAGGAAATGATGGAGAGGTAGAGAGGTGAAGATGGAGAGTTTTGGGGCATGCACAGAGGAAACGTGGATATTAGAGTTGGACGGAGCAGGGATACATTTCCTTCTCTAAATGAGCTAACACTTTGCTGTTTGTTCCTAAAGCACAAGGCCACGGTTCATACACCGCTGAAGTTAGTGAGGCATTAAGAAAGTATACACATGCACTCAGACAAAGACACACTCTTTCTCTCAGTAGTCTCTTTGTGCAACATCTCTCTGGTGGGGTGAATTTGTGCTGTTCTGGGCAGGGCTGATATCCAGACCAATTCACACCTAGAAACACACACAGGCTTGTGTCCGCTAATTCACATACACGCCGCAAAAACACGGTGGGTTTGGCACTCTGATCCTAGCCCAAGACACCAGGCAGACACAGGAGCATCTGTACCAAGCTGCCCGGCTTTACTTGATCACTCAACTGGACTTGGCCAGACACACAAACACACACCATACACAAACATGGTGGATAACTGATAGTAGGCTACAGCACATTTCAACTATATGGCCAAAATTGTAGGGGAAGCAGCATAATAAACACACTGGCTATGGGAAAATGCAGCTTTCACAAAGACTCCAATATATCTGTAATCTAAGAGTGAAGTTATTCATAGGCATCTGACCCCCGGAGCTCAGTTTTGCTTCAAGGCACAATATATTCTGGAAAGGAGAGGCTCTCCATCATGGCCAATGATTCCTACGAGACCTCCTGGAGCAACTGCTGGTGGTGGTTATCACAAAGGGGGCCCTTCAGCTTTAAGTGGGGTCTGTTTTGGGAGGGTTACCCAGCCTAATCCCCTAGAAGTACCCCAAACCTCTTAATGCTGACACACAAACACACTCGCACTGTTGAATTCTTCACCCTTAGCTGATGTGCTGTCTTTTTACCCGGGGGTAATTATGCTAAATGAGTGTTACAAGATCCCAAGTTCATCCTGGGCTCCCTCGTTCACACCGCCTCTCCCTGCCCCTCCTCCATTTCCCTGTCCCTGTGACGACTGTCCACTTTACACTTTCTTTAATGCCTAAGATCTCTTTTCCTGTCGGTCTGGCTCTCTCTCTCTTTTTTTTTTTTTTTAAGAATTTTTGCATATCACACTGAACATATTTTAAGCAAAATGTACTTTTATTCAGTTGCGCATAGTTCACTGCTAGAGTATAAACTGATGAATCATCTGATGAGCACCATTATACAAACAGCTTTCATTTAAGTGTTTGCTGTCAAATCGCTATATTCTACTTTCTGAAAAGACTTAATGTTAGCATTGCTATTATCACGTGACTGACGCATAACTTTCACGGTAGAGGGTTTTTAACTACTCTGCTACTACATGAACAGTTCAGTAGAGCCTTGATCATGGGTGAATGGCTATTTAGACTGGTCGTCTGGCTTTGCTAATGACAAATACCACTAGAGACATGGTTGGAGGGGGGAATCCAGTTTGACTGCGAGCCCATGGGGCTTTTAATGTAAACAGTTTTGAATATGCCACTCATTTATGTCCATAAACTGATTTTTCATACTGCACTACAGAATCAGGAAAATCATTTTTAACCTTCAGTTTTTTAAATTACATATGACTTGTTAACTATTAATGTTTCTGTGGTTCCAGGTGACTTGGTGTCCCGTGCAATGCACCACATGCAGCGCCTAAGCTCAGTACGTCCAGGGCTGAGCCCTGCCCGCCACGCCCGTCCTCAACAGCCCGTGTCCTGGTCGCCTGACGCCCTCCACACCCTTTACTACTTCCTGCGTTGCCCACAAATGGAGTCCATGGAGAATCCCAATCTGGATCCCCCACGCATGGCACTTAGCAAAGAGAGGTGGGAATAATGCATGACTGGACGCAAGCAGTTTAGATGCTCCCTCTCTGGGTGCAAAATAGGCGGTGAAATTACAGATCTAATCTTAATCATTGACCCTGTTCCATTTTGTTTTCGACCCCCCCCTTTCACAGAAAATAAGTGGTACTCCTGATTTGCCCTTTTATCCATTTGATGCTTATCTCCCTAAATACATTTGTAATTTCAAATGATTCGGTTTGATTCATGAAGCTGACCAAAATACAGTCAATGCCAGAAGTGTAGCCACTGCAAATAAACAAACCCAAATTGAAACCTTCAAAAATGAACAAATGGGTTCTCAATGAAGTGAAAAGCTTTTTGCAGGCAACACTTCACTTTCATCCTTTTCCTAATCCCATTAGCCTTTGTTCATTTAAGTGTTAACTTTCTGTTGTTGAATTACAAGCAAGAAAAGGCTTCTAGGTGTCAGCAGTAGTGCGATAGAAGGGTGACTTGCACCTTTAGAGTGTAAATTAGGCTGAAGACTGGTGTTTAAAAGAATTTTAAGAGGTGGAAATAGTCTGTAATTTTGTTAGGGTCTGCTCAATCTTCCTTAGTTGCATTGAGAAAGTCTGGCAGTTTTTGTGTTCCCTTTATTTCCTGTTGTTTCTTGGAATGAAAATGTTTGCTCAGTCTGGACACAGTGCAGCACATTCCACTTGTTTTTTATTTAAAAGTTGTGGCTTTATCTACAAACCTTCCATACCAACCCCTTCCGTATGTTTGGAGGTGTCTCTGGGAAATTACGGCGTTTCTTGCTTTTTTTGCTTTCTACAGAAGTAACTGTTGAGTAACACTCAACCGAGTCACGTCTCTATTCTCCAAAAATGTGATAAAACGTTCGAAAACATTGCATTACATCACTGTTGTTCACAGTGGTTTGCAGTTCTGATACTGTGATATTCAGCACTTCAGATAAATGTGATGGATTATGTGCCTTCGGTTAAGGTAACATGACAAAAGTAGTTGTGCCTGCCAACACACATGAGGTCTGCTCTCAGAAAGAAATCTTCAATTATGTTTTTGTGCCAGAAATGTAAAAACTGGCAGCAATAGGTGTTCGCGGCTTAATTACATTTTTTATACTGATTTATACAGGCATGTCTAAAGGTAACATAAGCATATATAAACGTGCTGGCGCTCCCACTAAGGTGTGAGTGTTCAGTTTGCAGCAGTAAATCAGTTAATGTTGTTGACGAGATTTTGCCCTTTAATGCTGATAATGAAAATCACATGTTAGGATTATGATGAAGGCATAGCATCTGTCAGGTGATCATAGTTACATGAATGTTTTCACAGTGAAATCACCAAAAATATCCACCTTGTCTTCCCTTCATTACACGTTTGTATGGAAATAAACCCAGCTGCCTCCTGTGCATTTAATAAAAAGCAGACAAAGTGCATGTGAGACAAAGTCCCCGTTAGCTTCAAAGTGAACACAACAGCAAATATACACCCTTTTCTTTCACCTGGCTGTTGTTATAAATCCTCAGATGTTTTTAATGCTGGATGTATATCAGCCTAGTTTATGTGTCCAGGATAAAACAGTTTGGCATCCCATCATACTTTATGCTTTTTTTCTTTCTTGACAGCTGCTGCACACAGGTTTGCCTTTCTGCATGTTCATATTCCTATCTCTTTGTGACTGCGTGTCTGTGAATGTTAGAGAACACACTCAGGTGGTGTGAAAACCTGGTAGTGATTACAATACGAGTGCCTGGTAATGATACAGGCTTCTCTCCTTCAGTGGGCCTCTCCCTCTATCTGGCTCAGCCTCTATTAAGAGCTGTGTAAAACCTTTGGTGGAAACCCAAAACCACCAGATCTGTGTGGGCCACATCGTCAGACATTAGAGGGAGCCTGGTGAGAGCCTTATTGCCGAATCCTTGAGAGTACAAGAGAAACCCTCTTTGTTTTGATCCTCTTAAAGCTGGTGCTTAGTTGTGAGTAATAATCTTGTTTTGGAGTAAGAGGGCGCTTAAAGCGTGGGAGGGCAGATATTATTGTCTTATTTTCACACTCCACTATTTAAACATACAGAAAAAAGTTGATCAAAAACAATTAACTTTTTTTTTGTTTTTTACTATTATTGCAACTTCACTAAAAAGCAGCACTTCCAACATTCTTCTAAACAGACCCCCTACTCCTCTGCTTCCTCAAGGAAAAGAGATTATTTTAATAATGGAGCTTACTTCTAACTGCATTTACATCAGCTATGGTTATGTCTCCATTCATATCTGAGCCTTTACGATTGCAATCTGAAACAAGATCAGTGGTTAACCTTGACCCTTTGGCTGATTTAAGTTCCTTTCGGGTTATAGGTTTTATAAGACACATGGGGCCAGTGTAGCGTGTGTGATTTTTGCCTCCTAGGTAGAAAAGCCTTTGCTTTTCATTTTGGACAGGTCAGCGTTCGAACACACCTGACCATGATTTGAGCTCACTGTCTTTATGACCTACCAGATGGTGGTAAGCAACGCACCATGAATCAAAGCTAACGTTTACATGCTCACGTGTTGGAGAGTTTGTGTATGTTGGTGTTTCTATATCCTGCTGTTCTCTGTATGAAGCCTTAGTATGAGAGGTCAGTAAGCTAGCCAGAGGCACTATCTGGTTTCGGTCTTAACAGGCTCTGTGGCTTTTGATGTTGCAGAGACTCTGATGAAGCTAAAATTTGCGTTTCAGGCAGAGGGGCATAACCCGGACACGTACGAGGGTCAAAAGGAAGGCGTATGTTTTAAAAAAAAAAAAAAAAAAAAGGAGATTGATCCTATAGGAGAGATAGGATGGGACATTATAAGTGTGCATCTGTCAGCAGTACATGTCTGGCTAATTGGTATAAGAATGCAGCTAAATATCTTGTCAAACACTATTGTCCATTATTAATAGAAAAACTCTACCTTTAATGTTGGCTGATTGACAAAAGGAAGGACAGAGGGGGAAAATCTGGATAACTGTAGCAAAGTTGGCTCTAGTTAGTGTCTGATTGCAGGCGTGCAGTCAAGTAGTAGGGTGGATACCTATGACATTCAGGAAGCCACACACAAATGAACAGACACACTCACACAGCCCAATTTGTGTTGAGTGGAGGCCATTAAGGGAGAAATAAACATTGATTCCCAAGCCCATTGAGCCCATCCTCAGAAACGTGACATTCTTATCACTCTGCACCCTCTGAACTACCCACAGACTACCGCCCAACCCCCGTCTTCATTTCGACATACCCCACCTGCTATCTCCCAAACACTTAAAACCTTCATTATATGCACCTACCAGTCACACTTAATCATCCCTCCTCCCCTTGATCCCCTTGTCTGCTTGTTAACTGTCACGCCTGGGTGACAGCAGAAGCTCCTCCCTTTGACTGACTAGCTACTGATAAAGTACTGAGGCAACATCTGAGAGAATAGCTCGAGAAAAAGACTTGAAGAGCTGACAGCAGAGGAGCTGCAGATGCCCAAAATTCAGTTAAGGCCTCAAATGTCAGCAAAAAAAGTTATTATTAGACTCTGCAGAACAGTGTTAATTATCAAACAAGCATGGCTTTATTATTAACCACTAATTTCATACAGTCTAGCTAAGAAAATCTTTATTATTTATGTAAGTTGGGATGCAGCTGTTTGTTCAATTTATGTTATATCAGATTCATGTTTTAAAAGCTCCACATCAATTGTGAGGAGGAGAGCCATTTTGCAATATGCATTATTAACAAACCCGTGATGAACGAGTGCTCTTGTGCAGAAGGTTCTTTGCTATAGGAAGCCTCCTACTGCTTTTTAAAGTAAGCACAGTAAGGAGAGTAAATGGCACAGCAGTGCTACTGACAGTAACTATAATCCCAAAATACATTGCTGTGTTCTTGTATACTGCCCATGCTTTTGCTACCATGGATATTCATTATGTAAGTCTTTCATTTTCCAAGAACAAAGGAATGGCCACTGATAAAAAACAATGTCTCAGCATGAGAAAGGCAGTCTAATAACACAGAGACGTTGTTCAAACAATCATTAACGGCTCTTAAATGAGGCTTCATATGATCAAAAGCAAACAGCAGTCACATTCCTGCTAATTTGTCATTGTTCACAAACACATTCTATTCACATATGGTGGGAGAGAGGCGCAGACGAGAAGGGACTGATAACAGATAACAAGCTAGACTATAAAAGGACAAATGCAAAGACGGCAATCAAACAATGACTTTCAAAGTGCCACGTTCACAAACATGACAGCAGACCAAATGTTGTGTCCTCGTGGTTTTTTTTCCCCCACATATACTTCTTCAGGAATAACAACACTGTTACTTCAGCTTTAGGTCACAATTTTTAATTTCAGGTGATTCTTTCTGTTTTTGTTGAAGATCTTGGTTAAACATAAGTAGCCGCTATCTTGTATTTTTACATGACCGCAAAGATTAAATGGTAAATGGCCTGTATTTGTATAGCGCTTTACTAGTCCCTAAGGACCCCAATGGGTTTTACGCAACCAGTCATCTGCCCGATTAACACACTGGTGATGGTAAGCTACATTGTAGCCACAGCCACCCTGGGGCGCACTGACAGAGGCGAGGCTGCCGGACACTGGCGCCACCGGGCCCTCTGACCACCACCAGTGGGCAACGGGTGAAGTGTCTTGCCCAAGGACACAACGACCAAGACTGTCCAAGCCGGGGCTCGAACCGGCAACCTTCCGATTACAAGGCAAACTCCCAACTCTGGCGATCTAGTCATATAGAAACATCTGTTTCTTGAGCCTTAGAGGGATGACATCAGCGAGAATGCCAGCTGAGATTAGGAAAGATGACTCGTGCTGTGAAATGAATGTGGGTTGGTGATGTTGTAAGTCATCTGGCTGAAGACAGTCTATGAGTTAATTCCCAAAGTGACTGAATTATGAGTGTTTAAGTTTACACTCCCCACTAAAGTCATCTAGTCTTTCACAGAGCCTCATCTTTTACTGGCTCCGTTCAATAAAGATTTGAATTTACTGGTTTACAAGGTCACTTTCTGTGTACATACAGGGAAATACTAATGTCTGTTACCTAGCAGTGAGTGGTACTCATTATCATAACCAGTAATAATTGGACCAAAGCAAACAGAAGGTGAATGATTTCTCTTTTTTTGCTCATAGGCCTTTTCTGTTGCTGCCACCTTTAATGGAGTGGATGAGGGTGGCCATAGTTCATGCCGAGCATCGCAGGAGTTTATTAGTGGACAGCGATGATGTCAGACAGACGGCGAGGCTTCTCCTTCCGGGATTGGACTGTGAGCCGAGACAACTGAAGTAAGTGAGAACACTCATTCACCTCACTCGCTCTGCTGGGATGAAAGTGCTTAAAATAAAAATACAAACCTTACTAATAATTTCAGGAAAAGAAAAACTAAGACTGATGTTTTCTTTGAGCTGGACGTCTGTCGTTTAATCATTGTATTTAACAAATGATTGTATGCGGTAAATTAATCTTTGTTAACTATTGTGTGGCTCATTAACTTTACTTCTTTCTATAGAAAGCATCATTAACATATGTAAGCCACAAGGTGCATAAAACAAGCATCTTAGAAAAGCGACCGAGTAGATCCTAATAAATTAGCCATCAGCTCTCAGAAATTAATTGGTAACTGGTTATTTATTCAGTTTTAATTTTGTTTCAGGCCTGAGTGTTGCTTCAGCTCCTTCAAGCGTCTCGACTCCAAAGCTGCCTCTGATAAGTTCCACCTTGATTTGGGTTTTCGGATGCTCAACTGCGGTCGCACAGATCTTATTGGCCAAGCAATCGATCTACTGGGACCAGATGGGGTGAACAGTATGGATGACCAGGTATTTAAATTTTACTTAATTTATGTTGTGGAGATATAAATGTAAGCCGTTAGCTCGAGCAAACCACCTCTCATTTGGGGACACAAAGCAGGCCCCTTATACAATACGATAAATCTCAAGGAAATTGCTGTAAGTCCATGAAATATCCTTAGAAGTGATGGAAACATAGCTTTGTGTTATAACTTGTTCAAAGCTTCATGCATTTGCTTCTACTCTTGTTTTCATTACAGGGTATGACCCCTCTGATGTACGCCTGCGCAGCTGGAGACGAAGCCCTCGTCCAGATGCTGATTGATGCTGGGGCCAACCTTGACGTGGCGGTAAATATGCTTAAGTATTTCCAATGTTGTCAAATCTGTCTTAATTTAAGCACATTTTGTATCCCTTTACATCTATAAACAGGAAAGGTTTCCATTATTAAAGCATGTAAGAGGCTCTTATGAATGTAATGTTTTCTCTGTGTGCGTGTGTTTGTGATCTTGGTGTGTAATACTGATTTAATCTGTGTTGCCAGGTACCACCCTGCTCCCCCAAGCACCCATCTGTGCATCCTGATAGTCGACACTGGGCAGCCCTCACCTTTGCAGTGTTGCATGGACACATTTCTGTGGTGCAGGTCCGAAACACATACATAAACAAGCTACATGTTGCTTGTTTATGTCACAATGACCCTTACAAGATGTCAAATATTGTTTAATATAACAGAGGTAATGTGCCTTTGCAGCTTCTTTTGGATGCAGGAGCCAATGTGGAGGGGGCTGCAGTCCGCAATGGACAGGAGAGTACAGCAGACACTCCACTGCAGCTGGCTTCAGCAGCAGGTGGGCAAACACACAAGGAACAGCTGATGTTAGAGTGGTGTCCATCTCACAGTGGGTCTGTGTTATGGCCACTAAATTAGCTCTTACTGTATAATTATAGAGGCGAAAAGTCAGGTGGAAGGTTTGACAAAGGAAAAGATTTTGTTGTACAGCTTGTCTATCACCTTTGTTAAAAGCGGTAATAATAACTTTATTGGTTATTTGTAACTAACAGAGTGTTAGGTCCAAGGACCACCTAGAGTAACACTTGGATTAACTTGTGACTCAGCAGGAGGAATGAGGAAATGAGAGAGTAAATGAAGGGGCAGTGACAGCAGCAGTGTGCCGCTTGTGGTTGTTTAGTAGTCTGTGGCCTGCATTCCTCTGTGGGATCATCTGAAAGCAACATGTAGCTTGAGTAAAGAAAACACACGCTCTTCATAGCAGCAGTGACAGTGTGTAAATAGTGCCTGCAATGAATGTGTTGGCTGTTTAAATATGCCAAATGAAATGTGATAAATTTTCATTTATGTTTGTGGTGTATAAATGTTTAAAATGGGCCTAAACCAGTAACAAACAAAAATGTTGACATTTTGGGAATAAAGATGAATAAAAAATAAGCACAAGGATAATAAATTATCTGCAAGTTTATGAACAAAGTGGAAATATTTATCTATTTGTGCTTCTCAGGCAACTATGAGATGGTGAGTTTGCTACTGGCACGAGGCGCTGACCCCTTATCAAAGAACCATGGTGGAAACGCCCTTACATCATCCCTCTATGAGGACATGAACTGCTTCAGTCATGCTGCTGCACATGGACACAGGTATGTATCCCCCAGTCTGAAAACTAGTACTGGAAGACCAGCTGTAAACATTTGCACACGTAGCACAGAAATAATGCATCTGTCAGCTTTATATTACACATGACTAGAGTTAGAGTTTGTGCTGTGAGGATAGATTCAAACGTTTTATCGTGTGATTTAGGAAGAGCTTGAAGGTTTTGTAGTGTGAAAGGAAAGTTTAAGGTGTCATTCTATTCAGAGTCAATTTGTTTCTGAAGACCAGCTGGTGGTGTAAACTTCTCCACCTGTTCACTCTGTCTGTGTGAACACGATGTAGACTCAACACTTTACATTGCTCAGTGAGGGTGATAGATTACGTAATGAGAGAGGAGACTCCAGGGTTGCAGAATTGGAAGTACGTGTTGCCATTTTGGCAGATATTAATGATCCTCCACCTTCTAACTTTCTTTTCTTGTTTCCTTCCTTGCATGCCCTCTTTCTGCCCTCGTTCTACTCCCTATTTATCTTGTCAGGAACGTGCTGAGAAAGCTACTGACTCAGCCGCAGCAAGTCAAAGACGATGTCCTGTCTCTGGAGGAGATCCTGGCTGAGGGGGTTGAAGATGAGACGGCTGGGATCTGCCCTTTCGTCCATCTTTCCCCTCTTCCTAACTCTTCCAATGGTCCCCTGCCGATGCCAGAAGTGGGCATACCAAGGCTCTGCAAAGCCAGGATGAAGGCTCTCCAAGAGGCCAGCTACTACAGCGCCGAGCATGGCTACCTGGACGTCACCATGGAGCTGCATGCTATGGGTACTTTTCAAATGGCAAGAAGAGGATGTGCCTACTTTTCCAGTTTATAGAACCAAATAATAAATCCTTTCTATTTAACCAGGCGTGCCATGGAAACTACACGTGTGGCTGGAATCTCTTCGCTGCGCCCAGCAGCAGTCCAGGACAGGGGTCACCCTCTCCCTCCTCAAAGACTTTAACACAATCAAAGAGGAGGACTACTGTGAGGAACTGGTCACCACAGGCCTGCCCCTTATGTTCAATATTTTGCGCACCACAAAGGTACAGTCAAACACGATCATGAGTATGATTTTCACACTTTTTCAGTGTTAAACAGATTTAATTATACATTTCTCTTCTTCTCGTTCTATTACTTTCCTTCAGAGTGACGCCATTACACAGCAGTTGGCAGCTATTTTTAGTCACTGTTTTGGCCCAGCACCCCTCCCAGCCATCCCTGAGATGAAGGCAACTCTTTCAGCACAGTTGGGTAAGGAAACTATGATCCTTTAGAGTATATGGATATACATGCTCAGAGTTCCAAGAGGATAGCCTTTTACTGGCACCGATTTCAGTATTGGCTAGTGATAATTAGTCATTTTGACATCTAAAACACCAGTAAATCCTTAAATACAGTTTTCTTAAGCCTAAAGTCACTGTCAACAGATTCCTTATACAGTGATACAAACCCTAAAACAACACAAATGTAACACTTGGGCTGTAAATTAGATTTTTTTTCATGAATATTAGTTAGTAAAAGAGTGTCTGATATTTTTGTTTTGCTAATCTTATCAGCAGTAATGTGTACAGAATGACTCTGCTGTTACTAGAACGTTATGGGTTTTATGCATGTGCTGATGTTTTTCTACAGACCCACACTTTCTGAATAACCAAGAGATGTCAGATGTGACATTTGTGGTTGAGGGAAAACCATTCTACGCACACAGAGTGCTTCTGGTTACTGCCTCTGACCGGTGAGTGCAGAAAGGTACAAGAGTGCATTTTAAGGCTTTTGATAAGACCTTACTTAAAGGGTTTTATTTTGCTCTAGATTCAAGTCTTTGCTGGCATCATATGGATCAGATGGAAGCTCCGATAAGGAGATTGAGATCAGCGATGTCAAGTACAACATATTTCAGGTAAGAAACACATTCCCTATTTAGATGTGTTGCATATGACAAAACAGACATTATTTAGATCAAATTGCTCATAAAGAAACCTCTAACCTCTGTACAGATGATGATGTCATACCTGTATTGTGGAGGAACGGAGTCACTGAAAAAGAAGGTGTCTGACTTACTAGAAGTAAGAATTGTTAATCGCATTAATCTGTCTCAGGGTTGGTATCTTAGAAATCCCAGCTTTAGTTCTACATCTTCACATGAATTACTCATTCTTGCTGACAGTGGAGATTGTTCTTTTTTTGTTTTGTTTTTTTATTTGAGTTTAGCTACAAGCTTGACATAGACAAGTTTGTGTTCATAGCAACAATTGAGCTCAATCGTCCCGTCTGGCCAATCCTTTCTAAGCATGAAGCTGTTACTTTGATTTTGAAATATAGTACCCTTATCACAAGTACACAAGCTGGGCTTTCAAATATGTCCTGTGTTTTTGTGCATTTATCAATTTAAAAATCGTTTTCTCTTCATTTTTTCATTAGTTTTTATCAACAATTCGTAGCTTCTTGAACTGAAAACAAAGGAAAATTCCAAATACATGTTACACAAAGTTAAATATTGCTTGTATGCAAACAGAATGAAAGGATGCATGACATTATTTTTCCTCCATTAAAGTGGTCATGTTTTCTCCTGCAGCTGTTGTCAGCTGCTAGTTTGTTCCAGTTGGGGGCGCTACAGAGACATTGTGAACTCATCTGCTCTCAACATATCAGCCTAGATAATGCAGTCAGCATCTACAAAACTGCTAAGGTAACAATTACTGATAGACTTGGATTGCACTACTGTGAGTGCAGTACATATGTATACATCAGTGCTATTTCAGGCATGAAAATATGACGTTGATATAAAAGTTGTTTTGATCATTTAGGTTTACATAAATTAGGTTTATAAAATTTGGTCATTTCACTGTCCTTTCTTCTGTCAGGTTAATGGTTCGGTGGAGCTGAGCTCGTTGTGTGAAGGTTACTTCTTGCAGCAGATGCCTGCCCTGCTGGAAAGAGAGAGTTTTAGGAGCTTGCTGTTGGGACCCCCGGGGGCCCGACAAGGAAACAACTCCACTTCTACGCTGACGCACAGCCGGGGTGACTCACTTGTGGAGGAGCTGGAGACCACCCTGGCTCGACGACTTCGCTCTCTCTACGTCACTTCCCGTGTCTGAAGACAACATGGCAGATGCTGTTGAGAGAGGACAGAAATAAGTGGATAAATGTGGCAATTAAGAAGTCTCACCTTTTCACTGATACAGAATCAGATCTGAAGTGTTTCAAATACAGAAGTTTTCTTGGTAAAATCTGATTTGTGTGTGTTAAGGAGCAATATTTTGACACGGGCACAGATTGGTGAGATGCCTGGCAGTGATTTACTCTGTGGGCAACTCGGCATTTCATACTTTGTGCCAAGCACTCCATGAAAATGTTTTTTGTGACGTACAGCGTTCCGAAGAAGAAAATATGCCTTTTCTCCAGGGCTCACGAGGCTTTACTGGACAAGCAACAAGTTGAAAGTCTGAATAATAAGACAATGCTGCCCTCTAATGGACAAAGCTTGCAACATAAATAATTGCCCTGGAGGATTGGGATCAGTGGCAGCCTCAGTTTTGACTGAAGCGGCCTTTTGATGCTGGACTTTAAACTTTCTGTTCTATAGTATTGCATAGTGGGAGCAAGGCTGCAGCCTTAAACTCCCTGCATCAATGTAAGCTTTGGATTAACAAATCTACTTTTTTAATGTAAAAGCTTTTATTGTCTGTTTGTTTTTGTTTTTTTTAAGTACGATGAGAGTAATGAAAATTTCAGAAGAGTGGGATGGACATTTTCTATTTAATGAGAAAAAGATGTGAGAGTATTTAACGGGGTGTCCCCTTTTTTATTTTAATCAAAGCAGATTATTAGTATGGAAAAAATGCTTCTGCTGTTTTACCAGGTACGCTCTAACAGTTTATTAAGCTTGTGTATGCTGAGGTTTAATGCTTCGACACAGGTACAGCTGCGGAGGCTAACATGGGATTTGGACGACAAGAGTCTGTTTTTGTGCTGGATACATTATTAAACCTGGTAAACAAATCATTTAATGTGTGAATTGTTTTGGACTCACCTGGAATCGGGGAAAACGGCAGATTTACAAATGAGGAAGCCTACAAAATGGAAATAATTACATATGAAATACAATCTTACCACAAATCCATGGCATGTGACATAATGGGGGGGAAAAAAAATCTACTGCATCGATCTTAACTTTGTTTATGAAACCTTTTTCCTCTCTGGTCTACACTTACCCTTGCTTGCACAGGTAGAAATAAGGATAACAAACACACCATAACTGAATGAGTTTATTTGTTTCAGCACTGAAGATGCTCACAGTTATGTTTTATGGAGATTACAGTCAGTTTTGCTCCTGCTCTGTCAAAAGACCCATGTAGGCCTCTGAATCATTAGATATCCTTAGTGCTGCTAGCTTCCCATTGTAGAAAACAGAAAGGAGGGCGCATATCAGGGTATTGCTTTGTGTTTGTAGTACTGGTATCCCCTCCCTGTGCCTCTACTACTAACGGGTAGAGAGAGCCCAGACCTCAGAGCCTTCCAGAGAGAGGTACAGAGTTGAGGAAGCATCCTTCAAAAACTTTGTGCACAAGATAAGGAGGAGGAGGACGAAGGGAAAGATCAGCAGGGCCAAGGGAACAATTTAAAAGGAAAAAAAAGAGCCAGAAATAAAAGCAGAAAAGGTGGGAAAGTAAGGGACAGACAGAAGGGGAATTTAAATTTTAAAAGGTAGTTTTGTGGAAAGAGAAGTGATGAAGGCTGAGAGAAGGAGTGAGTTTGGCATGGAACATTAACACTAAAGCCATGCAAAGAAAAGCTCATGTTTTGACATGCACACAGCAATACAAGCTAAAAGCACAGAGCAGGAATCCCCAGCATTGTTGAGAAAACAATCAACCCCCACGGTTTGTCTGTCTATTTACAAAGAGAAGAAGCAGATCAGGATCTGTGGTGTTCTTCTCCTCCAGCCTGGCCTACACGCACAATAATATGAAACTGACAAATATCAATAGAAGAGCATATTCCCTCTCCAAAAAGAGGCTAAGTCTACATTCTTAAATTACTGGTAAATCATTTTTTTCCAAGAGTTCCCACAAGTTCTCTTTCCCTCTGCAGAGAGAGCATGGAAAAGAGAATTTATGACTTGTCAAAGTTCACATAATTCAGTTAAAGTCAGACCAAAGCAAAGGAAATAAAAGTTCTTTTTTTTTCTTTAAATGTCCCATTTACGAACACACAAGAGGGTAATAAATAACATTCAACTGACCTAACAGCTTTGTTCATATAAATAGCCAAGATATAATAAATTAGGAAATCAAACAGTGAGATGAACAAACATGAATAAATAAGGACAACAATACAAAAATATCCACAGTTGCATTTATCACGTCATTTTTTCGTTTGTTTCTCTACTCCTACTGCTGGTAAGTGAGACTAGAGAGAGGTATAAATGAAAAGCAAAGAAGAAATGCTGCAGATAATAGGAAACAGGAATGTTTGGATCATTATTGGGTCAATCAAACAAAGACGTACATGATCATGTAACAAAAATACACAGAATTTAAAATGACAGTAAGTGGCAGGCTCAGGTTTACCAACCTGTTCCTATGGTATCTAAACAGTGTCACAACTAGACATTTCTTTTTTTTTTCTTTTTTTACATAAGAAATGATATCAGTCTGTACAACAGAATAGATCATTCATTTTAAATACCCGAATATCCACCCACTTCCCTCCCCCCACCCTATACTATCATTTAATATCTCCCGCTGCCCTGTTCTTCTCGCACCCAACTCCTCTCTGAAAACACAATTCCAGTCTGTTTTGCAGCAATAGTATTAAGTCTAATAAAGTCAGTATTTCAAACCCAGTTCTTCACAAAGAAAGTACATTATAATAAAAAGCAAACAAATACAATCCAGCAAGCATCCGTGTCGGCTGTTTGGGCTTTCCACAAAACTCCTCTCCCTTCTCTCCTCCTCGTGTTTCTGCATGGTGTCTTCTTTTTTTTTAAAATGTTGTTCATCATTGTTGATACATCCCAGAGTTTTTGTGCATACTGGATCTGTGCGTGTATGTTTTGTGTATGTGGCGTCTGTAGTGTTTTTGAATAATGCTCGTTTTCCAATTAGCAAATGCTCCTTGAGGTCAGAGAACGGTGATAGCTGGTGAGGGGAGCGAGTGGTCTTGTTTTTATTGGGATGTGTGTGCTTGTGTGTTTCTAAGAACAAGAACACTACAGGATTTTTTTTTTGTCTACTTCTACTGATGGCTGCCAGGGGTGGAGTCGGGGTGCAGAGGAAGATGAAGGTAGAAGTCTGCATGAAGGGTCTGTTTCCATGGTAACCCCTCCCCCAGCACACCGCTATAAGAAGAGTCCTCCGTCAACAATTGTCCGTCTCTCTTGGCACGCTGGAGGGGTGTGGAGGGGTGGTCGAGGGAGGGCGAATGGAGCAGGGAGCAGGAGGATGGACTTTAATAGGTTTTCTGGATAATTCCTGGTATCAGAAACAAGTCAGGTCATCACACAAGTTAGCAGCAGCATGGGAGCAAACAACTGAGGCCCACAGGTGATTAGATGGTTAGGGTACAGGAGTGGTAATGATGGTGGACACTGAGGGGTAATGGAAAGGGGAGTGGAATGGCAAGGGTGTGTGTCTGTTGTGTTGGTGCAACATGTTGTTTGCAAAATATCACTTTGATTCTTTTAATATATTTCTATCTATATAAAGTCATTTTATAGAAAAGATGTCCATAAATGATTTATATATATATCTAGCTATGTACAGATAGCATATTCTCTCTGTGTCTCTGGCTTAAAGTGATACTGGGATGGCTACAAAGCGCCACGGTCTAAGATTCCTCTGGTGTCCCCACAGATGCCACCGACAAGTGGGCTCTGTCTCGGCCTGCAGCAGGGAATTTGGTGTCATTATTTTCTGGGTCATGCCTCCGGACGTGCATGGGTGAGGGGCAGTGCTTGGAGGGCGTGCCAGGGGGGTAGGGCACCTGTCCATTCTTCTCGTCTGAAAAAAGTTGTTTAATTACGTCAAAGAAGTTACTCAATGGGCTGCCTAGGTACACAGATGGGAAGAAAAGAGGACAAAAAAGGGGGGAAAGAGAGAAGACAGAAGAAACAAACTAATGAACAATGGGGTTCACAGGATAGAGAGATGGCTACATGTAAGGCAGAGCGAGCGAGCAGAGGTGAGGAGGTGGTAGACCCACGTACACTGTGCAAGGATGAGAACTGCCGAAGCAGCCGTGTTTAGACCACATAATGCATTAGCCTCGGCAAATCATGCATACGTTTCAGCGCAATCCACGGAAAAAAACACAAGTGCCCATTAAGTCGATATAGTGACCAGTGTGTCTGAACGAGTTTGGCTGGCCAGAAGCAGGACAGACAAGATGATAGAAGCGAAAAATGAGAAAGCGTGGAAATTCAAGAAAACACTTCCTGTCAAAGAAGCATTACTGCTCCCCCTGAAACATAAAAAGTCTTGGAAACCTGTCCTCCAGCATCAAACGTCTGACACATCCTCAATGTAGGTGTGTCAGACGTTTGGTTTGACATACTAATCATGAGTCGTGTTTTTGCCAGCTAGAAGCTGGCAAGCTTTTTATTTTTCCTTCAACCTCAAGGAAACAGCATCACTTTTAGACTACTGTAATTCCCTCTACAGGGACCACATCCAAAAAAACATCTCTGATTGTTTAAACTTAGCTGTCAGATTTCTAACAGATTCAGAGAAGTTACTTCCATCCATGCTACACCACACTAGCCACCTGTTATACACAGAATTGGCCTTAAACTTAAATTTCATTCATTTTATTTTTAAATACTTATACAACCTCAGTCCCATCTCCATTACAGACATACACACACCTTATGAACCTGCCCACTCCTCATGACAGAGCCTTCCGAATTACATAGAGTTCTGTATCCATTTCCTCCTTACCAGAGGAAATTAGATTTGGAAGTGTCTACTTTTAAATCACTCCTCAAATTTTACTTCATTGTAAACTATTTATGCTGTATTCTCTAATACACAATTTTACTGTGTTTTGATATCATAACCATAGCACTGAAGGGCAACATAGACTTCTCATTAGTGAGGCTGTCTACCTTGTGGTAATTGTTCATAGTGACATACATAACACAGTAAGAGACCTGAATGGACCTCAGAAAGAGGAAACACGTGCAGTGTGTGTACGTATGGACAACAGTACGCATGCATATAAGCATTAAGTACACCAAACATAAGAAATGAAGCAAAGAGGTGATGGTCCGCATAAGCGTGACTGATCAGTCACAAACAAGACTGTTTCTGACTTCTTTGCAGTCCAAGCAAACAGTTATAGCATCAGTAAAAAAAGAAAAAACAGACTGATGAGCTACACGGACAATAAACCGCACAAACATGCTGCGTCTACACATCAGCAAAATGTAGATTATAAAATAGAATTTCTTGAGGTAAAACATTCTGTTATCAGTCTGTATGTACTTCCAGTATGATGACTGCCTGCAGTATTGTGTAAATTAGAAAATTTGTCATATACGGATTAATGAGCAATTGCATGCAAGTGCACATGTGAGAAGGCCAGTAGTAGTTTCTACTGATCCATTATCCTGCAGGAATGTGGCTGTAGCTAACTTCTTCCCCATGTTTATACTTCTAATTCCACATTAGTCAATTAACTCTTTCCCAATCTGGATTGGGAATCCGTGTTTTGAAAAGACTACAACAGACCACATAATATTGCCTTTTCTCAAAAGCATCTTTATCTGAATGAATATACCTACATTTTACTTCCTGCATTCCTCCATACTTTAACTCTTCATAAGTACAGGTCTCAGAAATGCTGTCATCACTAGTGATTAGGGGCATTAATAACCAGGTTTTGACAAAGCCCTTTGACACAATGTTATGCAAATCAATTTCTATTCTTAATTACAGTCACTGACTTTTATTTTTAAATCCCTTTTGTTCAGGTACTACTAGAGGTGTGTAAGTGGGTCAAAGTAAATAGAGAGGAGGAGAATAAGATTGTTTTCATGCTGATTGCTTCTCAGCGTGATGCCGTAAAAACATTAATTCATTCAACTAGCCTTTGTCAAAAATAACTTACTTTGACTTTTAATACCAACTGTATCATCTCGGACAACACAAACTAAAAGTAGTGTACTTTTCAGTATCTATCCATCTATTGCTTTAAGCGGTTCTCATATTATACTCCAACAATGTCATCTCTCCTACAGAGACGGCCCACTACGTCAAAACCCCCATCACCATTAAAACCTAATCTAATGTAACTTATTGTAATTTTACCCTTCCCACACCTCAGCCTGGTAATGAGCTGCACGATATAAAAAGATCAAAAATAATTGGTAAACTTACTGAGGCACAGCAATGATAACAGACTGTTAAATATCATAACAGCTGTCATGACTGCTGTTCATTTCTGAGTGCCAATGAGAGTAATTTTGCGTAAAAGACACAGGGCAAAGACACAGCTCACACTTAAAAAACTGTAGTGGGACATGCTACCAAGACCTGGCATGGAACTGGAAATGAGTTTAAGAGGACAGAGAAAGACGCAGACACGGTTCACAACTGGTAACGTTTCCTCCTGATGTTGTTTACTTGTCTGGCCAGCAGATAGAGCTCTTGGATGGCAAGTGAGATGCACACAGCTCACAATGATTCAAAAGAGTCAACATGTTAAGAGCAGAAAGGGATGAGTCGGAGCCCTATGACTCTTCATCATCCAGACTTCACTTTTATGAAACAGTATCGAGCCACAATGGCACAAAAAACGTGCTTACATCTGCTGAAACTGTCACCTCTGAAACTACTGAAAAGATGAGAGAAGAAAGAGAGACTAATATCATCAAGTTCACATGTGAATGGCTGGGTGGTGATGATGATTGTTGACCTCAGAGGTGTTTGTACCTTGCTTTTAGCGGTGGACTGGTGAACATACAGAGAGTGAAAGCGCACGGGATGCCTAGAGAGCGCACTTATCAGGTGTGGTGTCACTATTTGGCGCAGTGCAATGTGGGAGTGCGTTAAGGGGCAGAGGTGTTGCCATGGTGACAGGCTCCAGTGATCAGTCTTGAAAGTAGGAGTAACAGAATGCGAATCGGCTTACCCTACCTCTACTCTAATCTTCACTGCCAGTGGGCAGAGAGACAACATTTGACCCGCAGTCGGTGCTTGAGAGCAGCTCCCACCCTTTCATAGCAGTGAGGCACGGGCATGCAAAGGAAGCCGATTGGAGAAGCAGAGAGTGGCTTGAGGATTTCAAGCATACTGAGAAGACGGGTTGGATTTAGCTTAGCTATAGCGGCGAGTGTAGCTCATCAAGGGGCGGGATGGGCAGATGAGGCGGTAGGGGAATGGGTGGAGAGGTTTTGGTAAGGGTTTGGAATTTCTTTTTTTAAAATATTTTTTTGAAAAGGAATTCTTACTCACCGGAAAGCTGTTGGACCCCAGGCTGATCGTGTGTGCTCAACAACTGGCTCTGAATCGTCTCCACTACTCGTTTAAAGCGTCGGCTGGGTCCTTCACAGAGACATAGATAAACACATGAATGCTGACATAGTAGACCTTTCATGGAAAACACTTACAGTTGTCTTGGTAGGTAAAGCAAAAGTAGCATAAATGATGTCTCTATTCCATTAAGCGTGTGAGCAAACCATGATAGTAAACCAGAATGCACGAAAGCGGCACTTCTACGAGTTCAATGCTGCCATCAATAGATCTATTCTCTTCTGTGACAAGTCATGGGTGCTTTTCACTATGCTAACTTTTGCTTCCTTGCCTCCAACTCTCCTACAGTGACTTGAAAATCATCGCCCCTTACATGCACCACAATGAGACAAGAAACAAGGAAGTTTCTGGAAAGGATTAATATTCATTTTGGTGTGATATATAGACAAACACATCAAATGCAACTGATGATAAGGATGTGCCCATACTTGCATGTGTCTTGTGCATACCTACTGAGAAGACCTACAACACGTGATGGAGGGAGGGGGCATGTTATTATACTGAAAAACCCCTAAAAAGTCTGTTCAGGGATACAGAGTATCAGCAGCATGAAGGCACACAGCAGAACTTGTACAAATATATTGCAATAACCAAGTAGATTTAAAGGTACTGGTTTTTGAAGGCAAAGCAAACAGGGATATGGACGTGGTGCAAAATGTGAGGTGGAAAACTGCAGAAAGCCTGAGATTATAAATGGGGGCCAGAGATGAGTGCTGCTGAGAGCTCCTGCTGTCTACCTGTTGTGTACAGTATACGGTCAGTGACATGAAGAACTGGCTTCTATTACAGCCCATTCAGCTCAGCTGTGCCCCCATTTATGTGAAACAGAAAGAGGAGAGTAAAAGAGAGCATGCAGGTGTTTGTGCAGAACTAAGCATTAACACACGTTTCAGTGTGGGATTGTGCATAGTTTGACTTCAGTTTGCTAAATCTTATCAAGAATTCAGGATTTAAAAAAAATTATGTTTTTCATTAAGTTTAACACACCAACATGCTTTCGGGGAAAAAAAAGACTTCAGGCTTGTTTGTTTGTTGAATATACATGACTCCATTAGTTTAAAGTGTGACATTCAAAGTGTTTCACTTGTCATTTGTGAGCTTGAATTTAAGGCTAATGAGATGGAGAGCCAGCTGCTCAAATGCCATAATAATACATGCATGTCTGTCCTCTGTGATCGGTTGAGATCCTTGGTTTGAACTTGACCCTTTCTTTCTTGGATTCCAGCTTTAAGTACAGAAGGAAGACTTGGTGTATTAAATTTTTAGAGAACTAATTCCTCCCTTGTATGCAACACAGTGTCTTTCAATACTGTTACAACACCTTCTCCATTGATTTTCAGTTCCACTGTTACACCGTTTGCATCTACTCGAATCTCAAACAGTGAAGACACATGTAGGTCAAACTTCAAGTGCCCACAGATGATGTAAACTGAGACAAGTGTTAGTTCACACAAGCCACAAAGTTAAACCTAGTCTGCAATTCTGACAGGTCAGCTCGTATCAGTTCCAGCCCACCATCGGCTGATTGTTCACATGACAGTCATTCATGTATTTTGCTTGCAAATCTCAAACAAAGCTGATTATTTAAGTTGCTTTAGCCTGCCTACAGTTGATACACATCTGCAACCCCACTCTACAAGATCTTCTCATTTTAATCCGGTACCCGACTTAATCAGCGTCATATCTGTTGTCACGGATGCTTTTCCACGTATCCTCACAGAAGTGTGGATACCAGAGCCGTACCACCAAATATACCGCTGGTGAACATTCTGCTTTTGATTCTAAAGGCCATGACTGTAATTTCCTGAACAGGGACAGCCTTTCTAGAAGCAGGTGAAAATGTTGAGATGTTTTTATGATTGCTGAAGTATCCTAACCTGAGAGCAGGGTGAAGGTTACAGAGTAGATGCCATTCTCCTTAGTGGCAGCTGTGCTCTCTGTGTAGGTGATATCCACCTGAAATTTCACCGGCTTCTGGAAGACTGTGGGGCCGGCTGTTGACTTGTACTCTGCTCGAAAAGAGGTCTGAGAGATGACACTGTGGCTCAGGCTGGGAATCTGTGGGGGCAAAAAAGGAATCGTGAAAAGAAAATGTCAGAAAGAGGAAAAAAAAACAGGAATAAAAATAGGTAGCACAAAGACACGAGTAATGGGATTATGCATAGGAATCACTGATGTTAAATTTTTCTCCCACACCTTGCAAATGACAAGGTGAATAAACCCTCATTAAAATACCCTCCACATAGAGTTTCAAATGTGGCTCGTACTAAGGAGATTAATGCCTCGGGGAGTAGCCATGCATGCCAGAGAGACTTAAGCTAATGTAATCTTGAGTCATCCAACAACATTGCACTCTCCCGCCTAAAATGAATTTGTATGCCCAATGAACAGGTGAGCCCTGAAATTGTCACGTTTTGCCATAGTGCTAGAGAGGGTTTGACATTCCATTAATGCTAGAGTGCTGAGAGGTATAATTCCACTGATTCAGGTGCCAATCTCCTGTCTGGAATACCAGCTAGCATAACCCAAAGGAAAATGCTTCCTCCAGGGATGAGGAAACAGATTTGACATTGACCCGCACCGGCAGAGTTTGTACACTTAGACTTTGTTAAATCTAACTGGGGTGAGGATAGGTTCTGTTCAGTTATGTACTCTGAATATCAACGACCACTGCTTACTGTTTCTTGGTACTGATTCTGCTGCGCTTACTGAAAAAGCTAATGCTGCCTTACATTTCTGCATGTATTTGTAGAACCACGCAATAATAAAGCACAACACACACACAGACACACACACACACGCAATCTACGCTTTTTCTCACCCTGCACATCTAAATATACAAACACACATGCTCAGAGCACTGTATTGAGGGCAGGACATCTATATGCTAATGACCAAAGCTCAGTGTTGATTTTCTATTGACCTCAAGTGGGTCCACAGTCAAAGAGAAAATAGAAGCGGTGAATACAAGCAGTTTACTGGATTGCTACATAAATCAGCACCATGTTAGCAAACACTCAGAGCATGCCTGCCTCGTAGCAGAGCCAACATCCTGCATTAGAGAGCAAATACCCAGGTGATACGGCTGCATTCATGCACAAACAGATACAGTGGCAGCAGATGGGAAAAGGGTCAGGGGTTCAGCGGAAGGGACAAAGGAAGAAATTAGCAAAAACGTGGTGTATCTACCGAGAGAAAGGCTTGAACGATGTCTGCCTTGATTGAGCTGAGAGGTTTGTCTTTGATGACAATGAAGATCTGTTCCTCTTTTTCCAGGTTGATGAAGTTACCAAACCAGGATTTTTTGGCAAGTCTGTGAGGAAAGAAAAGACATTTAGCAGAATATAAGCCCAATGTTGTACACATACATCTTTATACAGCTGACCATTTTTGCAACCTTGTTTTAGTTCCCTATCAGTCTATTGATTCTGAGAAACAACCACCTCCCCACAGTTCTGTAGGGATTCAAAGGAGCAAACAGAGGATGTTCCAGTGCATTGTGTATGAATGGATTTGAGGGGGGTGGGGTGAGATAACTGAGTCTCTCTGTGAACAGAAGGAGCAGAGGTAGATGAATTTACTATTGGCCTCAGCCCAGGTGCACTTCCAACCACTAGTAAGCCATATGGACTCCTGTTTTCTGGCATTAATATTAGATATAAGATTTATAATATTTAGCATTACATTTAAATCAATATAAATACCTAGTAAAATATGGAAACAAATGTAGATTAGCCGAAAGAGATGCACTGTTCTGCAGTAGGAGACTGACTACAGCTCACGTGACTGTATACTTCGGGCTGAGCTAAAACAGGGTCTCTCTCTGATCAATTTTCCAACTTCTTTCAGTTGGGAAATTCCTATCTAGCCAGGTGGAAATGACCAACCCAGACAGCAACCAGCCAACCAAACAGGCATATCTAGGCCAACCTTGAGTTATCAGGCCCATGGGAACTCAAAAGCATCACGCAGGCTCGTCCTGCCTCCCTCATAACCCACTCACTACCTCCTGCTACTGTCCTCTTTCCAACTCAGACCAGACCGGAGGTCATTACAAGTCGACTCAGCAGGCAAAAATCAAACATTCATAGATGTTACACTTTCCAAAACATCATCCTATCGAGAGGGAGCCTGTTTGAGCCAGTGGCTAAGGGGCTGAGAGGTTATGCATAGTTATGATAGCAGTGGTGCTTTCAAAATGGACAGCGTCTGCTTACTCTGGGGAAGACTCTGGTGTGAGGCTGGACATCTCCTCTTGTGTGGGAACTGTGGAAGCAGAGTTAGATGTCAGACGATTGAGAAAGACTAAAAATTGTCAAAAAGTATATTACGGTACAATGTACAGTAAAACTTTTGGGGAAAAACCAAGATTGTAGCATTAGTCAGCAATTTTTCATGTAAATTGGCTGAAATCTACCTTGGAGTTTCCTGCGATGGAAACGTGGTGAGCCCAGGAAGCTGTTCTTGATGGAGTTGAGGCGCGTCCTCCAAGGCATGCCTCCAATAGAGGGGCTTGGGGGCGGTGTTGGAGTAGGTGTCCCAGCTGGGCTGTCCTTGGGAGTGTGCACTGGGGTGCCCTTTGGGGTGGGGAGGGGGCTGCCTCGAGGGGAAGGGTGAGGGGTAACCTGTATGAGGGGGATAGATTTGGGTGGGTGGTCAGTAAATGGAGAAGGGGCTGGTGCTACAGGGTGAAAATGGTGCAGCCTGATTGGTGACAGGGGCAACACAGGGCTAAAGGGCACAGAGAGTTGGGGGTTGGCAGCATAATGAGCTCGTCGTACTTGGGGGCTGTTTAAGATGGTAGCACTGGCGATGGAGGATGAGGAAAACGGGGAGGATGGGGAAGATGGAGAAGTAGGGGTAGGAGGCACAGAGGCAGAGGGTGGCTGTGATGGAAGCTGGCAGGGAGTGGAGGATTCTGATTTGGCTGCAGGTTCTGGATCAAGGGTGGTTTCAGGAAGTGGGTTTGATCGTGTGGCTTGGAGGGGCTTTGGGACAGTTTTGGACTTGGCAGGGAGCGTCTGTGTCTTGTTGAGTGCTTCTGGCAGGGGCTCACTGTTTGGAGCGAGCGAATTGGGGGTGGAGATACGCTGGCCTGCGCGATTTGGAACGGGCTCAGGGGATGGACAGGGACTGGTGTTAGGGGACGGGGACAAGTCTGGGGACTGAGGTGGTACACCAAACTTTCTGACAGGCTAGATTAAAAGAATAACACAGCCAAGAGGAAGAAGAGGTGTAAAACAAAAAGACAACAAAATAAACAAACAGAAAACACACACAAGAATGCATGCAAGTACACAAACACACAAAGCAAAGGAAAGGGAAGGGCAAACCACCACACAGGTAAAGGAAGAAGTAGCCAAAGGATTTGGAGGCAGGTAACAAGTGCACACACATAGGAAAGATGGAGGAATTGCAACAACAAAAAAGAGAGAAAGAAAACATGGTAAAGACCATTCAGTGACTCATGTCAAAGCAAAGCAAAACAAAAATGAAATGGGAATAACAATACCAGCAAACAATGTGCTCACTTTAAAAAAATCCAAACAAAACACAAAAAGACAGACTTTATTTGCATAAAACATACAAGGCATTCCCAGCAGAGACAAGCAAGCAAACACAAACACACGAGAGAGACAAAAGGCCAATTGGGCTGTCTCAAAAACAAGTGGAAGGTGGCAACTCTGCAGTCAAATTTCCTGATTATTTATTGATGTACTGATTTTGCATGGTTCATTTGCACTCACACTGGTTCAATATTTGCCTTCAACACATTCCTGTCTTCCAGAAGCTAAGTCTGAGAAAATAACCCCACACAGAGCTTCTTGCTGAGAACACAATCCAGGCTTTGGGTGGGTTTGAGAAATCAATTTCCCTTTCAGATAAGCCTGCAAGAACCTGTGTGGTGAGGAGCTCGTCTTAGGATCCTGGCTAATCTGGAGCCTTCTCAGGTTAGTCAGCTGGAAAAGTTTACTACAAGCTCCCCAGCTTTGAGCAAAGGAAAGTGGGATTTTCTGAAGCATTCCCTGAGCTGGATTTCCAAAGAGCTCAGGCCATAGAAAACAGAGAGAAGGATAATAAGTGCAGAGGATGGAGAGAGAAGAGGCTTTGTGGGGTGGAGAAAGTTTTCTGTGCTGTCATGCCTCCTGTGTGCATTCAGCAGTGGGTTTTTACTTAGCATTAACAGAAACATCTAAGCTATATGGACACACAGGAAGCCCTGATATGATACAGGATATGAAAAGGTAATCAAAATGGACCTATACTTTCTCAAAAAACAAAGGTAGATCCTTCAAGGCTGATAAATGTTTATATAACGGTAAAACAGATTGGTGGAAAAATATTGCTGTGCAGAGAAATATTGTTTTCTTTGTGTGTGTGTGTGTGTGTGTGTGTGTGTGTGTATGCTTCTTTCATGGTCAGAAAAAAGAATATTGCTTTATTTTCTATTGCTGACATAATATGACATCAATAAAATGTGATCAGCAGTAGTTGGTTGGCCATTATCCCAGAAGGTTAACAACTAGTTAGTTAAGAACTGGGTCAAGAGGTGTGTTTTATGTGTGTGCGTGTTTGGATGTGAACTGAGGATTACGACTCACCCGTGGGCTGCTGAGCGGGCTGGTGGAGAGACCAGAGGAGGCTCCACTAATAGACCGCGACCTGTGGTACAAACATGTGAGAACACACAGGAGAACAGTAATTTGTGGTATCAACACATGACCTGTTATGTGTTTGAATGAACACAGGTGGGGGTGAACGCTTGGTTACTTGTTACACGTTATTTAGAAAGTGGAGCAGCATATGGAGCTGTCATACTAAGCACACGGGTTACTATCAAGCCCCCTGCAAACACAACACCTACCACACAAATAGGGTACATGTATCACAACACAGTAACAGCACTGAGGTAAAAACTACTACTAGCAATTAATCTCACTCAAAAGTCAGTTTAACAGATATTGATTTGACAAATTTAAACTTCCCACACACTAGGACTCAATCTAGCTTTAAGCCACATTTCACAAAGTTTGATAATAAACCAATCATTCTGACTTCTTAAGCCTTTAGGCCATGAAACTATCTCGAGAGGGAGAATGAAGAGAGACATTTGGTTGAGCGCCATTTGTCATGTTTGTCTTTTCCCTCGCAGATGCCGTCAATAACCCCTATGAGCGGAGTCCTGTTCAGAAATGAACAATCACAGCACAATCTGTCTTCATCAAGCACGCACGTACACATCTACACACACAGACACACACGCACACCCAAAAACAACGCCTGTCAACACTTGGAAACACCAGCTGCTCACTGTCACAACACTGTTCTTTTTTGTCATTCAATCTAATCATACCCCTCTTCCTTCTCTCCCCCCACTTTCTCTTTTTATGTCAGCATGGGTGCATTTATTAATGTATGTCTGTAGCTATAGATCTTTTATCTCAGCTTGAATAAAGGAAGAGATAAAAAGCAGTGACTACTGCTTTTTAAACTACCTGATTGAAGAAGATCTCATGAACAAACTTGAGAAGAGACTGAGATCATTTAAAAGTAAAAAGGGAGGATGGATGGAAAAATAAAGAGTGTGTGGAGTAACAGGGCCATATGCTCACTTCTAATGCTGGAAGCATTCCCACAAGACCACACGGCATTCGAGGAGGCAAAAACTAAAAATGATTATGGCTATCAGCCTAAAAAATGATAATACTGTTATAACAACTGCAACAGCCATAATCATACTCCTGAGAGTAAACAAAGCAGAATAAGGAACATTAAAAGCTACCAAGAAAGTGAGGGAAATTTAGAAACACCCACTGGCGAGCTATTTTTATAAGTTTACCGCTCCCCTTCTACAAATTTATTTAGTGCACACATCCTTTTACACATGAGTAGGCGTGCCGAGACCATGCTGGCAAGGATTTCCTGTTTCATGGAACAACTGACTAGACAGTTGGTATCATTTCCATTTAAGTCCTACAATCCACTGAGACATGGCCGCAGTTGCTCACTGCAGCACTTGTGACCATGTAGCCAACTGAACTTCATTTAAACATGGCCAAAACACAACGTCCTCCGGCCATTATGAGCATATTGTTAGGAGCACTCTGCATCTGTTAGTGTTGGACCAGAAGGCCTATAAAGCTAATGTTGCAGATGGTTATGCTGTACAGTAATAGGCTGTCAGAGGCTCAACCTTGCTTCAGAGAGAGGATAAAATGTTGTTGTTCAGTGCTTTATTTATAGGGAACAGCATACACAAGGAGGGAGTCATTTATCATGTATCACAGAAACCACAAGCCCACATTATTAAACCTGCACTGGAGACAACATTGTAGCAAGCTAGCTACTCTACTCTCGAGCTACTCTGTGCTTGTGTGCTCACTATGTTTACATGCACATACAGTATCCTGGATTTATTTTTGGAATATTCTGGCTATGTAGCGCACATGTCAAGGCCATGCTGCAACAAATCTTGAACCCTCCCAGTTGACTGTTATTATAATTATTCTTTTAAATCATTTTTAGCGCTTTTTGCTTTGCCCTTGGACATCATTTGCAGTAAGCTGGCTACTGATTGGTTACCCCTCTTTGCTATAACATGTATTCTGTGGGTGTTATCACGTGAATTTCATTTAGCTTAGCTTGCTTTACTGTAGCTGCTTGTTGGTAGCTGTGAACATGGCAAATTTATCCTGATACTACATGAGCCTCATCATTGCCAAGTCACTCAAAGGACTCCTCCCCTGACAGGTTACCTTCTTATCAAAGGAGGAATACTGACCAGCCTGATGCTGAACGTACCAATTCCAAGAAATCTTACAGCTAAATATTCCAGGGCCAAGATCACTGATAAAGGGGTTCCTTTTCAGCAATATATCCAGTAGCACAGTAAATTCTCTAGATTTACTGGGTCAGTTTGGCCTCTCTTATATTCTGCCATTCTGTTCTTAGCTGCTGGGTGACAAGGCGAGAGAAGAGAGTCATCTTTCCAATGCTGACAACAACCCACTAAGCTTCCCGCTGTGTCTACAATCAGAAGTTGTAACTACAACTATGGATCTCTGACTTTGTCTTGAGTACAGGAAGCTGATGGCATCGTTCCCAGTAAAGTGCATGTTCACTGTCATGACTATCAATGGACCCGTACATCAAGAGCTAGAGTCATAACTAATGTTACTCTTTTCTGCTCAGATACAAACTTGATAAATGTGGAATGTGAAGACTTAATACCCAGACTTTTGTGTCTGTGTAAGAATATTGGTGCATGCAGTGTTTAACAGAGACATGGTCTCTGGAAATACCCATTGCTATTTGTGGACAATAATACGGCACATGTACTGAACTAGAAGATGTTTTTCTTTTCTTTTTTGGGTTGTTGTTGATGCAATTTTGATACCTATTATGGTAGTTCTCTTATCTAGTAGTCATTAATTCCCATAAGCCTATTTTCAAACAGGACCCATGTCCTCAGTATGTGACCGCCAGTTGTCAGAAACCCATCCAAAGCGCCTGGGGAACTAACGTGTGGCTGCGGGGGGGTGGAACAAGTATAACAGATTCTGGGTTGAAGGCATGGACTGAAATAAAACAAAATGCAAGAAAAATAAAATGGATGGTGCCAAGAGCCAAACAGAAAATGAACAACACTGCCAAAGCCAAAGCACAATACGACTGAGATACATATTCCCTTTCTAGCACCTCTATATTGGCTGCTTCTTACCAATGGGCCTCTTTTTACACATAGTAAGTATTCATATAAATCCACAAACTGTTTGAAATCATTTGCTTCTTTGAACCTCAACAAGTCCCTGCAGACTCAGTGCATTAATATTTACAGCTCAGTTCCTTAAATGTCTAAATATAGCAAGACCTCTGCAGTTTCTGTAGTAAAGATCACAGTTTAAGGTGTTTTATTTGTGCTTATTGTAGTCTCTTAAATAAATTAATGTCAGTAATTAGCAGGCGAGCTGACTTCTTACGACTGCTCTGACTACTCCACATTCAAACTGCGTGAAGCAACTAGAGCAAATCTCTAATAAAAAAAAAATCAATTGATATTCTCTCCTCCTCGCTGCAGCACTTTTCCATATTTCATTTACATATCATTAACCTCCCTTCATTTCTCCTGGCGTGTTGTTAAGATTTAAAATTAAATCAGTGGATTTCTTATGCTTTGAGTTAAGCTTTAAATGTCTTTTTAAGTGACATTTTTGCATAGAAAGATTGAAACGGACATTCACATGAGAAAGTCTCCATGTGCATTACTGCACAACATAGCTACCGCACCTTTATTCCAACATCCGTACTTCATAGGAGCAATCGAATTAACAATCATTTGTATGAAACTAAAGTGAGGGCTGATACTCTGAATGTAACTACGTGATAAATGAGAGGCAAAATGCCTGATAAAGGACAGGAATTCAGACATTTTTGTTATGCAATTTCAGATCAAGCTGTTTCCCCCTCTCTTTCACTATTTACGCTGGTGGAAATGTATCCTGTCAAAACACATGTTTCAAAGTCAGTCCGCTCTCTGAGGCCCTCTGATCTGAAGTTCTATGAATCTTCTGCGCTGTCGACAAAAGTTTGCTGTTGAGGAAAGATAAGGTTAGGTTCAGACAAAGTCACTTAAATCTTTGGACGTTATTCTGCTACGTACGCGCTTCCCCAGCACCATCGTCTATCCACGCACATGCAAGCAAGCACATGATCAAACACAGTGTGCACAAGGACGTGATAAAAGCCAGAAAAGTTTGAAAAACACACACAAGCGCACACACCAAAATCAAGATTCACACAGACTTTGTTACTAACTTCTTTTCCCCCTACTGATCAGATGGATAGTTATGGATTGCAGTAGGGGGGAAAGACATGTATAACAGGAGAGCAAGATTTGATTTGATTTGGAGGCAGAGGGCCTGTGGCATACCTACAATCTACCACAGCCGATAGGAAGGCAGACAGAGAAAAACTAGCAGCATGTCCTCATTAGCATAGCAATTCCATACTAACAGAGGGGGGTGTTTGGGATTGAAGGTCAGCAGCACACAAGGAACCCACAGGAAAGATAGAGACAGTGGCGATATACAAGAGTGGCGCGGTGCCCTGGAAGAAATTTGGGTATAGGGAAAAGAGCAAACAAACTTATCTGAAGCTGTATTGAAGAAAGATGCAGCAGAGCTGTTTTTGTTGACTGGAGCTGCTGATATGCAAGTTTGAGACGCAAACGTTGTCCTCATAAAATCGACTTTTAGAGCCCCTTTCTAATTCACACTATTCAAGATGTGTGTCATCACCAATCGAATTAATGTTAGCAGGCTATTATTAATGGTTTATCCAGTCAGTGCAAACTGACCTTTTTTGGGATTCTAGTTATGACTTGAAATGAGATGAGTCAGAGTGAAGGGCAGAAAAAGGCAGCTACTAAACTAAGACAACCTTTAAATAAAGAAGAGATAAGACATGGGCCGCCTGAAGGGATGAAGAGGCACAGCAGAAGTGAAGAAACAAAAGAGGATGAATCTTAAACTAGAATTTGGAGGCACCAGCAGACAGAAGGAACAAAAGCACACATGTTTAGAAGTGGGAGCTCTTGAAACGGATTCAAAACTTCTCAAGTGGGTTCCCTCGGTGAAATGGTACGAATCAAATTCTTGATATTTTGTTGTTGGCAAAGCACTATGGAGAAAAGTTATTAATGCACCTGACATTTGAAGAACTTAACTTTAGGACTGAAGTTTTTATTCTATATAATAAATGCACTCCCCATCTCTCCATTTATGCTCTGTATCTCTGAAAGCTTTTTCCAGCACTCTGCCAATCTGACTATCATTAGGCAGATCAGGTTATCATCCCCTCAGATTCAATCTTCCCCGCTGTCACAAATGTCACTGCCTCTGAGCACAAATGTGTGGTGTGGCGATATATTGGTTGTTCAAATAAGATGAAGAGAAGGATTTTAAATCAGTCCGCTGTGCCTTGTGGGGGTGTGGTTCCGGCTTGACTTGAGCATTTCTAAAATAGAGAAATGGAAAATTGTTCTGCAACTAGAGAAAGTGGGACACAGCATAGGAGAAGTGATTATCAGTGCATTCAGATTACGAAACGAAGAGATAATTGAGCTAACGGCAGAATGAAGGGGTGGGGGTAGAAATATTTAGCCTCTGAATTGCAAATGCAGTTTTCCCTGGTTTGAGATGAAACTTAATTAAAAGAGTTAAGTTAAACTTCAGAAGAAAAGCGTTAGTGTTACTTCACGCCGACTACAGAGTCAAGCTCAGACAATTCCGGTTCAGCTGGGCTCAATACAAGTTGACATCAGCTGATAGCTCAGCTCGCCTACCTACACATGCAATTAGCAAACCTCATACAGGGTGTGCTATTTAGGCTGCTGTAAACGGGCTAAACCCCAGCCTATGCTTTCAGTCTCATATCTCGTAACTGCCTCTGTTTTTGCACCTATGTGTAAGGAGCCATGCATACTGTGGATTAAATAACTATCTAAACTGCTACTAAACTACAAGACATGTGAAGCAACCACAACAAGCAACATATGCCATCATCATTTAAAAACAAAGATATGACTAGAAAAAGCCATGCTGCATCTTTCTTTTGCCTGAATAAGTGAGACAGAGAGGGGAGAGGTAAAAGCGTGAGGGGTGAGTGGCAAATGAGTACCTTTCTTCTTTGCTGCATTTTGTACTGGCATCAGGAATATCCAAGCTTTTACTGTAAACTGATTTACTAGTGAGACAGGAGATAAAGTGAGCAGAGAGTCAGTCTCTGTTTATGTTTGTCTACAATGCAGCCTGCTGACACTGGATCCAGACTCACTGTCAGAGCTGTAAAAACACCACAGGGCTGCTAGATCCTCCTCACACACAAACGCAGGACAAGGTCTGTCTTTACTGGTTCATTTAAAAAGGTATTGATTTTTAAAAGAGAGAGTTTTTCTCCTCACTTCTGCGCGTACCTTTGTCCATGCTGTGTCATATCGATAGCCCTCCTGGCCGGGACAGGTGAGCCTCCGTCCGTGACACTGAGGACCTCCATGGACTTCCTCTCTGGTCTCCTCTTGCCATGACGATTCAACATGGGAGAGTCCACTCTCTTCCTCGGAGGATCTGTGTGTGACAGAAAAAGACATGGTGATTTGGAATAAATGCAAAGCACCAGACACGTGTCCATGTTACTGCGAGTATATCTATGTGCTGCTCAGTTTTGTGTATATGTGAGGGTTTGAGTGATGTTTAGGGCTGATCGCAATGACATTTTAACTAATAGTGAATAAGTAATGGTTTCCTCCCAGACCTTGAACTAATGGCCACTGTATTGACTGTATCACATTCACTGAAGAGGGAGTCTATTCATCAAGATGTCGGTATCTCAGAGCAGTTACTCACATACACACATTTGCACGTAATACTCCTGTTTCAGTGTTCTTGTCAGAAAATAACCCTGGCAGACGTCTAAGCAGAGCATCTCCGTCTCTACTCAGACTTCTGTGGGTGGAAATCTGTGCTTGGTTGCGGTGTACGGATGATAGAATATCTTTTCTTTTTTTGAAGAGTTAATATCTGAGCCAAAGCAGTTGGGGGGGTGACAGTTTTTTAAAAATAAAAAAAAACTTCTCTGCCCTATTGACACCTTCTATTTCTGCTACTACATTTCATTGAAAAGCTTATTTATTTTCAATAAGCAGAATGCTTTTTCTACTGCAGAGCCAATCCACCGCTACTGGAGCCGATTCAATTTCTTCTTAACAGAGGAAAACACTGCAGAATCGTTCAGAAACTGGGAGCATTCATGAGTTACCTTTTTGTAGTGCTTAGTATTGTGCAAATTGGATGGTTTTGTTTGTGTAAACAGATGACTAGTTTTAAAAAATCATTAAAAAACAGGCACGATTCTTACATGGTGGTACAGTTCATACGTACTGTGTGTCATATTGTGGTTTAGCTTTCTGAGTTGTTCTTTTTTAAAAGAATATCATTTTCTAATGTTACACTCTTTATGAACAATTCTCTCGTTGTTCCAGGGCTCACCAATCTCATTGCGAGGGGGAAGATTCTGGTCCTCCTGACTAGGGTACCTCTCCTTTCGATCCAATAGCAAGAAGTAGATCATCTTCTCTTGGTTGTCACTGCAAAAAGGTGGCAGTAAAAAGACTCTTGAAATGTCAGGAAAAGTAAAAATACTTAATTAATTCCTACACAACCATGTGTATAATTAGATACCTAGGGTGTGTAGGGGGAAAAAAAGTACTCATACCATATCAAACTGTAAAATCCCTCACTATGATTAATGTTCTATAATGTTTTGAGATTCTTTGTGAAGCACCAATAAATATCTCTCATCATTAAAACAAAAGTTTAGTTTTACAGATCATTAAGCCGTCGTGTAATAATATGCATGCATTTTTTAAGACGCGGCACATCTCTATATGCAGAGTCGACTGGTAAGTTTATGAAAGTCTCAAAACATTACGAGTTCAACCTTTTCTTTCTCAGTAAATCAGGAAGCCTAATATCTTTAGCCTCTAGGCCAATATTCTCTATGCAAAATTCCCAGGGACTGGCCCTCTATAATAAAGACAGATTGGAAAGCAGTAGGAGGCAAAGAGACAAGGACCTGCAACTTCAGCTAAAATGAAACAGGGGAAGGGAGATAGAGACCACAGATTTTCCTCCAGTCCAGCACTATTACGAGATCCTCCCAGGAGAAAGGAAGAAAATGGAAGGGATGGGTAGAGGGCACAGTGATGGAGTAATGCTTGCTTAGCATTAAAGTGGAGAGGATAGGCAAATGTAAAATAGTGGTAAAGGAGGAAAAGGAAACAAAGAAAAACTGCAACATCTGCACACTGGACACACATTGATAACAAACAACTGTATGAAAGTCAAGGACAGCACACACACACACACACACACACACACACAGTAGAGAAAAATATTAGAAACTGCAACTGAGACACAAATATTAAAAGCAGAACAACAACAATTTGACCCATGAGCATGTTCACAGTGGAAACCAGGATCAGTTTAAAGGGAATGTATCTGGTGGCAAACAGTGTAAGCGCTGTGTGATAACAATTAAGTGATCTATGGCTTCTGACATCTAAAGCGACAGCCTAGCAGGATTTTACAGGAGCTGGGGAAAACCAAGGCTGAGTGAGCACACAGACACAACACACCTATCCTTTCATTGCAGTGCTCTCTTCTTTTATCAAAACAACCACCAATCCCCATTCTCTTTTTTCTCCTTCGTACTACTGTCTGCTGTACAGCCATTTACTCACTCATCTGAGAGCAGGTCTTTCAGTAATTTGTTTTTGTCTCTGAAGCAGCCCAAAGAGTGCATGCTGTCCAGTACGTCGGGATCGATATCTTCTGCAGAGGGCAGGCTGCGGATGGTCACCTTCCTGGGAACTGGCTGCTCTGGCTCTGGTTCATTTTTGCCTCCTCTGTTAATACAAAGACATTCAAAAAGAAATAAGGACAATATCAGTGGGTTTGGTTGCTACTGCTACTAATTTTCAGTAATTTAATTTGGTTTTTGGTTTTTTCATATAGAAACTTGCATTTGGAACACAATTGTGTAAAATCGTAGATGTACAAACTTTAATATGACCTTTTGTGTCAGTATGACTTTAGTTTATATTAAGAGACTTTTAAAGTCACAGGTTTTCCTCAGGTGTAGGCACTTTTGCATGTTCCAGAGGGTGATTGTGTCAGCAGGATTCAGGCAGATGACTTAGTCATGCTGTTATATTCAGCAACCTGCCTCTTCTACTCTGGCGTGATTTCTAAATGTAGTTTCTTCATTATTATTATTATTAGATTAATTTATGTCACCTTTGTCTGCTGTTTTTTTACATGCACACACACATTTATATTCTTTAGGGCTGAAATAAAACGTTATACTGCACAGTCCATTTTCACAAAGATTTCTATAATATTCTAGATGTTTCTTTCACACACAAATCTACTACTTCTGGAAATGCGCCAATGCTTAGAAGTTATTACAGAGACAGATTTGAACTCACACACTTCCACTTTTTACCTCCCTAAATCTATTATTTTTCCTTCAGTGAACCCAGTGAAGCATAAACCTCACTGGCAGCTATTGAAATGACACAGACCTCCACTTTTCTATATGCTGTGAACTTGTGAACCAGACCTACATTGATTGTTCACCCCACATAACCACCAACACTCCTGTTTCAGTATGTGCATATAAATTCGGGTGGTAAGGGTAATGAAAAAGAAATCTAAATATATAACAGTCCAACTTCAATAAATCAAGTCTTCACGAGGACTTATAATGCCGACCCACGGGTGAAACTGTTACTATATGGAAAGCCGGTGAGGTCATAATTCGCTGCATTCTCCCTGCTATTCAATGTTTTATTATCACCAGCTGGCTGACTCTTCTGGCAAAATAAACAATCCCCTCAAAACAGGTTTATCTGTGCTCAAAAATCAAACATTTCTTTCTTTTTAACATCCCACAGTTAGAAAAAAATGAAAGCACCACTAAGCGTACTTTAGACAGACGTCAAAACATGAAAATCCGTGGTCATATCATATGGCTCCAGAAAAAACAAATCATCCACAACTAAGGAACATGGTTTAAATAGTCCATTTACCCTTTTTCCATTTTAACTGCTTATCCAATTTGGGTTCAAAGAGAGTACACCATACTGCATACGGCAAGTACCATGTATGTCATGCAGTCCTCCCCCTCCACCATATCTTGACCTCATCCAGGTTGTCCCGGGCATCTTGTCCAAAATCTCTACCAGCCATTTGCTCACTGTGCACCATCACCCTCGCCAGCATCTTAATGCCTCCTACCTTCATGTGTGATTCTGAGGTTCCTTCTCATTAGCCTCATTTGCCTGTCTGTACCCAGCACACAGGCTCTGACATGACTTTAGATTCCTTCTGAAATGGTACTGTGTATGTTTACTAGGCAGAGTTTGGGGCCGTGGTCAGTGGCGGAAAGGTTGGAATTGTTGATTCTATCAAAGTTGGCATTGTCTCCAATTCTGTTTTTCTGCATTTCAGTGCATTTTTATCAAGGATAATGTCAACAATATGAGCCCCTTTCTGTCAGAACATAAGAAGCACATAAGAGCCATCCTTGGTCTGCATTCAGCCATGAAACCATACATGAGCTACATGCATGATCACTGGCTTTTACATTTTGTCTGTCTTGCCTAATTTTCATTCTTTGAATGCAAGTTGTATTTATTTAGGTGAAAATTGTTTCATTTATTGCTAAAAGAGTGACTGATTCAATAAAGATCTTAAGGACACTAACCATTTGGTTCAGTAAACAGGAATAAGTTCTTTAGAAATTGAAAAAAGTGAAAAATGCTTAATATCAGAGAGAATAAGATGATTTTTAACTTTGCCAGCTTTTCACAGTTTCTACTTCATGGCAATTTTTTATGGCTGTAGTTTGCCGAGGTTGAATTATACTAATGTTTCTGCAACTGTTTATATAAACAATCAGTTTTACAACCTTTCTTATATAGGACTTAACTGTTTTCGTGGGACACTTAGTTTCAGAAAGTTAACTAAACTATCTGTTTGGCCTGGCACTGCGTTCTTCATCATCACAGCTCCAGGCAAGTGTGCTGAAAGATTGTTGGAACAATCACCATCTAAAAATACAGGGTTGATGGCTTTATTCAATTTTGTGTCAAAAGTTTTTCTTTTTGTGATTTTGACATGTTTTTTTATTTTATTTTATTATGTTTTTACATCACAGATGAGTTGCCTGTGGAAAATGACCACATTTGTCAGACAAATGTCACCTCTCATTCATTCATTTATAAGTTCATTCATTCAGCCAGTCACTTGACAAGCCAGCCTGCCGTGCAGAGACAGATAGCATGGCAACTTCCTCACTGACAAAACTCATACTACATTAGTCTTCTTGCCTAGCTCTTGTCTCCTCTTGTTTCTTATATCAGTCTTCCTGTGTTTACATGATCTTTCAGTACAGGACAGAAACCATAACTCAGCCCCTTCCAAGATGCAGACTCTCCTCTGATGATTCATCGTTGGTATTGCATTGCCAAAAGCAATCCTCAAACCTACTGGTAAATGTTTTTAATACTTAACAAAACACTTGTAAATTATTAAAATCTATTATAAGAACGCTGTTATGAGAAAAATAAATAAATCTCATGATAATGGAGAGCATATTTGAAGACGTAAACACTTTAAATCGTGGATACAGATAAGTAGGATGCTCAAAGACACCCCCTTAAAAACTGATTTTCTCTTCTATTGAATGGTGTTGTTATTAAGTGAAGACCTACAGGGCTTTATACACCTTCACACATTAAGATCATGGATGACAAGGAGGTTAAGTAAATTCTTCCACTTGATCACTTTTCACTTTAATGAAGTAGTGTAAATTTAAAAACAGTGTAATTTTCAAAAGAGACTGACCGCACACAAAAAAGTTTGTGGAACTACAGTGAAACAGAGACAGTTGTTTGAATGATGTTTCAGGAAAAGCCAATGTTGTCAAATTATAGCAAATCTACTGATCGATAATGGCCAAACCGGTAACGACTAGGCCCCTTTTTGAATAATGTGCTCTGGATGGAAAGCTATAAGATAGAGACACAACTGGAGCCTTTAGTAGAAGAGCCTCATGCATACTCTATTTGTGTATTCATATCTCTAGCATTTATTAATTTGTTTTCCCAGTTAATAAACTCGTTTATTTACAAGTGTACAATAAATTATCTCAAAATATTTGTTAGCCTAAAAAGGTGGGTACACCCCTTTCGACATGTCAAACGCTGGGTACACTGAGGTTAGCTGGGTTCAGTCTAGTCTTCATCATCTCGGTTCCTGCTGCCCTGCTCTCTGTTCAGCTGACCATATGCCTCACATCCTCTTTCACGCACTACCAATTTACCCCAGCCTGGAGTCGTGCCCTGCTTAAATGTACTCTTGTGTACAGAGCTGGAACTCAAAGTCATTTTTCATGTGCCAGCTCCCTTCAGGTTTACAAGCCCTGCAGAATAGCTGAAGGGAGGACAGGAGTGTAAACATAAAGAAAACAAAACAGAGGACTACTTACATGTACCATGTGTGCTTCTGGATCTGTTCTAACTGGAGAAGTAATGAGAAAAGAAAAAATGAAGATCAGTTCACAAAATGCAATTCACTGGAAAATAGTATCATGTTGTTGACAAGAGAATAAAACGATAAACGAAGGTATAGAAATTGTTGGCACATTACAACGCCAGTAAGTATTGAACTTACGAAGTTTCAAGGAAATAAAACAGAGACAATACAGGCAGGTTAAGGTGTGGAAGTAAATAATGAGACCTTCAAATGTTAAGACTGCCAATGGAAAAAAAACATATTGAGGAAAAGGAGAGAAAGGTTCAGCAAAGGCAAAAAGAGGAAGGTGATACAACTGAGCTAAACACAGAGAATATTATCTCCCTCACACATGCAGCTGACCCTGCCAAGCCCTCTGGTCTGAAGGGAATCTCCTATTCTCATCCTCTTCCCATTTCACTGACTCACACACTCACTTTTTTTAATACTACCCTTGTCATCGCACATCTAGAGTGGCCACTTTGTCACCAACCCTGTCAGCGTAGTCTTTTGTCAAAAAAGGAAAAGCAGAAAGAGAGGAACAGCGGGCAAAATAGCAACAAAGGAAGATGTCTGCTAGAATGACTCCACGGTGTTTCAACTGCCCACAGAAGGAAAGCGGATCAATGTCACTGCTGGGACTTTTTAATTTGCTCAAGCTGTTGTTGTGGAACCACAGGAGATACACATGACAGCTCTAATTATTGTCACTTATTCAGATGCATAGTTCTCGTGTCAGTGTCTCCATCAATGTCTTGATGTTACCACTTCCCTAGAGAATTTACCTCTGTGCTTCAGCACCGATGCATGCCTTCCTGAGATGTTAGTGCAATCACAGAGCCGAGAAGACTGTGGTTACTGACTATAGGTGACTCTACCACAGAGGTCGTGATATTGACAAGGACACCCTGCCAGTCAGATAGAGACTAGTGGGTGACCTACTCTGTCCGACTTTTATTGAAGGCCTGGAGGCAAGAGTCTGGTATCTCACACAGGGTTGAAAGTGATGTGGTTTGAAACGTAGAATCACATCAATCAGTTTCTAAATGTGTCACTACTGATTCCAGCTGCTTTCAGGCAGAAGAGATGCTGTATAATACTGGCTGAGAATGTTCTGTCCACATCGAGGTGTATATTTATCAAGGTGCTGCATATGTGATTCTCAGCTTACTTGTGTTTGTAGGTCTGTAAGCAGAAAGAGAACAGTCACATGGCTGTTCAGTGGAGGAAGGACCACAATCTGTGTTTACAGTAGAGACTTACTCTGTTGTTTCAAGTCATAATATACAGAAACACAAAGTCAGATGTATAAGTATTTGGAAACTGTGTAACTGAAAGATGTGCTCGAAGTTAAAACTTTCAGCTGTGATTCAAGGGATTTAACAAAAGATTTAATCCTTCTAGTTTCACAGGCTCCAAACTAATTGCATAATTTAATGATAAGCAGTCGTGTTACGGCCATGAATCAAAGAATTCCAGCTGAATGTTTTTAGCAACAAAATTACCAAGGTTGTGTCACTGCCTAAATACTTACAGACTTTATTCAATTAAATAGACAGTTAAGAACAGCTTTTACACAATGAAAAAACATTGAATTAACCTCCTAAGACCCAAACTCTTTCATGGCATGCATTTTTAATTTCTCTTTGCTATTTGGGGCGACTGGGACCTGATGAATGTAAAAAGAAAGAATTACGTAGAATATATAAAACATATAATATGTACGTCCTGCTCGTACTCGATTGAACCCCATGTGACCGATGGAAATGTTCTAACTATTCATGAGATAGATTCTGCAAGGTGCCCGAAACTTGCATCGGAGATTTTGGTTCATGTTGCTGCACATCCTTGATGTGGGTTTCCTGTTCCACTAAATTCCAAAGTTGATCTCTTGGATTGAGATCTGTAAACTATGGAGGCCATTTGTGTACGGTGAACTCGTTGCCATGTTCAAGTAACCAGTTTGAGATTATTTTAGATGATGATTAGCTCTCTGACGAGGCACATTATCCTGCTGGAGGCAGCCATTGAAAAAAGGGCGCACCGTGGTCATGAAGGGACAGACGTGGTCAACATCAATATTCAGGTAGGCTGCGCCGTTTTAGATATGCTCACTTGGTGCTAAACAGTCCAAAGTGTGCCAACTGCCTGAACTGTTGATACAAAGTAGGGGGTCTATTTATGCTTTCATGTTTTTCATCCAAATATTGCATCAGAAATGGAGACTAATATATTATAAAAATATTCAATTTTCCAATTTTGGTGAGCTAATGCTATTTGTAGCCTTGGTTTCTCTGTTCTTAGCTGACAGGAGCAGTCCCTGGTCTATTCTTCAGCTGCTGTTGCAAATCTGCTCCAAGATCTGACGTGTTGTGGTTTTAACAAGTGGTTATCCCAGCATTTCAACAGTGTGTGAAATCACCTTTCTTCCCATTCTGATGCTTTTTTTTGTTACTTTAGCAGGTTGTCTTGACAATTTCTGCTGCCATGTGATTGGCTGAGTAGCTGTTCATATTAAAAAGCAGCTGAACATTAGGCTTAAGAAGAAGAGATGTTCTTTTCCTCCACATGAATGCTAAACCCCATTTTCTTCAGCTTTACTCTTACTGTAGTCATTGCAGTCTTTGTAATTGCTGAGAGAGCAGTAACAGAAGGATCGGTAAGTATTTCAGATTCCGAGATAACCCTTGCCAATTTTGGCAAGTCTTTAAAAGATTACATTGGCCTAAAAACAGTTGTCATCATTAAAACAAAGTGTTTCAGTCCACTTCTAGAAAGGTTCTGGTGTCTCTTACAAAAAACAAAACACCTTCTTTATTTCCATCTAGGAACTTTGCTCTTTATTATAGTAATCTAGTCAATTCTCTGTATTACTCAGGTACCATGAGGAGGCAGATCTTTCCACGGTGTCTTTTATAATTTGAATACTGAAGATGAGATGATTGCGCTGAGGTGGTTGGCTTAGTTGCCTCTGGGTCCCTGACTGCACAGACAGGAAATGGAGAGAAAGGCTTTTATTGGCCTAAGCCCCTTAATCCCAGGTACGTGCCCTCCCACTCAAACTCTGAGGAGGCCTTGACTTTGTGTGTTTACTTGTGTGCGTCTGCTTACAAACCTAATTAACAGAAGGTGACAATACACCTACTGAAACACAGCCCGTATTTAGAGTCTGATTGCCCCATTGATTTGATTCAGCAAACATTATTATGGAAATAATCCCACATAAGTGAATGTCATATTCCATTATGATGTCATTTTTGCCCCTCAGTGTACCTGGCTCAGGTCTGACTAGCGGTCACTATAAACTCCACGAATGCTCGATCTAACGAGGATATTTGACATTCCTCGAGGTTACAACACATCCCCTGAGCTCTGTGTGGAGTCCTGATGCAAGAGAGGAGCAGACAGGTAGCATATTCTCTCCCAGCAGCATGGTCTGCATGTAACCCTTTGACTAGGACATTGCTGGAGGCTGGTGGACATATCTAGGGAATCTCAGGGTGACCTGTCCTCATCAGACAGAGGGACCAGAAAAATAAATAATATAGTGTGCATAGTGCATAATAAAAAGGTTTGATCTTTCTGTTTCTTGTTTCAATACAAATGAGCATCCTGCATATGAACATCTCTTTTCATGTCGGTTTCTAAACTTTATTTTTCTGCTGCTACTCCTGCCGCTGTTTTTCACATTCCTGTTACTTTACTCTTACTCATTCTGACACGGTTTGAGATGATTTAATGCATAAAGAAATGGAGCAGCAACATTCGCCAAGGGTGGTGTCATCACCACCCTTGGCGAATGTTGCTGGCAAGTGCATGAAAATAGTTTTGTTTGATGCACTGATTCACAGAGATACCTGGAGAAGCTGTGTGCATACAGTAAAAATGAGGATGTGATTAAATACAGTAACTTGCAGACTGGATGTAGCTTTGTGCACTGTTCTGAATGTGAAATGCAGGATAACAAAGAAGGGCTCCACTGTCTCTCTGGTAAACATGTCCGTTTTTTAGTTCTTTCATTATTTACATTCGTCTATCTCTCTCAACCCGACACTCCGTCCTTTATATCTCTGTTCTTGCTCTCTAATCCGGTTACCTTGCCAAGGTGATCAGTGTGCGGTACACAAGCAACACTCCTCTCCTGAATCCACACAATGTACTTGAACTTACACAGAACTGGGAATGATACAAACACATTTGTATCAAGAAAGAACAACAGCACCAAACTGATACTATATATTTTAGTTTAAGTTAGTTGATCTTACTCTTACTCCACATCTGTCCAAATATTTTCCAGGAATAGTTTCTTGAATTATGTATAAAATTAATTTGTAGTTTCTAAAATGTAATTAGTAAACACTGTTGGTAGTAAATATTAACTACGAAATATTTTTTGCTGATAGACTGTACTGTTTAAGTTCTAGGTACTATACGAATACTGAATTAAACTAGATAAAAGTAGAACCTTCTTCACTCCATTTGTGGGGCAGGTTATTGCACCCATCTTGGAGAACTTTCAAAAGCTGTTCAGTGGAAATATGCTGTCTCATTTGCATCCGTCTTTTAATGTAGTCCTAGGCAGACTCGGTGATGTTGACATGATAATAGGACATTATGTTGATGCTGAGGACTCTGCAAAGCCATGTTATCTGTTGCAGAAGTTCCTCTTCTTATTGAAGATTGCTCTTTATGATTCTGTCTGTATGTCTGGGCTTGCTGCAATGCTAACAATCTTAACTTCTAAAATGCCCCTAAAACCTCTGCACCATATTAGATTTCATGTCCCTTTTATTCCCTATGCATAAAGAGGTAAGGTTGCAAAGTGTACTGAGTACTTTTATGTGCATAAAAGATATGCACAAATACACACAATTCTGAGTTAACACCGAGTCTCTTTACTGAACTGACCGTTAATCTTTTGGAGGCATCCACTTCAATCATGCCACGGAGAAGGTTCTGACAATCTGGAGGGATGAAGTGTGGCATGTGAAACACACCCAGCTTCACCTTCTCCAAAAGATTCCTTAAGTTGTCATCATCAAACGGTAGGGCGCCCTGAAGAAACATAAAGGCAGAGAAAAGAGAAAAGAAAAGAGACTGAAATGATAGTTGGCAGACGTGACAAGTAGGAGCAGGGAACTAAGTAGAGAAGAAAGAATTTGCGCTTAATACAACAGCAGCATTATGACAGAGAAAATGATTTTAACTGACTGAAGTCACAAAAGAAAAAAAAGATTATTAATGACTAACAAGACTCGCTAGAAGAAACAAAAACACATTTCGAATCTTAATCCTGCACGACTTAAAAATTCAGCTTGCTTTCGCAACTCATTCAACTCTTCAGTTGGAGCATTTTGCCCTAAACAGCAACGCTAAATAAATAATAAACAGCAGTGAGCTGAAAACAGGGCTTCGCTAATAATTACCCAGATTTCTCATTTACCTCATTCATTTAGAATTCTTTCATAAGAGTCATTTATCAGAGGGTGCTGACACCTCACAGATGTAGCAATTTGATGAATGGCAACCTCAATCACAAGAGAAGATGGAGGGGTGGAGAAAGATGGAAAGGGTGAGGAAAATACAGAAAGAGCTGCTGAGAAATAAAGAGGCAGGAAAAAGGAAGGTAGACTTGTGTAACAGATGATCTGAGTGCAGCCTAACTCCTGTGGAGTATGCGTGTCTCCCACAATCAGACAAATGGTTATCTCGCGGCTAGTCAGCAGGACGAAACTGAAGAGAGACAGCATTTTTCTGCAGTCAAGCAGCAGAGGCGGAAAAAAAACTTTTGTTTGGAGCGAGAAAAGCGTGGTCATGATGGAGATAATGGTAAGCAACATCAGTTTTATGCAACACAACAGTACTAAGTATACTATCCTTAAAACAAGTGCACACACACATAAGACAGACAGAGTGGAGGGAGAGAGCGGCAAAAACAAAGACAAATACACAGGGCCTGTGGCCAAAAGCTGCCCTGTCAGCATTGGTATTTATTTTAGGCTCTTGTCTTTCAGTTTGGCTGTATGAATTATTCATGCAGCTGGAGTGTGTAGGAACTACAGTACAGCTGTTGATGAAACAAAGCTTCGGGGCTGCATGGCTGGGGAACCACAGACATAATGCAGCTAGAGAATAGACCTGATTATGGATACAGCGTCGTCTGTGGGTACAGGATAATGAATAAAAAGATGCTTCTTTTCTCTGATCTTCTGTAGCACAACTATATCAGCTAGAGGGTGTTTCTGCAACATTTAGGGTTTTTTTCATTTAAATGACAGAATTTGAATTTAACTCCTTAACACCTGAGTTTATGTCAGAGGCTCCGTGGTGAGTTTAGGCTAGCACTCTCTTTTTATTTCTCAAGCTTCACTTGCGTTCTTTATTTATTCACTACGATGCAAAGGCTAGACTTACTCCTGGATATGACACAAAAGCAACACTTCATGGCAAAATTGTTTTACGCAATATGCCTCTAGAGATGTTAAACTGGGTGTCAGTATAATATTAACATCATTTACTGAAGAACAAGCTGACACTCACCACCAACAGAGCAAAAAGAATGACCCCACAGCTCCAGACGTCTGCTTTCCTCCCGTCATACTTCTCTCCCTAAGGGCAAAACATTGTATTAGACAAGTTTAGACTGAACGTTAAGGCCAACTGAAACAAGACGGAGGATGACTAAAAATAAGTTAGCACAGGAGGAATGAATATTGTGATTCTGTGAGTAGTCACTTACCCTGATGACCTCTGGACATGCGTAGTGTGGAGATCTGTTGGAAAAGGAGCAAACAGATACAGAAGGTTCAAGTTATCTAAGGACTTTTTTCCGTTGTGCTGCAGAGTAAATAAAAGTTCACAACAGATAAAACAAACAAGCATAAGTCACTGTCTGAAAATATGAAGACAACAATTTATGCAGACAGTAAAACTCTCCAGCGAACGTAGATCAAGATGTGTTTTAGGAGTTTAGGGGTCCTGAGAGTGTTTGGATGTCCTCTGCCTTGCTCAGTCAAGGGCATCCTCTCACAGCAGACGGTGAACAGACCCACTAATCTTTACAGCCCCTGGATAGACTGACAGTAAAGCCAATGACTAGATTGACATATCAATATCATATGAAGATTTATGGAGCTACCTTGCAAAGACCCCTCCATAAGCACAGGTCTATGGATGAGTGCATCATATGGGTGACTTGTTACTCTATATATTAATTCTTCTCACTGTTTGACATTCCTATATTTTTAAGGTATTCTCTGGAAATCAATTAATCAGATAAAAAACTTAATTTCTTTGCTCCTCAAAACAAATCACCTGTCTCCCTAGACCTCCTACCATTATGAAATGTGTTGTCCACCTCTTTGTCTCACTCTGTTTAATGGCATAGCATTTGGGTCGACTGAGGGACTACGTAGTTTGTAAACAGCCTTTAGATTGGCTGTTTTCTTGTGCACTCAAGAATACCAGCTCTGACAGCCCAGCTTCTTCAGACTGTCAAAATACTGGCCAAAAACAAACACGGCTACCGTGCCAACTCGGGATCTCCAAGTGCCTGTGCAAATAAGTACTTGATGACTTTTCTTCAAAGAAAAAAAACCCATCAGCTCTGCACTCATTTTACTTCACGAAGGCCACAACACACAAGGCATGCAAAACCTATAGCTTTATCCCATTTAGGTCATTCCTTGTCAGTTCATCAAATGCCACACGTTCCCCTACAGCTTTGGTTTCGACAGGACTTCAAATCTACTGTAAAAGACTGGGAATGCAAATATTTTATTTCTTCAAGCATCCACCATTCTATGCCACACTCTTTACAGCCTATATTCACAGAGCCATAGTAGCAGATAATGACAGAAAAAAATACGGAACTTCACGTGTAAAAACATACCTAACCTTCATCCATTGGGACACTTAAATCAAAAAAACCAAACCAACAGAAACGCGAAATTTTAGCATTTTTTCAGGCAAATTTGTGAGAGTGAGGTGGGAGTTTTTTGTTTGTTTTCTGTACGGTTTCTTTTGTGTTACATTTCATGAATTCAGATGGGTTCAGATGAACTGACCCACATATAAGAGGTGGAAGTAGCCAATAGGTCAAATAGCTGAAGCCAATGCATCGGTACTTTAAAGCGCAGTACCACTGGTGGTTGCTACAAAAAAGGATCCATGTAGTTCTTTTATAACAAAAAAAAAGAGGTAAGTCAGTAAAACGCTTCATGTTATTAGGATTTTTTGATCAAAAATTTTTAAAGTAAATGTATTACTCTTTTATCTAACGAAAATGTTTAATGTATTCATCCTCTAAAGGTGCGGCCACTTTTGGTATGCCTTAGGAACACCGGGTCTAGGATGAGCTTTGTAGTGCTCACTTTGAAACACTCAGTCCACTCATTATTTTATGTTTAGAAAGCCCCTTCTGCTATTATGATAACATTCTGACTTTTGAAAGGCTAACCTAGTTCAGCTGCAATGTTTCCCACTATCACAGCTCTATTTAGTAAGTAATTTGCTGCCAGCGACTCGCAGCACAAGCTTAACTACACCAGGTATACAGTGTTTCATTAAGTTAACAACCATTCAATGACACGATAAAATCCATCCGAGTACGCTTCAGTGAACAAGCCAGTTAACGGGGTCAATGCTGCAAAGTTCCTTTCACATTTGATTGCGGATCAAGTATGGGTGATATTGTAGAAACATCCATGCTGCTCACACCAGGTTCAGGTTATATGGTGGGACACTAAAGATAAATAGAAAACCGTGAGAGCCACTTCCCACTGACCAGAAAAATATAGTCTTTAGAAAAACAGTTCAACGTGGGTTTGGCATTACATCAGTCTTTTCTCTGTCTTTCTCAAACTAACACCACTAGCATCACATAAATAAAATCAACAGGCAGGAAAGGACTGTCTTCTATTTTCAGAGGGCAACAAATACCACAAAATTGATGCATAAAAAGTTGGCTTTATCTCATGTATAGAGTTCATGAGTTGTAACTGTCTAGAGAGGGATTTCTGGACCTCTACAATACACAGTATACTGGATACATATGTATGAAGGGATGTATCGTGATCTTAAGAGATGTGAATTACGACAGAAGCATTGAAAGACGCGCTGAGACACTGAGACATAAAGCTGATCTTCATGAAAATTCATCTTTTTGGACTAAATCCGTGCACTTCCTCATTGCATATAAGATCATTTCCTTTCATCAATCTGTGCCATGGAATTATAGTAAATAAACAGTAAGCAGTGATGAACTCCCAGCTGGGTTTGTACAGACAGAGGAAGAGGTTGTATTTGCATCCCAGAATCCATATTTGAATATGCTTGCCAATGCATCTGCTATACATCTGTATGTCTGCACGTATTTATGTATGTGCTCTGAGGCTCCCACTACTCTACCTGGGGCAAGTTTCATCTTCACTCAGCTCCATTACCCACAGCAAATGGAATACATTTGTGTCAGACTGCTGCATGATGAGAAGGGGCCAGATAAATGTGTTTAATTAAAAAGTGTCATATCTACACTTAGAGACGGGACATTCAGAGGGGCATGAATAATCAATAACAACACACATACACACATATTAGGAAACAGCACGAAGACACGAAAACATTAATGGCGCCAACATTCTGCTATGAGACGTACATGCAAACAGACAAGATCTAATCAAGACTGTAAGGCTCGTGTTTTTGGTGCCGTAGGGTTGTTCAGATAGACACCTGATCTCTCTGTAAATGACAATGCTCAAAGTGATTGCCAATCAAGATGCTATTTGCTCGTTTTCTCGTTACTGTATCAAATTATTATCATTAGTAATAATGTAAAACTAATTTAATTTGCAAGCCATCATTTGCAACTCCAACACACATGGGAAGCCATATGCATACACAATACAAAAGCATGTCAATACATATCCACACACAAACATGGACACATGTGCAAACTTTGAAATTAATATGCAGATAGGAAGTGGCTAAATTTATTGATTGGAAAGAAAACAGTATTTCTCTCAATTGTCTTCTCATTTCCTGAAGGTGGTAGGTTCTGTGTTTGTGTCAGGGAAACAATTTAATGTAAGGGGCTGCTTTTATCTTCACTCTTCTCTCCTATATATTCCCTCCTCACAGATGTGGAGTCAGAGTGGAGGAGAGACAGATGCAGGGCACGCAATGTCAAATGACTTGATGACGACTTATGTTATTAGGAGCGCAATCAAGTGTTAATCTGTAAAAACAAAAAAATCGTGAACAGATGTGGGCCCCAACCAAACTGCGTGCATGCATTTGTTTCATGGACAGCTCTGTGTTCGTGCTTCCAACAGGGTACTTTCAGTACTTTATACATTTAAGAGGGCAAAGAATATTCATTCCACCTCTATCAAATTAAGGCTTGCTCCGAGTGAGTGGCAGCAGAATGCAATCAAATATAGATCAAGTTGGTCAAAAGATACTGCTGAGTAAGAGCTGCTGCATATAGGCTTTCTAGGAAAATAGAAAACTTTAATGTGGTCATCAAAGCTGAACAATGACTAAACGGTGGACACATCTGACTTGCAGATTGCTATGCGCACTGCTTTGAGTTGGCCTGATCTCTACCGATGAGTCATGAGAGCTTAGGCATTGTGCGACTGCTGAAAAAAAATTATGCAACAGTTTCAACTGGATGCATGTGTTTGCATGCACATGCACAATGAACGCGCATGTGTGTGTGTTATATAAAGGGAGGGAGTCAGAGACAGAGAGGCACCCAAACAAGCAGAGGACATAGGGACTTAGAGGTGGGGGATGAACTAAGCCTGTTCTGTGTGCGCATGTGTGTTGCTGTATTGCGTGTGTAAAGTGTGTGTAACTTCAGTTTCAGCTGATTTGGAGGCTTAATCTGGACAGAATCAATCTGAGCTGGGGACAGCTGTCACAGAGCATATATCCAGCCGTGCACAGAGTGTCATGTGCAAATGCAGAGGAAATATTTTCCCAAGACATCCACTTTACAAGCAAGATAACAACTTAGACCACTCAGTTTGAGCAAATTTGTGGAACCATTTCTAGAGTGTTATGGATGTCTGTCACAAGTGTGTGCAAGACTTTGAGCCAGCTCTGACATCAAAACATCATTACTTCCCTATCAAGTGCCTGCTTGTGTTCTATATATGTTTTAATAGGTGAACTATACCTACTTATCAAAACTCTATGTTATTTTACTCCATCACTAGACAATAAGATTTCATTATCTTGGGAAAATAATTGGAGATTATGTATCGGAATTTCAGGAGCAGGACCACGCCTCCAAACACGCTCCTTCCGGCTGTCATCTATATAGGTTCCCCTAGTTCTGCAAGCTGATCATTCTCGTTTACGTGCTCCACCCTCCCTCCGTCCTTCTTCTCCATTCTTCAACTTCTTCACTTCTGTTAAGTACATGGGGATCTGCCAGGCCCGGTAGCCATCGCCAGTCCCCTTCGAGGCCTTCGCCAAACCGCAGCTCAATTCACGTCAAAGCATTCACTTTTACCTACTAAAACGCTGTCAAACTTAAATGAGGACGTGGGCCCAGCTAGTGATAAAGAGAATAAAAATAACAATGCACTTCTATCATATTGGGTTGTGCTTACATATTCAAATCTTTTTGAAGTGAATTTAATGGAAGAGTGAAATGCTATAGTGCAGCAGTGAGGTGTTTCTGTTAATCCATGGTGTCACTGAGTTTATGACCCCAGTGCTTAAAAGTCATCATAAAGTGTGTTGCCTTTTATTGATAAATATGACCCTGCACAATGACCGCCACACCTTAGGGTTGAAGAAAATCACTCCCACAATAAAAGAGACCTCGGTCCTTTTTCGAGTGTAGTCCCACTTTAAAAGTGACTCTTCCTGCAAGCAAATTCATTAATGTCATGGGATTGATGTGCCTGGTGCGGTTGTGACTATTAGATCATAAACCCAGTGTGAAATATTAGAAGACGGGAGCAGTAATGTGTGGCCGTGGCCCTGGCCACGCTCATCGCCAGATACCACAGTCGGTGATAGACACTGAAAGTGTCTCCTGAAGAGATCAGCACAGCACGATTATGGGCACTTTGACAACGCTGCACCTAGCTGAGAGCCTGATGGCTCCACTCACTCCACTTAGTCTCTCTGAATTCTCCCCGTTTTCCTCTTCCATAGCAGCATTTCCACCTCCACTATGACCTTTTAATTACTCCCTCGGGACATCTGATATCTAATATCATTCAGTACATACAGACATTACATTTGTGATTCTACTTACCCACAGCTGGTTTCCAACAAACTATCGCCAACCTGAAGGGAAGCCATGCCAAAGTCTGCTATCCTGATGTTGTTCTTTTCATCTAGCAAGAGGTTCTCTGGCTTTAGATCCCTGTGACTGAAAGAAAATGAGATAGAAACATGCAGCAGTTAATGAAACGTGAAAAAGCTCATCATATTTAATAAAAGCAAGTGATACTGAGGAGAAACAAAAGGGGTCCTGAACGGTATATCAAACACCTGTACACCACACTTGGATCCATGCATGAACAAGACATAACAGTAACCAGCTATTGCTGCTACCATCATGCTCTTGGCAACACCTCTCTCCTTTGATCTGTCCAAGCTAAAACTAAGGGCTCCCACCTTGTAACTGCACTGGTAAAAGGTGTGAGAGCCCCCTGCTGTGTCCTTTTCTCCTTCTGTTTCCTTCTCTCTTTGTCCCTCAGCTCCTTCCTCTCATCTCCCAGACAGCCACCAGCAAACTGGCTGAGCAAAGGGCATCAAGGGGAGGCAACCGCAGAGGTGGTGTTCATTAGATGCCATTCAGTACCACTAAACACAGCAAGGGGGATAATATCCAGCAGACATAATCTCCCTACTTAAAAGGAGCCGTTGAGAGAAATAACTTTCTGATGCTGACTCTGAGGTTAAGACCTCAATTTTGATGAGTGGCACTTCAAAGAGGAGTGGCGTTAGCATTTTATTGGATGTTTAACATCTCTTCCCGGGTTGAGGGTTCTATTACATCATACTGTACAGTTCTTGTGATGTCTGCCAATGCTGAAGAGGGTAGCACAGACATGTATATGTATGTGTATACGCTGACACTTACTTGGCTATCTTTTCTACAATCTTTATGTACTTCCTTAGTTTCCATTTTGCTTTAATAGGAGGTCTTGGGTATTGGAGAGCCCCAGAGTTATCTCGACTTTCATCTTCCTGCTACTCTAATGATAGAAAGGGGAGATAGAACAATAGCTGGATGTGACTGCCTTTGAAGAGTGCCTCATCACAATGGACATTTAACCTTAGATGACATCAGTTGCTGTAAAACTCGTTTCCTGTCCTGAGGGATTAACTGTCAGCTGGCTTGTTATCATCATCCTGGCAGTCTCTGTGATCTCAGCTATAATTGAAATAAAACATAGATAGCATCTAAAACAGTTCTCCCCAGGCTAAATCTTTCATCAATTCACACAACCATCATTTGACTGTGATGCAAGTAGCCTGAGAGTTTTAACTAGCACTGTCATGGGGAAGGAACAAACATTTACGAAACTGCTCCAGGGGCACCAATATGAGAGTGTCTGAACAGTGCATCTCCAAGGTGCATGCATGTGTCCCAACAGGTCAGAGCATTATTGTAAAGTGTTCAGAGTGGCTGTTGATTATATAATGATCATAGTGATATTTATGAATGTGTTAAAAGATTCATTAATATTGAAATAATGGACAAAGTCTCCTAGCTAAAAGACCAGGAGGAAACACTGTAAATTTTAAGGGAGATTAATGTCGTATTAGTCGTTTTTGTATTATTATTTTTGAGTGGAACAAAAAAAAGGAAAAGCCTGAAAAATTTGTGCACCAAAGATTTCAGCTCTCAGATTATTAATTAATTAGCTTATACATTTTTTAAAAGTAAGGTATCAGATCTCAGACCTTAAGTAGCCTGTGGGTGCTAAGGCTGAGTTTACAAAAACTCATCGCATATTTCCCAAAAATCATCCATCAAGGGTTCCTTTACCCACCTACCAGCTCACAAAGCAAGAGAATGGTAGAGCGAAGAGCAAAAGGAATACCAGTTCTGAAACCTACCATCACACAATCATGAAAAACACTAAAGATGAAAAGTGAATGACTTGTAAGACAGCATGGTGATCCTAAATACACCCCAAAATCCACAGCCCCTAGAGGTGCAAGCTCAAGTTTCAGCTACAGCCCACACATTCCCTAAAATCACTGAAAATCTTTGGATACACATTAAAAAGACCAGTGCATGCAAAACAACCCAGGAACCTCAAAGAGCCACACCTACACACCTAACAAATAAAAACTGATAGCATGTGAAGCGGCTCCAAAAGTCTTTATAAGCTGTGATACTTTCCAAAAGGTGTAAGCACAGACTATGCAGGGTGCTTTAATTTTTGCTTCTGGTCTTCTCCCTGAACCGTCTTCATCAGATGCAACAAAAATTAAGTTTGTCTCTTAAAGAGCACTAAACACGGCATAAAGAAAGTGCGTTGTCACAGGCCCATCACATGTAAAACAAACAGTCAACACTCAAGAGGTTGTTCCACAAAAAAAGGCAACAGCACATTTAAGCAGTGAACGCACCAGAGGAACAAATTGCATCTAAATGCTTTATTGGTTGTCAAGACCCTGGTATCTATAATGGGACATTAAACTGCCTCTCTGTCACATTAGACTGCACTTTGCTACTGTAATGCTGCTCACACAGCACACCTCACAGTAGGGATATTGTGTATGTCAAGTAAGGGTGGAGGCTGTTAAACAAATTCAACAATTGCAATGACCTTGAGTAGTTTTTCTTAAAAAGAATAGGAGTTGCATACCACTGGCTTGCTTGAGGAATCAAAGACAAAAAGAAAGAATACACTAGATGCCATGGATGCATATAGTTTTTGCAAAGGTCTATGAGAATTGTATAAATGCTGCTATGCTTGCTTTAAATGGATCATTTGAAAAGAACAGAATAGAAAAATGAAAATGCCAAAGGGGGGTGCATAATTTAAAGTTTAGTACTGTCATCCATCATTTCCATGCAGTCTTGCCTTTGTAACACAAGCCTGTCAGTTCACTATGCACTATGCTCTGATGACGATTCCTTGTAATTTAAAGGTGATATGTATTTGTCTACAAAATCTACGTGTTATCTGAGCGAGGATTTTACCCCAAGGGGCTGTTGGACATGATTCTTGTAACCAAACAGCGTACGCCTAATTGCCTGTGATCATTTGCACATATTTTGCTGATATGTTGTGTTTTACAAGAGGTTGTAATGGCTTTGTCCTCTTGGGGCTCACATCACTATAATTTCTCAGACACTTTTATGAGCAGTTTTATGACTAGTTTGGAGCTCAATGAAAATATACTTTTCTCATGCTGACACATTTGACATATACCATGTTTTAATGTCGCTTTTCATTAGGCCAGCTCACACCAAGAAATGTGGCTCTAATTGGAGCCACGAGAACACTTACAACTAACACTAATGGATCAAATGCATCTTTTTGACCTATTAACATGCCAGGAAAATGACTCACCTGTTTTTGAATTTTCATGAGGTACTACAGTTATCCTGGTGCAATACAGTGCACAGAGTGGGGTTTAAAACCACTGTTGAGAATCAAAATGCACCCATTCAGCCTTCGGCGCACCCTGGTGTCGTTCTCCTCTTTCTACCTTTCTGTTTTCCTCTCAAACTTTTTTAGGTTTCTGGTGACCCAATTTGAGAGAGACCAAGCACATTCACTTAGAGAAAGCTTTAGGCTAATATTGTATGGAATTAGAAAAAGAGGACAACTCTGACTGCTGACTTGAATTTGCTAAGCAAAATCCTTCATTAGCCAGTGGAGTTAATTATGTATTCAGAGCAATGAGGGACGAGAAAGATAAAAATGCATTTTTAAATTTTTTTCAGTAATGTAGTTGCATTGCAGCTTAAACAAGTGAAAAAATAGTTATGTTTGCATCAGCTACACACTGCTTAATAGCACAAGAAATCATTTAGAGCCTTCATCAAAGTCAAAGTATTTAAATATTTTCAAATTTATTTGATAAAGATAAAAAAAGGTGATGCTTCTGTCCAGACTGAGTGAATGACAGTAGACTGGGGGAATGAATTATTTGATCCCCTGCTGAATTTGTGATATTGAGCACCTACAAATAAATGAACAGTCTCTAATCTTTATGTTACTTATGTGGGAGCCAAGTTAAGATAGTTCATATGTTTTAGTATTTATATTTCGCTGTTGTTAAGCTTGTTTGTGTAATTAATAATTTTAGGAAATAGATGCATGTTTATGGTGGAACTAGGTTACGTAGTACCATGAATACATGTGCCTTAAAGACTCGTGTTTATAGTAAAATCCGGGCATCACGGATGTATGCAAATTAGTGCATGCGGTGCGGGAGGGGGGAGAGAGAGAGAAAAGGAGTTAACACGGCATAAGCTATACGGGGCAGCAGGGTAGAACAGAGCCACACGGTTTTCCTACCGTAGTAGGTTATTTTGTTGAGGACAAGTTAAACCTGACCACTCCTGTAAGATGCAAAAACTGTGGAATAAATTTTTTGTTACATCTTTTCACATCGGAGTCCCGTGGAGTTCTTTTTCCTCTTCAAACTGACGTACGCGAGTGAATCACGGGAAAACTGGTCTCACGGCTTAAACAACTTATATCGAGCCAGAACACTGAAGCTAGGTTGTGGATGGGTCTTTCAGCATGACAATGACCCAAAACATACCGCCGAGCAATGTTTCCTCTAAGCTGCGCGCGTGCGCAATTGCGCACTGCTGGCACGGTCTGTGCGCACATAAAATCTGCGTTGCGCACAAAAAAAATCTAACCTGAATTGAAATTAAAATTAAAACTTTAACAATTCTGTTTTGTTAAAGAATTGGAGAAAAACAAACCTCCAGGTTCATTATGACATTTATAAAGAGAAACTTCACAATTATAATTTACAACTGAGGAATGCAAGGAGGTCCTACTTCTCTGACATCATCACTAAAAACAGCCATAATGCTCGGGTCTTATTTTCTACAGTTGACAGGCTAACAAACCCTCCTGTGTCAGTGGCAGCTGAACTTCATTCGACCATGGCCTGCAATGACTTTGCCAAATTCTTCACAGAAAAAATCCAAAAAATTAGACAAGCAATTGGTACATCAACAGCAGATCCAGGATATGTACTGTGTCCACCAAAAAACTGTTTAAACACCATGAAACAGTTTCAACCTATTAACAGCAAAGACCTGGAGGACATCTTAGGTCAACTGAACTCCTCCTCCTGCTGTTTAGATGTCCTGCCAACAAGTTTTTTCAAAAAGGTCTCAAAGACTTTAGAGTCAGACCTGTTACAGATCGTCAACTTTTCTTTATTATCAGGTGTGTTTCCAGAATCACTAAAAACTGCTGTAATCAAACCTATACTGAAAAAGGACAATCTTGACAAGACACAAATGAACAACTACAGGCCGATCTCAAATCTCCCATTTTTAAGTAAGATCATTGAAAAAGCAGTTTCTCAGCAGCTCAGTTACTTCTTAAAACAGAATAATTGCTACGATGCCTTCCAGTCAGGTTTTAGACAGAACCACAGCACTGAAACTGCTCTGACCAAAGTGTTTAATGACATATGTCTGAATACAGACAGTGGAAAAATGTCAGTCCTAGTTTTACTGGATCTCAGTGCAGCATTTGATACAGTTGACCACAACATGTTACTCAAACGACTGGAGAACTGGACAGGTCTTTCAGGAACTGTACTAAACTGGTTCAAAACATACTTAGAAAACAGGAAATACTTTGTATCAATAGGTAACTTCACATCTGAGCAGACAAGTATCACATGTGGAGTTCCCCAAGGTTCCATCTTGGGACCCCCTCTGTTTAACATCTACATGCTCCCACAGGCACAGATTATAAACAACAACAAAATAAACTATCACAGCTATGCAGATGACACACAAATATATATCACAATGTCACCAGGAGACCGAGGCCCTGTACAGGCTCTTGGTAAATGCATTGAGGAAATCAATGACTGGTTGTGCCACAATTTTCTCCAGCTAAACAAAAACAAAACTGAGGTAATAGTTTTTGGCGCCAAAGAAAAACGATTACAGGTCACCAGAGAACTTCAATCTATACATCTAAAAACCACAAACCAGGCGAGAAATTTGGGTGTAGTGATGGATGCAGACCTAAACTTAGAAAAACACATTAAGACAATAACAAAGTCAGCTTACTATCACCTCAAGAATATTTCAAGGATAAAAGATCTGATGTCTCAACAGGACCTGGAAAAACTAGTCCATGCATTCATCTTTAGTAGGCTTGATTACTGTAACAGCATCTTTACAGGTCTACCTAAAAAAATCAGTCAGACAACTACAGCTCATTCAGAACTCTGCTGCTCGAGTCCTCACTAAGACCAAAAAAAGTGGACCACATCAGTCCAGCTCTGAGGTCTTTACACTGGCTGCCTGTCCGTCAGAGGATAGACTTTAAAGTTCTGATGCTGGTCTATAAAGCTCTGAATGGTTTAGGACCAAAATACATCAATGACCTCCTGACCCAGTATGAACCTTCCAGATCCCTCAGGTCATCTGGATCCGGTCTTTTATCAGTTCCCAGAGTCAGAACCAGACACTGAGAAGCTGCATTCAGCTTTTATGCTCCTTATATCTGGAACAAACTCCCAGAAAGCCTCAGATCAGCTGAAACACTCAGTTTATTTAAATCCAGGTTGAAGACTCACCTGTTCTCAGCTGCATTTGAATAAAGCACCAAATCCACACTTTAAGCTTAAATTTCAAAACTTACATTTAACTACTGATTTTATCTACTGTTCTGATTTTATCTGTTTTGATTTTATATACTGTTTTGTTTGTTTGTTTGTTAATTAGTTAGTTTATTTGCTTGTTCTAATCAATTTTAAATCATGCTTTTTATTTGTTCTTGTTTCTAATGTCTCTGTAAAGCACTTTGAATCACCTTGTTGTTGAATTGTGCTATACAAATAAACTTGCCTTGCCTTGCCTTTTGCAGTGTTAGACAGTAAGTGACTGGCTGCTCCCGTATGGGATTAGAACGATGCCACCTTATCCCATAGTCCAGCCAATAATGTGATTCACATTCGTATATATGCAGCCAATCAACGTCGTTGACAGGCTATGACAGCGTCCTTATGTGTAGACACCGGTGTTTTAGCTAGCAAAGCGGCGTGGCTGATGTGGAGTGAAGCCACGTTAATGACAACGTGAACAACCATTGGAGATGTGAGCAGGACAGACGGAACAATTGACAGAAAAAGTGTGGACTTTATACCAGCTTTTAAATTGTGTTGATCGGCCACGTAAAACCAGAGTTATGATAAAAATATCTGCAATGTTTGGTTTTCTTCCTGAATACTACCGTTGTTTATATTTACTGCGGGAAGAAACGGTAAAAACTGCATTTTATAAAGAAAACGCTCGAAAGCACTCTCGGCTTGTGAGCAAAAACAAAACCAAAAAGACCGCACCCTTTACTATTGGTTGAAAAAAGTACCGTGTCGACCAATCAAAAAATGATATGGCAACATGGCATTTAGTTGTTTAGGAAAGGGGAAGTTTTAGGAGAGACGGCGGTGTTTTAAGATGTGAGAGATTTGCGAAGTTTAGCGCAAATCTTGCGTAGTTAGTGTGTAGTGTAGTCAATAGTTTTGTTGTGTGTGTCAGAACAATGAGGCGAGTGCTGAATGTTACAGGTGTTACAGCAGTGATACATCTCCTGTTGTCAGGCCTGCAGGTATCAGGCTGTTGTTCTCCTTTATCTCATAGTGGACAGAAATTATTTTTGGAGTGGCACAAATAATTTGTGAGGCATCAAATTTGATGCAGAACAGCTGATTGTTCTGTAAATAGTTTGAAATGTTTGTTTAAAAACACCTTGGCTGCATTTTTAGGTAAACAGCTGCAAAAAACTTTGTTGTTTGCATAACTCAGTTACTTTTTTGACCAATGTTGGGCAATTAATTATATAATTACTATATAATTAATTGCCCAACATTGGTCATTATATACTGTATTTTGCAGACAGAGTTACAGGACTCTCTCCCAGACCACAGACTCATAATACAAGTCAGAGCTTTATTTAAAAAAAGGAAAAAAAAAAGAAAGTTGTGTTTTAAAAATTGAAGTTCAAGTTATTTTTACTTCCAATAGTGTTAACATACTACACAGGTCAGGTCAGTGGGCTAAAGCAGTTAATTAAAAGTAGTCTAACATAAATGTAAATGCTGTAATTTGATTATTTTAATAAACCATGTAACCTGGGTGGATTGGATACTGGTGTGACCACAGTGCACACGTCTAATGTTGCTCACAGTGGTCCAAGGGACCGCTCAGGGAGTTTGTATGTTCGCTCAGACACATGAAAAATTAGAGGGAACATTGCCGCCGAGCCAACAAAAAAGTAGCTAAAGAAGAAGCACGTTAAGGGAGCGACCTCGCCAGTCTCCAGACCTCAGTCCTACAGAAACTCTGTTGAGGGAGCTGAACTTTTAAGCTGCTAAGTATGCACAACCAAGAAACCTAAAGGATTTAGAGAGTTTCTGTAAAGAGGAGTGGGTAAAAATCAGGCGAACAAGAAACGTCGTGTTACGATTGGGGATCAAATGCTTATTTCACTTAAGTTAAATCAATTTACATGTGTTTTTCTGGATTTTTGGTTGACGTTCTCTCTCTCCATTAAACTTAAACTACAATATAAATGAGAGCGTGGTCATTTCTTTGTAAGTGAGCAAACTTCCAAATTCTGCAGGGGATCAGACAGTTATTTCCCCCCCCACTGCATATATATTACAGTGTTGTCCACATTTCTCAGCTGAACACAATGCATTTCATATGATTTGTATACTGTTTGAAAATATTTTTTTTTTGTCATGAACCATTTTCACATGCTTTCAAAACTGTCAATCAGGACAGAAATACAAGGACTGAAGAAATGTTGACATAATTTTAAAGTAAAAGTCCACATGATACATACATTTAAGTGCCAGATTTGAAGCCCACACATTGCTTTAAGACTCATTTGATCTTCTATTTGAGTGACATTAAAAAGTTCACTTGGGCAGCTGCCAAAATCTTTACACAGATGACGTACACATTTAAGTAATTACCTGTCACAAGACTTGCATTTAAACTGGATCAGTATCAAGAAGCAAGACCTGCCTGTGAACGTCTCCCAGTGCACCACTTGTGTCATCTCCTCCAGTTCTATTTAGTCCTATGGGGGGTTTGAGCAACAAAGGGGCATTAATGCATTGTTGCATATAATCTAGTTACTAAAAGTGGGATTACAATGACAGCCAGAACAGCAATAAACAAACTGTTTGCTTGTTGTGCCAAATCTGTGTGTGCAACTCAGCGTTTGCTCTTAATCCAGAGGAGTTTGACTAGGGATGATAGGATGAGCAACGGACCTTCAAGGCAGAATAAACAGACAAGCTGCCAGAAAAGCAGTGGAGTGAAAGAGTGGCATAGATATTTAAAAACCTAGAGTAACACCAGCCATCTAATCCATGGTGCCATGCAAGTGTAAAATTCCTTTAAAGTGTTTATCCATGCCTTGTACGAAATTCGACTGCTCGGGAGGCTTCAACATCATCTCTTATCTGGTCATCTAACAGCATGTCATGTCTTTAAACTGTTGTTTTTGTTTTCCTGCACTTGATCTTATTTTGTTTTCCTATTTCACAGCCTAATTTATTTTACCTTTCTTTGAACAATCATCCCCTCACTACCACTAGCCCATTCCCCCTAAATCGAGGACCATAAACCAACCCACTACTTTCATTTTCCTTCTTCCTGCTTGATTTTCCATAACCATTTCACCCATCCCATTTCCATTTTTCCATTTCACCTCCTCTCAACATCAATTTCTCTCCTCTCACAAAGTTACACTTCAACAGTAAGTGGCACTGCAGGAGAAGAAAATATCAGACAAATACAAAGACAAGAAGAGAAAGAGAAAAAAAAAGGTCTGTGTTTGTAGGAGCCATCAGCTGTAATGATAGGCTATATGGCACAGGCTTTCTACAGGCAGGTAAGCAGGCAGCCAGACTATCATCATGGACAGCTCTCCAACAAATATCGGCAAACCCACAAACAGCAAAGAAATTGAGATATTGATGACCCTACTTGTTGAACATAATTAATTAATTAACATAAGTAAAAGCCAGCCAGGCTTCAAATGGTGTAAAATCGTGCATGAGCCATGCACGTTTGTGCACTGATGAGAGCTTATCGAGGTATGTGATCATTTTTGTCTTTGTTTGTCTTCACACTGAGTCTGCAAAAACTACCAAGACATACTTCACGAAACTGTGGAAGCAGTGGAACACTGTTAAAGGAATCAGTCTTCTGAATTGTGGAACAGATGCATTTGTTTTACTGCAAAAGGGCATTGGGCATGGATGCTCTTTCAGAATGACCTATTCTATACTTCACAAATGAATTGGAACAATAATTAACAGTCCATATATCTACCACTATGTCACTATGTTATCAGCGGGGCTTGAGATATGTGCTCCAAATACATCTCCATTCATGCATGTGGTTGGTTCTCCCTCCGGAAGGGAGATATGCAGCGGCTAATGACAAAGTGTGGGAGAGACAAAGTGAGGGAAAAAGGTGGATGTGGATGATATGCGGGATTATGCTACTGCGTGGGTTTAATGTGACTTCTGGACCAAGCATTTGTTTGTCATGTAGGTGGCAGCAATAATGTGCACATCATATTATCAGGAATAGGAAAAGGAAAGACTGCGTTAATATGTGTGAGCACATAAACGGAAGCTTCCTTGGTGAAAGGGTTAGAGTTCCCACAGGTGGAAAGACTACTTTGGTTAGGGTGAAATAGTCTTTTATTCTCATCTGTAGACAGCTTTGAATGTGTCCATGCAGATAAAGCTGCGAATATAAGAATAGAGACATTGGGAACTGGGTTCATCATAGAAAGCTTCACTGTAATTTAAAAAAGTGCATCCAATTATGACACTACAATTAAATGCATTAATATGTGTTGTTGAAGACTGACAGAATCATGTTACTGTGACTCGTAAGTTAAATGAAGAAGTACATTTCTGAAAAATTGTATGACATCTTTGAAACATTGTTACACTGTTACTGTGACCTTGAGCAACAAACTGCAACTCTAGAAGTGCTGCTCTCTAGTTGACCTCTGATGTCCCTACAGGAGCAAGTGAAAGACAAATTTTTTACAAAGATCAGTAAAATGTCATATTATCATAGGCACGCTGTGCTCTGATCTGTGCTCTAACCAGTCTGCCAGTCAGTCCGTCTCTGTGTGAGTCACAGGTTTGCACATCTCACTTCAGAAGACTTCAAATAACAAATACAAGGCATGTCTTAATGAGAAGGAAAGGGGGAATAGGAAGCTAGTTTGACACTAGATCTATATTTATGCTTTTCTCTCACTGCTGCAGCATCTATTATGCATTTCTTCCAATGAAGATTATTTTCGCACATCGGTTTTTACCCCAGCTGTACCTATCTTTGCCTCATCTCCCTTGGCAGCTATCCCCGTGTGCTTCACTTTGTCCCCTTCTCTCCCTAAAAAAAAAAAAAAGACTAATCTGAATCAGGGAGAGAAAACACTGAGTCATAAAACCCCCATTTTCCCCTACATTATTTCATTTATTTCAAGCCTTACATCCATCAAGCTGAAGAGATCTTATTTGGGGATAAGACGTGGGTGGAAAACGGAAGCATGAGGAAATGTGAAGAAGTAAAAATGAGAGAGAAGAAAGGTTGAGGAGCATGTGTTTACCCCCACTCTGCACGGTGAGTCACAGAGAAAAAAGGGGCACTTCAATGGCCTGCGTAGGTCTCCTGTGCAGACAAGTCAAAATGGAAGGAATGATTGCAGAAACGCTTTTTTATTGAGGGGATGCTGGGATCTCACTAGTGAGAATGGAAGGGAGGTGAGAAGGGCTGCGTCTGCCTGTCTGTTTGGCCCTAATTGAGGTTGGGAGGAGGGCGAGTCGGTGTAGCAACACTCCCAAATAATCCTCCTCATGACAGATTTACAAGGCAGCATTTTCTGAGAGTGTTAGTGAGGGGATTTGAGGAGCTAAGACAGTGAGACAGCAACAAAGTAAAACAGGGACGGAGAGGTAAAACTGCCCAGCTCTGATAATCTATCTTTGTGCATGCACTTAACATCAGCTCCAGATGCTTCCTCCTAATTGATCTAATCTGTTCTCACAGCCATTATCAGAAATGTATTTACATGGAATGATAAAAGACTTCTAATTTTTATTCCTTCCTAAGGTGGAACAGTTTTGTTCTATTTTTGCTTGTGCAACAATTATATTGTGGGGGGAGGGTTCACCCCTCCAAGTGTTCCAGTTTAAATGCATCAGCATCATTTGATGGTTCAGACAATAAAATAAAGGTGACTGCATCATCTAAAGATAGTTCAAGTGTAAAGTTAGTCTGAAGAAAGCAGCAGCTTGTGCACAAGAGCTCTCATTTAAAAAAAACAAACAAATAAGTAAATAACAACAGCCATACTGGAAGAGGGTCGTTTATAAACTATGTAGTAAAATACAAATAATATCTAATCATAAGAATTGCACTGTATAATTCCATGACAAATTACCTTAATTTTTCCTCTTAATTAACTGTGCAACATTATACTAATCTACATTGGAGCCATTCACAACTACGCTCCAGGTTAAAAGGAGTACTGAATGCTGTTTTTCACTGGCTTAGAGTCGTCTCTTTCATCAGTATAATACTCTACTGTGCACGGAGAAATAGAAAAGCCTCTGTGTCTCTTTGTAGCACTTTCAGCCACATAGCCTTGGCACAAAAGTTATGATGGGCATACATTATCATCATGAGTTGACTGGCTATAACTGGAAACAGTTATAGTGCCAATGAAAAATGCAATGGCCATGGCCTGGCCATGGCTACGCTAGGGTTTTATGATGATCTCCTAGTTTAAATCTCAAGCCCTTGCCAGTGATGACTATCACAGTGTGATCAGCAAGAAAACAAAATCATAATGTGCTGGATAATGAGCACATTTTGATTGTTACTTCTGCAAGTAAACACGGACCCTGATCTAGTCTTTGCCCTACGTTGTGTACAGCACCTTAGCTACGCTTTACTGTTTATTCAAACATTAATTTTGCTGAAGTGAAATCTGACTCACCACGTTGACTCAGTTGACACAAACAACAAAAGCAGAGTGAATACTCTTGTTCCAAAGAACTTTTATATGCATACTTTGGCAAATATGCAGGTAGATAAATATGCAGGAATTTTTAGCTCGTGAAAACAATCAGCACATTTACTAAAACAAACATGACTCCAGTTCTATTATTTTTTAGTTCTGTTGTGTAGCAGCAGGTTTGTCTACTGTACTTCATGATTGGCCTCAGGTACACGGTGTATCAATAATTTAATAATATGAATGTGATGGTCTTTTGCCACAGTTTTGTTTTGAGTTTTGTTCTCATAACTTTTGAATTCTATTCACTTAAAGAGTGTATTTTTGTACCATTTTCCTTCCCATTTGTCCTTTTGTATTATGTTTTAGGCTGCTCTCTGAGTTTTGCATTCTGGTTTATGGTGTGGCTATTCTCTTTTTCTCCTTTTCCATTCTCTCTTTTTTTGACTTTCTAGCTGACTGGTTAGACTTTCTATCTTCATCTTTATTCAGTGTGAAGTGCTCTTTTTCTTTATTTTTGTTTCAAACTTTGATTGAACATGTTCAAGTCTGACTTCTTGCTTAGGTTTTCTGTGCTAGTACTTGGAGTTTAGAACGCCATTTTAATTCCTTCTTATTCTACTGTGTGTTGAATTTGTTTTTCTAGGGACAAGTTAATTTTATAGGTTTTCTGGTACAGATTGTTGTCTTAGTCCTCCCTCCGTCTCCTCTAATCCCTTTGTATTTCCCTGTCTCATAATTGCACTGAAGTTTTTAGTATTTAGGTATAAGACGTATGTCAGTTTTACTTCCTGTCTGTCTTCCCTCGATTTCCTAATTGTTACCTTCCTGTGTCTCCTCCCTAATCAACCTTCTGTGTGTATAAACTCTGTTCTTCACCTGCCGTTCTTTGTGGAGCTCTCTGATTATATCCCCTGTGCGTTCCCTGCCAGCATATGGATAGCGTTTGATTTTTCCTTGTAGACGTTTCTGTTTTTTGGACTTTTAGTTCAGCCTAAATAAGCAGCTCCCTTTTTGTGTAATCTGTCTGCCTCGGACGTCCTGCATTTTGGTTCCCTCTCCAATTCTCCACGTCTCACCAAATTAACCTGTCATTAAGAATTTTTAACATTTTTCACTTGTGTGAATTTACTGTTATGTGTGTTATGTTACTAGATTATGTAATTAAACTCATCCTGTTAATTTTTGTTTTACATTAACAGACCCAGCTGTTATTTGATTTAGGAAATAATACACAAAGTATTTATAAATTTCAAGTAGCTGAATGTAGGACTATATTTTGTCTATATGTTGAATCTTGCAATTTCCTTTTGCAGCTTCTGGCAAGTAGCTGGAGATTTCCAGTTTTTATTCCTCAAGAAGGTAAAAATAAATGCATTTGATATTATTCAGCTCTATGGTCCTGGTGCTCTGCCATGTAAGAAGACGCTGATAAAACACAGAATAAAAGAATACACTCTAAAACACAGAAACAAACACACTGCCTTGTTTAGGAAAACAAATGTTCACTACGTATAATCTCCACACGACACACCCTATATACACACACACATAGAAAGCAAGAAACAAACACATACAAACAAACGAGGTTCCTAAATCAGTCTCCTGCTGACATGTTTGACTTCTGAGGTCTATATGATTGCCTCTAGCCTATGAGCTGGTAAACAGTTAAATTACCCCCCGAAGTCAAACAAAATGTGTCACGTTGGAGCATGTTATGGAAATTATGTTTAGAACAGGTTTACTGTCGTGCAAAAATAATCTTCCAAAAGACACAGAATATAAAATATAGATGGGTTCACTATGAAAACATTTCATATCAAGAAGAAGAGAAATGAGCACACACACTACAGCAGGTACGGTCATCCAGTTCTGACGTTTATTCTTCCACAGGATGTGTTTTTACTATTCCAGAGTTTGTGTATGTCTGTTTGTCCTCCTTCCTGATAAGAGGGTTTCTACTCTTGCCTTCACTCTGCCTAACCTCGCAGGTTTGCAGAAATAAATAGAGACACCTGAAAAGTGATCTGAGACCTTTGCACAGGCCTAATTTATCATGTTACTGAGAAAAAAATGTCCCTTCTGCTTCTCGCTGAATCATATTTTCAACTTTTCAAGTTAACACCACATCTTTTTCACTGATTTGTCATGGCTTATCTGCTTCACGATAAACAAACTCATATTTCCTTTTGATTTTGTTTGAAAAGAATGCATATAGATTCAGATATGTGTCTGAGATTCTCTTTGCCACATGTCAGCGATACTCACAAACATGTTGCAAAATAAGCAATATTAAGGGCTTTTTTTCCATTCTGTAATCTCCATAATGAATGATTGGTATGAAAACTAAACAGCACTCCAAAGATCTGAATAAACTGACTGAAATTTACATTATAGATTCACTTTAGGAAAAGTCTGCATCTTTCCAGAAGTCATTACTGGGGAACTCATTATTTGTTCAATGTTGTATGACAACCAAATTGACTTTGTTACGCCTCCTGGGTATGATAGTTTTACACATTTTTTAAATGTAACTGATGTTTTTTATGGATTACACATAATGAATGTGCCTCTTATGGGTTTAACTCCAAGTATCTCAAATATTACATCTAGTCTGTGGTTTTCACAAAGTTCTTGTATTACAGTCCTATTTGTATGTATGCAGAGGACAGCTAATCTTATTACAATTTTAAATTCAATATTTTTTCTTACATCTCAAATATTGAAGCATTTATTTTATCAATGTATATTTGAGAATATGAGTTTTATTTATGTCAAAACTATATTTGTTTTCCAAATGTCAAAAACACTGCTGAGTATCAATGAAAAAAAAGATTGGACTGTTTCACTCAGTATCTTTATTAGCTCCTGTTCCATAAGTGCAATCCAACCCTTTACACCCTCCACAGTAGCAGCAGCTATGACAGGATGTTTTTCATGAGGATGTCACTTACCATATGGAATGACTGTGGCAAAAATCCAAGGCAGACATGATTTGTCTGAAAAATTTCCTGGCCTCTTTAGGTGTTAACCTGCCTTTCTTCACCAAGTAGTCGAACAGTTCACCACCAGACACGTGTTCTAGCACGAGGTACCTGAGAAACAGAGAGGAGACAAAGAAATAGGAACGAAATCAAGAGAGTACATGAGAAAAAACTCTCATACATGCACCCAGAAAGAAGAAAAATACCTGCCAGAACAAATACCTGCACTCTCTACAAAGCCCTAAAGAAAAGAAAAACCTTGGACCTCTAAGGTTTCTGAGAAATGGCGCAATGGCAGGATGATAGTTCCCTCGAAGCACATAGATTAAAGACTAACAAGCTTTCAAATCTTTATCTTTGAAAAACTATATCATGCTGATTAATCTTTTTTATAATTCTTTGGCGATCTATTGTCCATCTACTTAGTTTCATAGCACACACACACACACACACACACACACACACACACACACACACACACACACACACACACACACACACACACACACACACACACACACACACACACACACACACACACTCCTTGCCATCACTTCATCATTTCATGCGGCCCTTCGTCAGGTGGCCTTTGAGTCTGTGTGGCCAAGCATTCTGTCATCCTGACTGTGTGGCCATGCTCTGCAGCTCAAAGGGGAGAGGGAGGAGATGAATCTTCACTGACCCATGCCTGCAGCTGCGTCTGTGGATTGAAAGCAAGGAGTGCCCCGGCCCTGCTCCGATCTCAACTGCTCATATATCCTGTACTCAAACTCACTCCATCTTCACTAGGACAAAGTGAAATCCAGACTGATAGTAAAATATTCTGTCTCTCCCCTTCTGGATATTAGGGTGCACATGGGTCTCTTTCATTTTATTAACATATGGCGTCTCAAACTGTAACTAGTGACAGCGCATGTGCTCATTGAGCAGCCCTCAGTCCAAAGGCAAAACCTTTGTTGGAAAAGCCTCGGCAGCTTTGGCAAAAATAACAACCAGTCCAAACACAAGTGAGTGATCACAAATTACAAAAACACATACATTTTGCATGCAGAATAAGGATGGCTACAAATTTAATTTCTCTGTGAGGTAAGTTTTCTGGTCTGTGACTTAAAATACTGGCGTTCAGGCAGGATGCTCCACTGAGTTTACCCTAAAAAAAGATACATTTTTGTTACTGCTGTAATTCCTCCGATTATTCTGTTTTAAATTTGTATTTGTCTCTGAAAAAATAGCTTTATTATGATGCAAGAATCAGGATTTCCCTTTCAGATTTAATATTATATCTAAGCTAAAGTATTCAAGGTTTAGGAAAATTCTACTACTACTATTAACTCTTATAGACATACAGTTGTGGTCAGAAGCTTTCAGCGAAGACCAAAAGAACTGTAGACTTACACAAGTTGGGAAGGTCTCTTGGAGCTATTTGGAAACAACTGTAGATTCCAAGATCAACAGTTCAAACAATTGTATGCAAGTACAAGTTATTCAGAAGTGTCACAACTGAATAACTTGTACTTGTCTGGAAGCCCTAAACTGACAACCTCAGATGAGAGGAAACTGGTTAGGATGTTCAGAAACAACCGAGGAACCCCCAAGGCTCAAGCCTGCCAAGAACCGGAAACAACAGTGTCACACGGTGAACAGAGTTTTACATAGCCATAGACTGTGAGGGTGCTAACCAAGATAAAAGCCCCTGTCCCAAAATCCACACCCCTGGGCTCGACCAATATTAGCAGCTGCCCACATGTATAAGCAAAATGTCTTCAAGAAAAAAGATTTATTGTCAGATATGGCTGTGTAGGTTCTCAGTCATCTAGGTCACGTTAGTCTAAGGAGCTTGGAAAGAAAGCGACTGAACTTTTTCTTGAAGTTTCTTGAAGATGTTTTAGCTCTTATCCAAGAAGCTTCTCCAATTCTAAAGTTCTAAATTTCTAGAACTATATAAAAGTTCTAAATCTAAATTTTACTGTCAAACAAAACAAAAAACGAGCTGTTTGACCACAATGACAAGCAGTATGTTTAGAGGAGTAAAGGTGGGGCCTTCAAACCTAACCAAACTATATCAGCTGTCAAGCATGGTAGTGGAATCATCATGTTATGGAGCTGTTTTGCTATGAGTGATACTTGTAGATTGCTCAAAATTGATAGAAAAATTAGGATTTTTTTTCAGCTTCATATCAAGAAAATACCTGGTCCTTGTCCTCTTTAATCTCAGTGATGCCATTGCTTACAACATCCCCTACAATGCCTGCACTTCTGTGCTGGCACTACACTGGTTCAAAAATAGACCATTCTGTGTCAGCTTTGGAAACAATTCTTCTTCCACAGCTACACTTTATTGTGGGGTACCTCAGGGTTCCGTCTTAGGTCCCAACCTGTTCTTACAACTTCTTCTTTGGTCAGAAATCTTGGTGTGATATTTGAATCTGTGTTTAAGATAAGCAAATTAACTCAGTGGTTAAAAATAGCTTTTTCCTTCTCTGATTCAGCTCAGCCCAAAATACTGCTGCTAGGCTGCTCAAAGGCACCTCAAAAAGAAATCATATTAATCTGTTTAAGCTATTCTCCACTTATTGCCAGTGAAGTTTAGAAGTGATTTCAAGATCCTCTGATCTTGCTCTGTAAAGTTGTCTGTAAAGCTCTTCTTGACCTGCCTCCTTTTTACATGTCCAACCTCTTACACAGCTACTTGACTTCTTGTTTTCTCCAGTCAGCTGATCACATGCTTCTGACTGTCTGCTACTCTGGATTTTAAATCATAGGAGTGTTAGCAATGTAGAACAGCATTTCCCTCACAGTGAAGTCTGCTCCTTCCACTGAGTATTTTAAAACTAAACCTAAACTTATTAGGAATTTGAGTTTGTCTGATTTACTCATTGTGTCGCCTATGCTTTTTTTCAGCCATGACTGTATATGTTTAGCACCTGCTAGCATACGTTTACTTATTTCTGTTCTCTTTGCCTATTTACTTCTATCAAATATGTGGTACAGCACTTTGGTCAATATAAGTTGGGTTTTTTGGTTTTTACCTTATAAATAAATTAGAGTTTGAGAGCTAGATGGTGGAAACTCAAAGATACATCAAAACTGGCTTTGGAATGAATAAAGCAAGCTAGCGTTAAGCTTCTGGAATAGCTTTCTCAAAGCCCAGACTTCAACTTCATTGAAAATTTATGAACTGTTCTTAAAAGGCAGGTCTGTGCCAGGAAACCAAGCACTTTAAATGAACTCTACCAATTCTATCTACAAGAGTGGTCAAATATCCAGCCAGAATTATGCTACAAGCTTGTTGATGACTACCAAAAACATCTGATTAAGGTGCGATTTGCTAAGGGCCTTTTAACCAAACCTTAGTGGGGGTGTATGCAAATATTTGACCTGTATTTATAATTTTGTCCCCGTGTGGAGGGAATAAATATTTTCTAACTTGTGGACCAAATTCTTGTTTTTTAAAGTCATTAAAAATCTATGCTGTGCAATTATTCCACAACAGCTCAAAGAAATCACTGAAAATGATATTACCATGACATTCATGCCCATGATAAGTGTATGTAAATTTCTTACAACAACAGTAGATCTTGCACTCCTTGATTGATTGCTTAAGGATTCACAACAACAAACTTAATAAGATCAATACATCTTAGGCTAAAAAAAAAATTTAAAAAAAAATCATACACTATCTGATTTGTAAGAAATTTTGCATTTCCTAGTTGAGGCTACTTGAAGAATTTCTCTGATATAGTTTGTTTCTTTTACCAAAATTCCTCTCAGGCTCCTTTAAATTCTCCATCACCTCTTGTACACACCCGCAACACCAGTTTAAACAGCTTGTGCCAGCAGAATAATAAGTATTTCAAGCTCTGGGTCTGCAAGCTGCAAACATGCTGTATGTCTATCAATTACTGGCTTTCAGGTGGAGATATCGCACTAAGAATCAGAAACATTAAGAGAAAAATTACATCACTTGTGCAAAGCTCAGAGTGTATTCAAGTCACTTGTGGTGCAAAATGTCTTTTGTGACGCTACTAGTGACCGTCTGTCAGAAGTCATGAAGCAATGTGCACAAAATGTGATTTTAATAATCCAATTATAGGATGAATCATAATATTTTGCAGTTCCTATCATCTTAAAAGATGACATGTACAGCACTGCATGTCCAATCCTATTTGCTTTGTAAGCTAAAAATGAAAACTAATTGAATTTATTTGGCAAACAGTCCACTATAGATCAAGAGGTCTACTATGAACAACTGATGGGGCTGTCACTCACCACTGCTAAAGCAAGCTGATAAATGTATGAGTGTCTGCATGAGTGTGCGTGCAGTGTTTGTGTGTGTATGTGCAGCTGCTGCAGCAGGCTCTTCGTGGCTAATGTTTCTTAATGCCATGGTGTTGCCTCTGATAAGCACGTCATGGTGTTTACATTACGAAGGCTTCCTCGCCCTATTAGCAGTCCCCTAGCGTGCACAACTAAATTAAATGCTTCATGCCAATACTAATGGAGCATCTATCCCTCTAAGGCTGTAGTTGTTGGCCTGCAATCATAATACACCAATCACAACTGCTCTGCAGACCACCACAATGATTTGTGGCATTTTAACAACTGTTCTGGTGTCCAAAACAGCAGCTGACTGTAAGAATATCTCATAGTCACAAAAGTTGCTACACAAATTTCCTTCTTCTTTTATTGTGTTTGCATTACAATTATGATTTTGTATATTTCACACACATCAAATGTGGACCAAAATCAGCTGGTGATACTTACAAGTATTTTTTATTTTCGTAGACATCGTGTAGCTTTAAAACATGTGGGTGTTCTATGAGCTTCAGAATAGCTATTTCTCGCTCCACCTGTAAGAAAGAAAAAGAAGGAAGAAGAAATTAGTAAAAAGAGTTTTGATTACTGCGTCATCAATGTTGCTACATTCCTAAAAAGACTCCACACGAAGAATATAATGGGGCCTATTAAAAAATAAATATTCCCTTCTTTCTCTTTTTTAAACCTTAGTACCAAAGTAGTGTAGTACTTTGTTTTAGGTGCAAAGCACTCAATAACCCTAAAAACATCCCCTGATGAGGCACTGCTGAAAGGGTTTCCACCAGTCTGTAACAGTCGTACAAACCAACTGCAGGCAAAACAGTTCAGCACCTGGAGTCTTCTACTATGAAGTCAAGCTGCTGTAATAGATGCAAATACATCTTTTGGCATAGTCTTTTCAGCATGTGAGCACTAATGGTGCTTTTCCAGATGTCTCAGCAGACAATTCCATAGGCAACCGAATTGTCAGAGTCAATTTTTTTCCAAAAATAGTTTTGAAATATTGCTTGTTGACACAGAACTTCTTTCCAGTTTGCTTCAGTCTGTTTTAAGCTTTGTCTCAAAGTGTTCCAGAGCCAATTTAGTGATTTCCATGACAGAATCACATCTGCTTTTAATGCAGTGTCATCTGAGTGCCCAAAGATCACAAGCATCCAAAAGTGATTTTCAGTATTGGTTCTTTCTGCTGGTTCTTGAAACATCTGATATGTTTTTTATATTGTGAATAAAAATGGGTTTATGCGATTTGTAAATCATTACATTCTTTTCTATTTTACACACACAACTTTTTGGAATAAGTAAACTAAGGAAAGGACCTGACTGTTACTTTCTAGTGAGAGAACGGACAAAGATAAGCTTTGATCAGACTCTGAGCTGGTTAGCTTCCCAGCCAGTAATAACTGCTATCTCATGTTTGCTTCAAAAACAGATGGAAAACAGGTTGCATATGCCTTATCTTACACATTCTCTTCCAAAACAAGCCTTGAAAACACTGTAACATTTCATAATCCATTGGTTTTCCTGACGTGAACACAAGTCTGTTTGTTTCGATAAGAAATGTGAGGAATTCCACATTTGAACACTGTCCACGGACTGGCTCTTACCCACAGTCAACAACACAAAGCATAGGTCAATATGGGTCAAAATGTGCACTCAGGTACGTGAACATTGCCCACAAGAGGCTTCTTTACACTCGAGTTATTGACTGTACTGTAAATATAAACACTACTGTGTCCAGAAGAAACAGACAGCTGAGACAACTAAAGTCCCTTTTGTTTAATTTTGTGTACAGAGCTACTAGATGACATGTACACTGTACAAAGCAAAATTTCACCAAAATCCAGCTGATCACTCTGGATTTGTATCACCATCTCCAGAGGTCTTTGTCAGCATGTACAGCTGCCACTGAAAATCAGCATGCAACCCGCTTCGAGAGAATCCACCACTGCTCTTCAGCACCCTGTCCTCCTGGTCTCCTCTCGGCCATCAGCTCACCCTTCCACAGTTCTTGCCCATCTTCCCTTCCACCTTCAGCATCTAACTTTGACTGACAAGGATGAAGATGAAAGAACAGCGCGAGTTAAAGGCTCCTCTCTCAATCTCATCAAAATCAATTTCACTATGTCATTTGACTGTGACAGCCTTCACATTGCTTTAATGTCATACTCAGCGTGGCTTGGCTTTATGAACACTCGTGTGGAATGAAGTCAAAACTGTGATCTGCCAGCTAACTATGTTCTCATTAAATTCTCCAAAGCTCTTTGTTCAATAAGTAATATGCACAGATCTCCAAGTCTTATTGACTTATATACTCACAATGCTTTAATTTCAAAACAGGTTTTGTTGGTGGTCTATGCTCAGTCTGTGATTGTGGTATACCTTTACACACAATTCATATTTTTCAGGCAAATAACTTTGTATCTGGCAAAAACACAATTAAAAAAAACTGCTTAAATACATTCAGTCTCTCCAAAGAAAATGCGGTGCAGCGTTTTATTATTCAAGCTGGGCCTAACAAAAAAAAAAAAAAAAAAAAAACCCACAAGAGAATAAAAAGCTATATAAAATATATTAGAAAAACTAGGCACATGTCTGAGTCTGAAAAGGGTATAAAGGGATAATTACCACTGGTATGAAGAAGCAGCATGAGAAAAAGCTAGGCTAATCAGGGTTAATCCAGACACTAATGAGTGCTATCAGCAGCACGACACTATGCCACTTTCTCACCTGAGGCTAAGGTGCGTTGTTAAGAATGAGCCCATGGTGGCTAGCTCGCTAGCTGGCAGTAGGCTCCCTGCAAGGAGACTAATGCTAACCAGGACTCGAGATGAGCTGTCGAAATCCTACAGGGCCGACATCCTAAGCTTCTTTTAACACCTCCTTTTAGTTAATTGAAAAAAAGAGAAATGAGGCTTAATGTGAAGACTTAACTGAACAACAGTCTGCTTATTGCAAGATTTGGTGTTGATTAACATACTATTATAAATCTGTGAAGCAACCTTTGCTCTTTCTAGTAATGCCTTTTTTCTTTAAGTATCCTACAGTTATCAAAAGGTGACTGGAAAAATACGGTTATTCCTCATTTGCTTTCTTCTGGAAAAGGGGTCACACAGTATGTGTTCTGTTCATGCAGTGGATTCATGCATACCTAATGCATGAAACACATACAAAGGAGGAACACCAACGGTTTCTGCATTTATCCACACAGCCACTAACTGCCCACTCACTCAAATACACACACTCTGTAACTTCATGCTAGTAATAAACAATACCAGGTGGCCATTCCCCATCTTGGCCCGGCTCCTGTGCATGCCACAGTCTCTCATTAAATTTCACATCTGTGAGTGTGGACAATTCTCTCCAGTTGCCATTTCTCCATGGGACTTCATTAGGCCTTTATTAGCAGGCACTTGGACATTGTTCACCAAGATGCACACATGCACCTAAACAGAGGTTAGATGAAGACACTCTTTTTATCTTGTCTTGTGTTCTTTTTTTGTTTGGCAGTTCAAATTACAGCAATTTCTGGTCAATTTCTCGATAACAAAACGGGTCTGCAAGGCAGGAAAAAAGACGCCTCACCAGAAAAAAGGGGTCGAATGTAAAGCAGTGTGGTTATTGTTGTGAAGTGGACATCATTAGCAGAAGACATCAGAACAGGAGCTTGTTAGTGAAAGAGCTGATTGGCACACTTCGACCCACAGGCTTTCCCATCAGTGTCACATCCTGCCACAATAGATGAATCAATAGGAAGGAACAGCAACAGTGATTTTTTTTTTTTAAAGATGTTAACTAAGACAACTGCAACTACAGTTAAGCTGTAATAAAAAAGCAAGCTGTATGCTGAAAGAAAAAGGCTCATGGTCCTAATGGTCTTGATGCTGTTCGGTCTAAAAAGTACAGCTTATATGATTTATTACCTTTACTACAATTTGCAAGCAAAATGTAGATGCTGCAATAGAATAATACGCATATGTGAGGGAGAAAGGCTGAGAAGGCTGTAGCTACTTGGAAAAATAAGACAAAAGGAGTAAGTGGTGTCACTCCAAATTCAGAGGATGGCAGCCAGTTTAGCATAGTTCCATCAGCTTGCTATTGATTTGTTAAATTACAGCCCTGGATCTAAATGACCGAATGGATGAGCAAACAAATGAGTGGCAACATCAATAGTTTTATCACCATGGCCAGTGATAGAGGCCAGGGGATTACAGGCATGCAGACAACAACAAAGACGCAAAGAAATTAGATTCATGTCACATGTGACAGAATGACCAAACACAGAAGCCAGCCCAAAATCTCAAAGGGTGAAATACTGGATCACAGGCTCTGTCATCTCTCACTCTCCACTTATTGCACCTCACACCATTTTTCCAGCCGGCCTCTCTCACCCCACAGAAGGAAAACACAGACATTTCTGTCACCTCCCCAGGCAAGTGAGTGAATGGCCCCTTGATACTGAGATCTAAGGATCAAAGTCAGCAGGGCAGCCATGTGTGTCAGATAAAAAAAAAAGGGTGGCTATGCTAACAGTGAGGCCGTAGTGCGTGCAAAAGCTGCTGGGTGGATTAAAAAAACAAAACAAAGGAGAGACAGGGGAGGGTGTGTGGATGTGGAAGGGATAAAGGAAAAGCCATGTAATTCTCTCCAACGGAGAACAGCAAAAGAAAAGTGTTATGAAATGGGGGGAGGAGCAGTGGTGCCAGCTTGAGCCATCTTCCCTGCACGTCACCACCCCATCTCCTGGGTCTTTTATTGTTAATTAACACAACATGGGGAAAGGACAACCTGTTTAACATTGCCATGCACCAAGCAGAGTGTGAATGATAACACAAGGCAGCAACGTAACGAGTTACAAGCATCAAAAGACGCGAGAGACCTCTCCACTTTAATAGCTTTACTTTGCAAAACAAACCAAATATCGACATTAACTGACAACAATGATTTTTTTTTTATGTTTCCATATTTCTCAGCGTTTTGAAAGATGTGTAAAATATAGGATTATGATGGCATGAGTCATGGTTTAACATTAATCTATTATATTGTTTTCTAACAGCTTTGTGCCAGAGATCGTTATCTTTAAAGCACAACGTCTTTTTCCCCCCGAATATGTATTTTCATACAGCTCAGCTTTATAATTCAAAGATTACCTTTTTTTAAACAAAGCAGTTTTTACTCTTAATCTACCAGTCTTCAACATTATACAAGTAGATATCATGTTTCACTCTACATTATGACATTTATATATATAGTTACTATTTTAGGGTAATGATAGAATGAACAGTTAACATATGGGGAAAATAGGCGTAAGATCTGGATGGGGTAACGGCTGTAGAGAAGGAGACCTGGTCTAACTGTTAGGGAGCAGAAGGGGAGGAGACAACACAGCTTGGCTACTGGCTCACAGACAAAACCAGTCAGCTTGTCAGCATTCATACTTGTGACATGTGGATACATTACTCTATGCTGCACACACACTGTACACATACACTCCACTGATCATGGCAAGCCAAGAGCCACCTCCATCCATCCATATGTCGGTCAGTGAGCCAGTAGGGCAGAATAAGGGACAGGAGGTAGCCAAGCTGGTGTGCATGCAAGCATGTGTGTGTGTGTGTGTGTGTGTGTGTGTGTCTGTGTTCTTGCACATGCATGTTAGTTGGAAGGAGTTGATTCGCTGAAGACTGCTGCATGTCAGTCTTGGTAACCAGCATATAAGGACATCTGTTTCAAGGACAAACACAAACTATCTAAAAGCTACAACATCGCAGAGGGCATCAGTCTGTAATGTGTCCCAAATCTACTTCTTGTGCAGGGAATAATCACTAACTTTGAGATGATATTAATGTGTGCTTCTGGGGGAACCTGCTTATCCAAAATTGGTTTGGAAATTTACAAAGACAGGCTCGGGGCAGTGGATTTAACAGTGTTTGTTGAGGTGAGGCGTGTGCGCATTAGGTAGCTGCGTTATCTCTCACAGCTGAGCTGGTCGCACTGGGAGCAAAACAAACACAAAATAAAATCATTTATTTGTATGATCCCATTTCAGTGAAAGTTTTTGAACTGAAAAAAGTAATCTCTCTCTACTTTCATCTTTTTCTGTTTATCACTTCTCCGTCCTTGTGGACCACACAAATACACAAATGTAAAATACACTGATACATACGCAGTCAGTCAGTGCAGCAGGTTTTTCTCTGATAATCACTTTATCAGTCATCCTTTGTGAAGCGGAGGTAAATTCCCTACACGGGGGAGTTTGATCAATGCCAGAGACATGTAAATCGATCTGGACATAGTCTCTGCTAGCTGGCTAGTCCTTATCCTTTATCCATCTTCCAACCTTTGAAATTGTGCTCATTACCCCTTCCCACCCAAGACCAATTCTGGTATCACTCCTCCTCTTCATCTTCTTCTGCTGGCCCTCATTTATTCTCAGTTTCTCTCATTCTATCTCTCTAATCATGTCTGTGATGTGTTCCTGTGCTGTTGACAGATTCATCAGGCTGGCACTTAGACCAGTGGCAGGCCATATCATTTCACCCTAACAGACATGTCCCTGGATAACCTTGGTCCTAATAATGTCTAATAGCAGAGGTGCTTTAGACCCTGCGGACACTGGGTCTAATCATGAAAACCTCTTCAAATCCACTGCATGAGCTTATGGATGCGCTTGAAGGACACATGCTAAAGAGTCGCAGAGACGACGTGTGATTGCTTATGTGAATGACTATGCATGTTTTTTCATGCAGAACGAGCAATTTAACAGTGACAGGCAGGCAGTGGATCGCTTTGGCAGCAAAGTTTTTTTGTTTTGGTTTCTTTTTGGTTATTGTCAATTCATTCGTTTATGTCACTCACTAATTTCACAAGACGGGACTGGTACGGTAACCTTGGATTGTGGAGAGATGTGAAATGTGGATTAATGAAGTGGCTTTCATAGACACTGAGGGTAGAGCTCAGAACAGAATGTAATGATGAGATCTGAAGGTCGCCTGTACAGTATCACTTACACTAGGGTAAAGCTAATAACTTACTGTTGTCTATATTTGAGGCTAATAAAATAGTTGCTGCTGCTGTTCAGGAAAGTGGATTATCTAACTATTCTGACAAATTTGCATTAAATGCCTTATTTACATTAAATTCTTGTAATTCTTTTTAGAAGAAAAAGCTGCACACACAAACGTTAATGTTTAGTTTTGCCACTAGTAAGCTAGTGGTCATTCTGGTTTGCACTGGTTTGTAAAGTGATGTGCAAAAACAACAACTTACAGAAAGTAGGTAATGAAAAATTGACAGGGATAATTTGGTGCGGTAATTCAGGCAGACATAGGTGATGAGCTGATGTGATTTACTTACCAACTAATTAACTTCACATATGAATACGTGACTTATTTACTGACACAAACTGCAGACAGACAGAGAAGTCAATAAGTAAGTGTGGTCAGCTGAAACAACTTAAATTAGCTCAAAACTTTGGAAATAAGTTCAGAATGAATCTCACATTGTAATGAGGGAGTTGTTTTAGCATTCACACTTGTTAATTAGGCGATACAGTGAGTATTAGACATATTTAAAGAAACACAACGGGCGCAAGTTCTCTGTTAGTACTGCGCATTATTACCACTTCATTATATAAATGGCATATGCAATAATATAGTGTCCAAACTAATTTACAGTACACGCCTGCACTTATGCCTTGTAGTCATGTATAGTATGTGACTGAGAAAAGGATGGAGGAAAGAACGTCCTTGAGAGAGTGTTCGCACAACGGGGTCATTAGCTAACAATCCCCCTCAGAAATGTAGATGCAGGAGCTGATGAAGTTAAAACTGTTCTGCTTTTGATGTTCGACACACTGACCAGTCATTAACATATTTGGAGAAAATGTACGTGTTTATTTGCAACAGCTAAACGTGAATAAAAGCGAGTAAATATATGCAAATTAGCCTGGAAGATACTTTACCAATTGATGTCCTCACTTCAGTGGTCAAAAAACAAAACTGGCACGCACGCACGCACACACACACACACGCACGCACACACACACGCGCACACGCACACGCACGCTGAATTATATAAACAACACTAAATGGGAATCGTGCTAATGTTTGCTCTTTTCTAAATTTCCACCATGCTGTACAAATAGTAGTGAATTTATTCACAATAATGAAGACAACTGCATCGTGCTGGAGGTTGATATCTTGCAGTAAGCCCAATCACAGGCCATTGGGCTATGGGCCAAAAGCATATTTATATAGGGAACACGTTGAGAATTCTATGCAGCACATTGGACATAAAATATGAAAGTAAAGATAGAGGTTGGAGTATTTTCCTCTAACAGGAACACGATGTACCTACTTAAACAGGTGGATAAAGGATTCTACCAACATTCAGTGGTTGAAAAGGAAGACAAATTCACGCTCGACAGGGAGAAAAGCATAAATAAATAGCCATGAAAAGCTATCTGAACTGTGGAGGGGAACTCAGCTGATCTCTTCAATGAAATCATCTCCCTACTTAAGGGGGAAAGAATATGCCCTTTGCTCACAAAGTAAAAGAAAAAAGAAAAAGAAAAAAAAACTAAAGCAACAACAAATAAAAACGCAAATAAAGCTTTCTCATCTATCTGACAACACAGCAGCTGTTGCCTTTGAAGAGGGGAAACAAATGCCATCGATTCAGACGTCTGTCTGTCTCCTGTCGAGCTCAATGGGGGATCCTGCTGTATCTTCTGTTCTGCTATCCTGCATTTCATTATTTCGAGTCTGCACTCCATCTCTGTTTTATCAGGATAAGGCATATGAAAGGTAAAATCACTCAAACAACACTGCATGTGTTTGATGAGCTTTGTCGCCACAGTGAGCAGCAGCAAAGCAGCAGTCAAGAGCCGCACAGTTTTACGTGCCGGATGCTTAATATTCCAAGTACCAGTCAGAAGTGTGTAAACCTCAGTGTCTGGTGTCTTCAGTCAGTGATATTGACCCATGAGTTATACAGTCGCACAAGTAAGGCTAAAACTTTCTTTCAACTTCAAAACCAGTCTTCGGGCACTGGAGGCAAAATCTATTCTCCATTTCATCAGAGCCTCTTTGCCACTCAGTACAGACTGTGAAAAAACTGATTTGGATGATTAGAAAGCAATTGGAGTGTCCTTCATCGTGACTGATAGCGGGCAAAGAACAAGGCCGAATATGGGGAAAAAATAATCTTCTTTAGGTCCCTACAGGATGCTGTGAGGAAACTGGGAGACCAAAAAAAAAAGAAAAGAAAAAAAAAAAAAAAAAAAAAAAGAAACGGGGCACTTTTCTCATATTTTTGATAAGAACTTTAGAATCAAGCTGTTCTCACAACAGCTCAGCCAGGTTGAGATCTGGTGACTGCTTCATTAAAAAGCCAGCTGACCACTTCTTCTCTTATATTTCTTGCACAGTTTGGAGCTTCGGGTCACTGCCCTGTTGATAGAGAAAAATGTCTCCAGTCAAGCTGTGCCCATAGCGTATGGCATGTAGCAAAATGGAGCAATCTTTTATCCTGTAAAATCCTCCAATTTATCAGTACCATCATATTTCTTCCACATGCTTGACAGATGTCATGCACTCCTATAAAATCGTTTATTTGCTTTATGTCTCAAAAATATTTAATGCAAAGATCTCAAACCTGTGTCTGTGAGAGTTTCTGTCCAAAGTCTTTGTTGTTTTTAACTTTGGACAGCCCTAGATCCAGCTTTTCTTTGAAACTCTGCTTGGTGGCTTCTTCAATACTGCAAGCTGAGGACCTGTGAGGCATCTATTTTTCAAACACAGACACTGATGCTCGTATAATCCATGCTCGATAGGGCCACAGGATCCCCCACTTTTCTTTCTATTTTGGACAGAGCCACTTTGTGTTGCTCTGTGATGGTAAAAGTACTCCCAGTTGTACGAAATCTTCACTGTTGCAGTCCAATTCAGAAGAATTTTTCTTTCCAACATTTACAATGTGTCCAGTAGCATGCATATGCATGTCATGCAAGCACCCAACCTAAGCATACTCTATATCAACAGCAGAATTGAGCGGAAGCACAGCTGAGAAACAAAGTTGGTAATTCTATGGTCTTTCTGTGCAGTCAACCTGTTAAAATCAAACCAAGTTAAGTCCTAGTTTCTGGCTCAGCACCAGACAAAGCCGATGGATCAACACGGCAAGGCACAATATATGAAACCCATTTATTTTAAAGGGTGTCTGTGCACACTCAGAGGCACGGACATGCACACGAACAGATAAACACACATTAAGTTAAAGAGGATGTGTGTATGTTGGAGGCATTTCTATATCCAACTCACTTGCGGCAATACAGAGATGGGAGAGAAGGGACAATCTATAATCATTAGGAGGGAAAAGAAGAGATGGCAGAGAAAGAAAGCTACAGTGCTGTCACAGAGGTGTCGGGATAACAAGATTAGAAGTTGTGTGATTCATCTGTGGCCATGGCATTCTGCTCCTCACCCGCCCACCACAATCTCTGTCGGTTGGTGTGCTGAACCTTGATTCCTTGTCTTTCTGTGACTGTTTTATTTGAAATTATTATTTTACAATCTGCGCATTTAAAACTCAGATACTATAGTGTCATATAGACAGTCTAAAAGGAGTTTTTCTTTCATTTCAGGGCATCTGTATTATGTACTAAGACATGTAGACTTCACAAATTATACTAGATATGTTCATTTGTGAAAATCCACATAATCAAACAGCCCTGACCTTGTTAATTAACTCTAAATATTTCTGCCTTTATTCGCACCAAAGCTGTGGCATTGTCGTGCTGTTCTCGGCTTATAGTCCTCAGTGCAGTGTTTCAAATATTTGCTTAAGGGGGCAATTATACTGCACACTGCTGCATCTCCAAACTACTTTTCAATTTCTTGGGTGCACATTTCACATTTAAACTGAGCTGACTTACATCAAGGACAGAGTTAGAAAACCACCTTACTGACCTTATGGTCTTTAAAAGCTATCAAAATGAGCATGGCTATGTAGCAATGTCTACCTCATAAGACATCCATGTAAAATGTTCCAACTTCATATTCACCACCCTCTCTAACCCTCCCCCGACCCACTCACACTCTTCCCTCCCTATCTTCCTTCATCCTGCACTTCATCCCTCCTCTCCCTCTCTTCCTTTCGCTCTCTGAGCTTGGGGACAGTAGAGTGACTTTGAAGTTGTGCTGCTTCAGGAGGAGAGAGGGAGTCACTCTGGCTAATTAGTTGTCCTTATCCCAACAGCAGCAGCAGCAGCCACCAGCTCGCTGGCTCAGAGGAAGAAAACAGAGCAGGCATCAACAGCAACTACCAACTGCTGCATGTTAAAGATACCCTGATCCCTCTGCTAACGGCTAGTAACAATAATACTCACCCTAAGACTGAACTGCAGATTTATCGGAGTTGCTTTTTTCATATACAGTATAATGACAGGCAGTATGGTAGAAATATGTTACAGCGAATCCTCTTTTTTTCAGGGAAAACTTCAAAATCATTATGTGATTACATGAAATCACATAATGTCTCTAATGTTATGGTAGTTTCATTTTAATCTAGAGAGACAGAATATCAACTAAAATCCAGAAAAAAGACACTTTATGCAAAAGCTATAAATTAATTTACGTGTCATTGAAATACAGTATTTGATCCCCAAGCAAAACACAACCAAGACTAATTGGTCACCAGATTTTCACACATCTCAGGAAGGATGTTGGCCCACTCCTCTTTACAGAAACTCTCTAAATACTTTAGGTTTGTTGGCGGCCCCTTGGCAACTTGAAGCTTTAGCTCCCTGCACAGATTTCCTGTAGAGTTGAGGTCTGGAGACTAGCTAGGCCATTCAATGACCTTAATGTGCTTCTTCTTTAACCACTTCTTTGTTGCCTAGACAGTTTTTTTCTGGCTCTTTTTTTATGCCTGACACTTCTGTCCTCCATTTGTCTGGAAAAACACTGTCTGCACTGATGAATCTGCTGCAAGACTTAGATCTATGCTTTCGTGCTGTTTACAACAAATTTCAACCCAACCACCCAACAGCATAAAAACACCATGATACAAGGAAAGATCCAACTTTCCTTGTATCAACAGCTCAGGATGCTGCTGGAGGTATAATGCTGTAATTCTTACCACATTTAGGCCAATTTGAACCAATTTGAACACCACAGCTTATCTCAGTATTGTTACTGACCATGTCAATCCCTTCATGACAACAGTGCACCTATTTACTTCCAGAAGGATTACCCACCATGTCACAAAGCTCATCTCAAAATGATTTCTTGAACATGACAATAGGTTCACTGTTCTGAAATGACCTCAACAGTCAAACCAGTGCAGCATCTTGTGGTGGAAGGGGTAATTCCCATCATGGATATGCACCCAACACGTCATGTCAATATGGATCATGTTGAATCTATGCCATGTAGAATTAAGGCAGGGTGTGTGTGTGTGTGTGCGGTAGGGATATGGTTGAAATGGAAGCTGGATTTGTACTCTTAGGCTGGAAGTGAACACAAAGGGCCATGCCATATGTGGGAATGTCACAGTTAATAGATCAAGAAGAAAACAGGAACTTCTGACAAGAAATGCACAGAGATGTGGTGTCCTGACAAAGACATCTGTGTTATATTTTCCCAGCAGGGTTTCTCCCAACATGTCCATCTCTCTTCTTACTACAGTTCCCTTTTGCTTTCTCTCAACCTCATGGCCTGATCTCATAGAGACATGTCCAAAGTAGAGGGAGGTAGAGAGAGAACTGACTGAGATTCAGAAACATCAACTATTCCCTTGAGATACCCACAAGCACTCAGATTCATGCACAAAATGTTGGTTCTCTCTTAGTATCGGTTTGCCTTACTTCATTCAGTTTGGCCTCAGTGCGAAAGACTGCTGACATACTGTCATATGTGCACGTACTGTGTATTCTCTCTCTGTCTTTTTCTCTCTCATTCCAAACATGACAGGCAACCACTTCCCGCTGACGGAGACTCTTATTATTATTCAAGTAACTCCATTGTTAGCTTTTCTGCTTAGAAGTGAAAAAACATTGGGCCGCACTTGCTCTTTGAAGTAGTCAAGGCTCATTCCCTGGTTACAAACTGACATAAAGTTCATAGACGCATGCATTAACCAAGACAATTCAATGTCTTTCTGGTCCTTAGTGTCACAGTCTGTAGGGTTATGGAATAAAGAGTTCAGCATTAGTTATATAAAGTTCAACACACTGAGAGTGTAGAAAAGACCTCTCTGCCAGATACTCCGAGACAATTAATTCAACCCATCTCCTCATCTCCACAGACCCCTGACTCCCAAGGCCAGTCATAAGAAGGACAGACGGAGAGGGATGACATAGGTCGTGGAGGATGTGCACATGCTCATACTAAAGAACATGCAGATGTTGCTATGGCACATGTGCACACATTCCTCTGCACATTTGTGTGTGGCCTATATTTGTCTATGAGTGTATGCATGCATACAAAGTATATCTGTCATCAGGAGTGTTGCAAATACATATGCACACACACACAGACGCACACACAAACACACACCTGTCTGGGCGAGTCAGACTCTCCCCTAATGGCACCACGGGGACCCAAGACATTAGCATATTAAAAGGTGACATTTCACAGCCTGAGCTATGCAGGAAGCTACAGCCCGATCATTCTGACAGTCTGACAGCCAAATATGCAGTCCGAAGAGCAGACACATGAGAGTATGGGTTGCGACACAATGGGAATATGGGAAAACCTCGACTAGATTTGAGCTGGAAAACACCTGTCCAGTCATAGTAGGAAGCCCCAAAACATGAGAATGAATTTGTAATCTAATTTGTGAGATCAGTGTTAGGTGTAATTTGTGGTCCCGCAAATGTGTCCATCTGTGTATTCATTACTATTTGGACAGCAAACAGAGAGAGGTTTTCACCCACAGCGAGCGTGCTGCTGTGTAGTCACCCAATATCCCACCTATGGGGTTACTTATGTGCTGATCAAATGCTGATTGGATGATGATGATAGCTCACGCACTGGTTGTACCACGTTTTTTTTGACACCGCCGCCATCAGACAACAAGATAAGATAACTCTTTATTGTCATTGCACAGTCATACATAGTACAATAGTACAATGAAATTGGAAAACTGTCCTACGTCGGCACTACATGTAACACAACACGACACGATACGACACATCACAACACAACACAAACAACACAACACAGTATAATAACTTAGTAATAAAAAAGAAGAATAAGTGTATTTGTCTTGCACACTGTTATTATTCCACATTAATTATTATTGCACCTTGTTATAAATATAAATACTATTATTATTACTGTTTTTACTGTTGTTAACCCCCCCCCCAAAAAAGTCCAGGTAGGTAGCCAGTCAGGTCAGCTATTTGCATTGATCAGGGCTATTGCCCTGTTGTAAAAGCTGTCCTTGAGTCTATTTGTTCGGGACCTCAGCAGCCTGAACCTCCTGCCAAACAAACACTCTCTCCAGGTCGACGAGGAGTCCATAACTGCTACCAGACTGCCTTCAACTATACCTCCTCAAGCATTAAAATAAGCATAATGTGTTCCAAAACTAGCAGGAAATTTACATGTAACTTGTAACATGTAAGTTTGGTAATGAGTCATGCCATTAGATTTCCAGACTGTGAGAACGGCTGAGTTGTACTTGAGTTACATCCCATATGGAAAAGATATATATAAATCTTATAAAGTTTGTATCTGTCTTGTGTGAAACTTGTATGAAAAGCAGATAAGAGTGAAAACTGATATAAGATCCCTTGAAAAATTATATAAATAAAACTTGTATGTTTTGGATACTTACTAAAACAATATATGAAAGTAATGAGAAAGTGGCCACTTTCATGAGTAAATCATATAAGTTTTTACTATTGCTTTTTCATATGGGATGGCTCTGACAAAGCAACAGCACACAATCTCACACACCATTTCCATGTAAACAGTGTTACAGGTTAGCAACAACAGGCACAGGTAGACACAAACACACTGACATTTTAGCATGTGATCCAAAAATACTGACTTGCAGCATGAGTGGAAAAAACCTAGAATCTCTTTTTATACATGTAGAATAATGCTGATAAATTTGAATTTTTGTAGATACATATTCTCCCCGATGTAATTCAGTTCTCACTGGCACATACACTACACCTGCTGTTACACACACACACACACACACACACACACACACACACACACACACACACACACACACACTGCTGAGACAAGACTGACAATGGCTGAGGTCAGTAATTGGCTCTGAATTGCAGCTTCAGCAAAAGACTCGGTCCTGTTGGAAACCTGTCAGTATTTGGCATCTGTTACCCTCATTTTCCTTTGCAGGACAGCAAGATGTCACCTAGCTCACCGACATGTGTTACAATAGTTCCTCTACTTCTGCTACAATACGTCTGTCAGAGCTGAAGCTCTCACAGAAATTACCTGCCTGTCTTTCATGAGAACATTAAGACTGCATGTTGAATGGGATAAGAGGCAGAACAGAGAGAGACTTCAAGAGCAAATCAGCAGCAAGCAAAGAGCAAAACAGACTCTGACACAGCAAGAAGCTAATAAATACAGACCGTTTATCAAATAACAATATCCAAGGACAGAGAATTTTTCATCTGTAGTTGAATAATGATGCCACGTGAAGCGATCCAAAACTGAGGGATTTTCCTTTTTCAGATAACCTTTACTGTGAGCAGACCCATTCTCCTCCTGCTTTCCAGCTCATAAGCCAACAATTACAGCAAGCACTTGTCTCTGCGTGTATCCTATAACTACCATTTTCAGGTTGTAGTGTCTCTGAGTTGCCCTCGCTCTTCTTCTTCTCTTTAGTTTCTTTACAACTATTCCATCAAAACAAGGGACAATGTTGCACTGAATGGAACTTCCCAGCAGGAGTCCTATGATGCAATGACAAAAAAAAGAAAAAAAAAATTCTATCCTACTGTATGCCTTAAAAAGAAACAATGCAGACTTACTAGTAAAAGCATACTAATTATAGTCACAGAAAGCCGCTTTGCTGTTGTGCATTAGAAGCTCTGACTCTTACTTGATGGGGGAGCTAAGCAGCTGACTCTTTGAGTCTGAAATGCGTCACTACCTCAGCATGTGATTCCACTCTGTGATATAAACTGCTAATATTTAAGAATTTTTGCAAGATCAGCTGTTGATTTTTTTTGAAACCTTGGTTCTGCTGAGGAAGTCCACTAGCTTAGTATACTATCCATCCATCAACTGTGGGAACATGACAAATAATAAAGTTTACGGTAAGATAGTAAGGCAAAAACAATACAGAAAACGAAATTATTTTTTCATTTGCACTAACCATCCTCATCAGAAAGTCCGAAGACTAAGAGCCGCAAACATACCTTCATTAGTACTGACTCGCTGAGTTTCTCACGGTTCACAATCTTAATGGCGACTTTCTGGCATGTTACACAGTGGACTCCAAGTTTGACCAACCCTGGAAAAAAAGGAAATACACATTTCATTAGGTCAGACACTCTGCTGAATATGAATTTCCACTGAAAACATTAGGAAAAGTCCTAAAATGGGCTGTGATTCTTAAAAAACACACTTAAAAAAAATTCTCTTGTCAAGTGCATTGACAAGAATAATATAAAGCAGCTAAGGACCAAATGTTGCTAATGCTTGTAATGACTTGTGAAGTGTACACAGAGCCTTAAATTAACTGCCCTCTGGGGTTTATTTGAGTCATAAAGGCAGTAAGTGAGCAGGCCATTTGCTCTATTGATTCCGATAATGTATTAAACCACTGTAATGCAGTAATGTTAATTCATCTAAAATGGTACAAACAATAGGATTATAAAAAAAAGAATTACAGGATAAAAAACTAATTATCAACCAGCATCCAAAATGACATGAATGAAGAAAAACTGCACAGAGCTGTAGTGAGAAACTGAAAGTAGAGTGGCATATTTCAAAAACACAGCAGAAAACATTACCATTTTCTTCACAAGACAAACACACTGATTCATGGGTAGAAATCTGGGTGTGCCAGTCAGTTGTATAGAGACTCCCACACGAAGGCTCTGTCAAAACTCATAATTCCTGTGATTTCTCACAACCCAAAAAGCATCTTCTGCTTTGCCTTACTAAATGTCCCCAGGTGTCCTCACTTAAGTGTAGAAAACCGACAGGGATACAACAACAATGAGTGTAGTTACAGTGGAACAAAGTGATGAGTGCATTTGATACAGGGAAGCCATGACAACAGCACCAATACATTTTCATTTGAGCTGCATTTTTATTAGAAAGATGTTTGAAAAGAAAACAAGAAAAACAAAACACCCCAAAAAACAAATTTTGGTTCTCTTTCATGGAAATTTCTCATGATTTGGCAGATATAAACTGCAAACTATATCTAGAAAAAAAAAAAAGACTTCAGCAATTTAACAGCTGAAAAGCAAAATTGAACCTGATTTAATTTAGCCTCTTTAAACTTTGAGGACCTCTTTCGGTGCCTCCACATACATTTAGATTTTCCCTAGAAATACCTTCCTGATGAAAACTCAGTTTCACCAGAGAACTTCGGATTTGCACAGACAGCAAACATCAACGTCTGTGTCAAACTGACTCAACATTCACATTAATGATCATTACTGAAGACAGCAGTTCGGTGGAAGCCCAAATGTGGCTCACATCACATCAGGTGAGAAGCACAGTAAGGAGCATGCTTGTCTTTTTTCCCCAACATTGTGCACTATAAATTAATTCCCCAGGATCACAGTCAGCATGGGAGTTCTACAGTGACAGATTCCTTGCCCTACTTGCAAGTGTCAGCTTCCTGTGACTGCATCTTCTTCTTCAAACTGAAATTCAAGTGAAAGGATTGCTGATTTGACACAGAGCAGAAGATTAAACCTGCTGCTGCAGCTGCACGAAAGCAAGTGGTGTGAATGGAACTTCCAGGGAGCAATCTAAAAATAGCAAGAATAACGTCAGTGGTCCGGAGGTGTACAGTAAAACATCCTTGAAGTTAATAATGGCCAAAATACAATCAAGTACAGTTTTCTTGTTTTTTTTAATGGATGGAGTCATAATTTTCAGTCAATGAAAGATTAAAGAATAGAGTAATATCCTACAGAAAGGGTTTGCTGGTGTGAAGCAGACCAATGTGGGCTTTTAGGATCCTCAGCTATGTCTTTCTCATAGATTTATTTCTGTATAACCCAATAGAAGAGGAGAGTCAATGAGCTTTGAGGAGGTGTTGAAAAACAGAGAAGCAGAACTATTCCGATGCCACAGAAATGCCTTGAACGCTACAGAGATGACGGTAGGGGGGAGGGCCAATTGTGGGATATAGTGAAGGAGGAGTGAAAAAGTGAATAAAGATCAAGTGAAAGATGAAACCAAAAAATTTAAATAGATTGAAAGTAAAGGACACAACATTATTCAAATGACAGGCCACAGATAATTAAGCAATAATGGGGAGTGTGTGAGCCTCTATCTTGGGAAGTTGAGAGGCCGCAGGGGCCGAAAGTGGAAACACATGGAAAGGAGGTGTGAAAGATAGAGAATGACAGAGAGATAGGAAGCAAATGTTAAAAAGAGGAAGATAAAAGATTTAGAAAGAAAACATTTTGGAAAGGGGATGAGGCAGTTGAGCAGAAGGGGGAACAACAGACAAACCCATTAGACTTGTGATGGTAATCATATGTTAATGACTGCTATAGAGAAGCTCATAAGTCATGATAAACACATTAAAGAGAAAATATCTGCCTGCAAACACATGAAAAGCTAACTGGATTATTCGCCTCACTATCCATCTTCCTCCAATGCCTTTGTTTTCTTGAGCAGGGGGCACATTAGCAAGAGAAAATGTGCAATGAGAAGACAACACATTATGATTTTACAACCACTTTGCTTATGGATTGAAATGAACTGTTACAAGGAAGTTCAGTACATAAGACATTAGCCCCTCTTATGCAAAATATCTCAAAATTATGACTCACAACAAGAAGCGAATAAAACTAATGCTCAAATTACTAGCTAAAGCCAACAACAGACAAAAGTCAGATTGTCCTTTCTGAACAATGCCAAATGTGTCAATTAAATACTCAGCTGAACATGAATTGTTGTACTAAACTTTACAGCAATCCATCCAGTCGTTGTCAGGATATTTCTAAAGGCCAGAAATGTCAACTTGTCCATGTCTGCACAAAAGGTTGTTGAAATGTGTCAGAATCAAAATGATGTAAATCACTGCTATCCCTGAAGCTAGGCTGGTAGCACGGCTTGTATTTTATATGAAAATGAGGCACAGAGAGCTTAAAACAAGCTAAAGCATGTCATTATGTGTGGGTCTTACTTTCAGACATTCCAAAAAAAAAAAAAAAAAAAAACATTTGCCAAGTAAACAACATTTGGACATAATGTCAAAGTGTGCCCTATAAACTCAAAGTCATATTTGCCAAACTACAACACAGAGCAAAGTAAGAAACCCTGAAGAAGTTGTCAATCCTACCACAACACACCAGACAACAAATGCAATAAGTAAAGCATTTCTGTTCTTTTCTTTTGGATTTCTGTCAGTGAATTGGCTTTTGTTCACAGGACAAGCTGTAGACTGGTGGCCAGTGGTTGAGATCTCTCTGCAATTTTGTACCTTCAAAATAAATTCCCTGGCTCTTACATCTATGACAAAGCTGATGATATTATGGTACGTCCCATACATGACCCCAACATCCTTCTCCCAACATCAAACACATTTAAGAAAAAATCCTCAAAATAACTGCACTATGATTCTCTTATTTCAAGTATGCTGCGATAGCTAACTTCAATTTCTCCATGACCCAAAATAAACTCCCCTCCTCTGCTCTCGAGTGTGCTGTAATTTAAGAGCTCACCTACTGCCAGTGCCCCTTTCACCTGTCTATAACAGCACCCTTGGACAAACAGAAAAAAAATGAAAGCTGGAGTGGCAAGCGAGGGAAGAGGAAGACACCAGGATTTTGTCTGGCTCGTGGTGTGCTGAGTAGGTAGGCTGTCTTTGAACATAGGTTCAAATGTAAGGCTTCAGCTGAAAGCACAAAGGTTTGGTCCACATGAGGGGTCCATTTGCCAGCGCATGGCTCTGTGTGCGCATGTGAAGCAAGTATCTGTGCAAGTTTGAAGCTGATGTGTAGCATTCTTTAGATTCTCGCTACAGAAGAACTGTATTGTGATTTAGTATCACATATGAGTGGTTTATGAACCAAACAAGACACGCGCGTGTTTTTCACTGACACCTGCAATATACGGACAAAAGCAGGCTGTGCAGTGAAGGTTGCGATGCCACTGCATCAGCAAGTATATTGATGTCTCCTCTCCTTTGCCCTCCTCCCAAATCAATAGCATCAAAACTCTTGCCTTCACAACAGTAGAAGAATAATGGCACTGACCAGGGACTCGTGGGCAGAAGAGACCACTTGACTGACCCCCTCCCCACCCCACTCTAGCCTGTACCCCAGCTACACAATCTTTATTTTTCATGCACCCTTGTGATTAATGGCCTAATGTGGAGGGACTGCTGGAGGAAGACGCAGAGTGATAACTTTGGCCAATTGCTCGGTGAGCATCATGTGTTGAGCATTGTTTAAGTGCACTGTGCTGGAAGCTTGCTTGATGTCACAAATCTCGGCTGAGAAATATTAGTTTTAAAATAAAAGCTGAGCAAACTGTGCTGAGTGAGCTAGACAAAAGGTGTAAACAAGGGTTGAAAGAAAAGGTTTAAATGAAAAAGCACGAAGCAAGCAATAGGTCGCAAAAAGCAAAGAACATGCACATAGAGCATCCGCTGTACAGCACCTCTTTATCGCCAATGGGACAACTTAATTAACCGCAGAATGTGCACAGTTGTGAAAATCCCTCTAATCAGCTACTTTTCAAAAACTTAAAAAAAAAAAAAAAATCTGGCAGTGCATCTGCTTCTCTATATCACTGAGCCATGTGTCAGCTCTGATTTGGTAATGAACCTCTGGTCTAACTTCACAAGTCACTGTTTCAAGCTGCTGAACTTGCTGTCCTAAGAAATCTCTCTAATGGGTCCTAGAGTGTATTCATTATGACGGCATGTAGTTGGAACATTTTGAATTAAGCAACTTTTCTGGAAAAGATCTAATTGACATGAGACTGCTGGCCTGAAGAAACAATGTTTTTACCAATTTGACACATACATTCAGCCCATGCAACAATTTATGTGTGCAACACATTTCCCTGACAAACTTTAGCTCGTCTCTATTTGATACTGTTAGATATTGTTAATGATTTCAGAACAGTTCAATTCTGATTTTTATAAAGCACCAAATCACAACGTCAGTTGTCTATAGACACTTTACACTGGAAGCTAAAGACCCCATAGGATACTGGAGAAAACTCCAACAATCAAACTGCCCCCTATGAGCAAGCAGTTTGCAACAGTGGGAAGGAAAAACCCCTGTTAACAGGAAGAAACCTCCAGCAGAACCAGGCTCAGGGAGGTGCCCTGAGCATAGCATAGCAAGACCAGACAAAATACAAACTAAAGGAAAGGAAAAAACAAAAAATGTTAATGACATGCTGTAGTGGTATATAAACAACATGGGGAGTCAAAACTTGGCTTAGGGTCCAGCCTTAACTGAATACGTACCAGAATCAAGCTGAAAGACTGGAACTGACAGAGTCAGTTTATCTGACCCCACCCCCATTATTATTATTTTTTTTTACCCTCAGGTTTTCCCAATAGGTCCTTGTTGGCATGTTTGCCTTTTTCTCCCTTCGCTTCAAGTTGTTTAACCTGGCAAAGATGGGAAACCCCCAACACATGAGGAGAGAAACTCGCTTCTTCGGTGTTAACTTGTGAGAGCGCTCCAACTTTCAAAGTAGTCTGATCAGTGGCTGATTCATAAGTGGATATCTGGGGAAGAGCAGATAGGAGAGGAGTGGGACCCTGACTGTGAAGCTGATTTCCAATGCTATCAATCAACGACAAAAGTAGGAAACAAAGGAGGGAGAGAGCGTACATGAACACCCTGTACTCTCCTGAGCCTAGAAGAAGAAGAGCTTTATGATCTCCACCTGCTAACTGCACACAGGTAACAAGAGCCACACACAGAGTCAGTGTTTTCTGCTTTATCCTCCTCACAGCCCTGGCAACCAAGCAGTTAAAGATCATTACTGGATTAATTTCCATCTGGAAGCAACTACAAGGCAAGGAGAGCAAAAGATGAAAAAGAGATGTTCCCACTAGCACACCTCTCTCACTTTCAAATCTTGATCTTTCAGAAGTGCTAAACCAATGCAGGCAGATGGTAGTAGCTTATGCTGGCTTAGCTTTCTCTCCCTGAGGCGCTGGCTGTGAGAAGCTCATTGCCCTTAGGCACAGATCTGTGAGCCTCTTTCCACTTCTGCTCTCTAACCCTGACTGCTCTACATCAGGGCCACAGCCCTGCCCTAGGATCAGTGTTTGAAAGGAAACACAATGTGGTACTAGGGCTTCCTAGAGCCTTTTCTGACCATGTGGAAAGCCCTTGCAGCAGGGCGTGGGAATTCCCTCCACGAGGGCAAAGGGTAGAAGACACTTTCACGCCCACATCTTCACACCTTTGTACCTTTTTTGACTTTCCAGCACAAAGATAGACTAAATTATGCCGTCTTCAGTCTTCTTTGCTGAATAAATATCACTACACTGAACGTCTGCAATGTCAAACATCAGTCGGTGGTGGCTTCAACAAGCACACATTTTCATTGTATATTCTTGGGTGTGACAAAGTGACAGATACAGAAATATTATTATTATTGAGAACTGAGAACCTTCACAGACATATCATTATTATTATTATTAAAATAATGTCACCACATTGTTTGCTTGCATTTATAGAAAGGAAAGGCAGTGAATCCCTCCCACAGAATATTACTATGTGCCAACTATGTATCTATACTCATCATGCTATGCAATGCTATTTGTGAGAAGTCATATTTGCAGAGAAGAAAACACCCGACCTGGTTTAAAGATTTACCTTTTGGCCTGGCCCAGCTTTCTATTCCAATAAGTTTCTGCTTTTTCTCTCTGCTTATACAGTTACTCCACATCCTTTTCTTTGCTTTTTCCCTGCCATTTTCCCCTCATTCTTCTTCACCCCTCATTGTTTTCTGACTTATTTATCTCCACATTTCTATTCATCATCTTACCTATGTACAAAAAGAAAGATAGAAAAGGAAAAAGTATACACCAGCACAAAGCTGTTGAGTCATATTGTGCGGGAGGAGGAATGTTGACGATCAAACAATTTTCACTTCGCTACTCAATGAATTCAGTTTCTCTCCCTCTCTCTGCTTCTCACACACATCATTTCTCGCCTCTCCCCATTCACTAAATCTGTATCTTCTCCATTCCTCCGCCTCTTCTTTCACTCCTTTTGCATTTTCAGTCAGCCGTGACGTTAGTCTACCCAGCCTGAATTCCCCTGCAACCCTCTAAGCCCTACCAACCAAAGCAACAGCAACAACATCAGTAACACCAGCGGCCCAGACCAACAGAACAGCTTCAAAAGCAGGAAGAGCAGTTTAGCCCTGGAGTGATGGAGCGAGAAGGGAGGCACACTGACGCATGAATACAGAAACTGTTTATTTGGCCTGTGTAAAATAAGACATTTCCTCAGCAGCGCCAATATAAGTTAACTCCCAACTTAGTATTTTATTAATACTCCATACTAATAGCCTCCAGACAAAGTGGTCTCAGTTTACCTTTGATACTTTGAAACATTTTCATACAACTAAAATTACATTATTAAACACAAATTACATGCACACACACAAAAAGTCACACTTTGTATTCTTCATAATATTTGTTTTCTCTATGTGTTCACAGGTGTAGGTCGAGTATTTCAGAAAGCAAGCATGTTTGTTTGTAGAGCGAGGGAGGTACCAAAGCTGTGAAAACCCAATTTCATGTATACAACTGTGATTTGCATAACATTGCCCCAACAATCACAGAATGAAATGTAGCGAGGTGATGGAAGTTGTAGATGGCTTCAAGGTGGTAATCTATTTTACACATTCTGATACAAGTAAGAGAACAATTGTGAGCGTCGCCCAAGGGCAGTAAGAACAATCCATTTAGTTGGTTAGTCTTTCTGATTGGCATATCTTGCAAAATCCCCACTCTTTACACATTAGCCTTATCAGAATGTAAATATAGGAATGGAAAAGCTCATCACTTGCTTGGTGGAAGATGCAAACTTCACACCGTTGCTTCTGCCTACAAGGCAAATGAGCTTCATTGTCATTGAGGTAGGTGCATTCTGCCTTATGAATATTTGACTCCAGAAAAGGGGTTCCTGGTTTATGGCTTAGACATGTTGTGCACTTTACACATTTCCCCACATTTCCACAAACTAAGGTGGGTAAAGAATTTTCCCAAAGAGCCACAAAAGAAACTGGGAATGTTGTGCAGGACCACATAATGAGATTTAAGCAGAAATGAGTTCAGCTTGTTGTTTCGGCCCTCCACAACAGTCCCAGTTTCTCATGTGACTCCTTTAGAAAACTAATTGCTCAGCCCTTTGCTATGGTATTTGTAAAGGGTTCATGTTACACTTCCATATGAAACACTGAATTCTGCTACAGCTGTTTTTGTTAGATCAAATAGATACAATAAAAAGTCAGGCCAAACTTTTTGGCAGTGATTTTGTCCATTGTTCAGGAGGCTGTCTCCCCATTAAGCTGATCACAGGCAGTGATATCTTTTCTCTTTTGAATCTCGCTGTGGACATGTCATTGGGGATTCAAAATATTTGAGTCAGAATTCTGGACTGATGTGACTGGAGGTCAGGCTACAGAGCCAAGCGAGAGTGACACTGTCAGAGGAATGTTCTGCCTGAATCCTGAACGGGGACATCAGCGCAAGCATGAATGAAGACACTGCAGAGGAGATGAGAGGATAAATAGAAAGAACAAATACAAAAAAAGGCTGTGACAATGAGGACAGTGACAGGGAGACTGAGAAATACTGATAAGGATAGCTAAATCGAGAGATGCGTGGAGAGACAGTCAAAACACAGAGAAAGTGGGGCCTAGGAGGGCGGTGCAGAGAGACTCAGATCTATTTTTAATGTCTGACTGGGGATCAGCAAAAGGAATGTATAATTACAGCCTCATGAATAATGCAAGAAGGATTCTTTTAATTAGCCACACCAGACCTAAATGCAGCAACTGCAGCAGACAGGACAAACATGTGCACATGCACATGTACATACACATGTACACCCACACACACTCGTCTACAGTGTTACAGTGTTTGGATCCAGACCTTTGGTTACGTCCACCCCATGCGTCGACTGATTCATCATGAAACAGCACTTTCTCGAATGAAAAACCAGTCGAAACAAGGGAAACTACAGGAGGATCAACTACTAGCCAATCAGTGTTATGGGGGGACTCTCCCTGATGTCAAGCTGTTGTCAAGCTGGTCGTCAGTGCTGGGGAAGTTAATGAAGTGTTTTCAATTCACTCTATTCTTAAAACCCTGTCTTAAAAGTCAAGAGCAAAGTCAAGATGTAGGCCTGGGTATGCACCAGTGATGACATCAGTGAATGATGTCATCACCCCAGAACCTAGTTAGAATGAAAGCAATGGATGGATGGCAGCCAACCAATCAAAGCAATGGCAGATTGAAGATGGAGACTAGGTCTAACGAGTGTCTGACATCAGGCTAGTAAATACATAACTGCATACAATAATGAGGTGCCCAATCAAAAAAAAAAAAATCTCACCAGTTTACACATGTGCCATGTTTGGAACATTTGTGTGTTAGCTCATCCTTTAACCCCTGGAGAGTGTCAGTTGATGCCTTGATTATGACTTTCTGATAGGCTTCACAGCCTCTAGACACTACTCAAAGAGCTGCACACTGTGTGACTGTCGTTTGTTAGATAACCCCAATATGAAAGCATGAATTATTAAATATCTGACTGGATAATATTACGAAACCTCACTGTAACCATAGAAAACATCCTGGCAGCACAAGTGTGGTTTTCTGTATTTTTCCACTCACATGCACACTGAATGCAAAGAAACATGGGAAAAAACATTGCTGGCAAACAAGCCATGCAGCCAGGCCAATTGTGTGGGCTCGAAAGAGAAAAAAGAGAAGAAGCAATAAATCAAACCTTCCGCCACCACAATTCAGCTTGAGTTATTTCATTAATTAAAAGTGTTTGGGTTTTCCCTGCAACATCTTCATTATTAAACATGGGTCAAACCGGAATAGACTTCACCGAGAATGAGTTCTCGTCAGCCCGTCATATTAACTACCTTTCTTCTCAATTAAAACTGAAATGGATGGTCGAAGCTCAAACAGGAAAAACACAACTAGATTGTCTCCACACACAAAGAGAAAGGAGGAAGTTGGATCCAAGTTGGAACGACGCATCAAGAAAACGGCAGGATGTTATTCAGTTGTTATCTGGCAACTCGAATTCTCCCATCTTCAGAGTCTTAATTTGTAAGCTAATTTGTGGCTGGCAAAGACAGGCTTGAGTATGGAAGAGGATATTGGATGTAATTTGATGTCTCAGTACATCTTCGCTTGGTGATTGGAGTTTAATTGGCAATGAGGGTACTGCGTTCTCACTTTGGGGCTCGCAGGGGGGTGACGGCACCCACACAAACTGCAAACTCTGTTCCACACAACTGAAGTAAAACTGGTCATACAAAGATGGCTAGCAGACAAATGTTTACCTTGTTTGTGAAATAAAAAAAATTAAAAAAAAGTATGACTTTAACTTTTCTGACATGCAGTCTTTTCATAAACAAGCAGCGGAATAAGAAAGTAACAGCAGGATAGCCTGTTCAAGGTGAGTATACACCCCACTATTATGGTCAACATGTTGTTATTACACATTACATACCAGTGTGTGGACAGAACGATCTATAGAGCTTCAGTGTGTGCACTTGAGGTAGCGGGCTACCCCCTGGTGTGTGACTTTGATACACACAGACACTTTTCCTGATAAAAAGTCAGCAGGTGCAAAAAAACAAAACAAACAAACAAAAAAAAAAAAACAATACTGGGAAGAGGAATCCTCTCAGCTTTTTCTTAATGCTTCTGACATCTTTGTAGTGCCTTCTTTTTTCAACTAGTGCTGCCCAAGAGAAAAGGTCAAAGTGTCAAAGCCACCATTAGTGCAAGACCCAATCAGAAACACCTCAAGGCATGGAAACAAGGGCAGGACGAGATTTATGTGTGTGTGTGTGTGTGTGTGTGTGTGTGTGTGTGTGTGTGTGTGTGTGTGTGTGTGTGTGTGTGTGTGTGTGTGTGTGTGTGTGTGTGTGTGTGTAAGAAGTGTCTCACAAACACATGCAAAAAGCAACTATATTACTGTAATGACAACAATATACAGAATCCTGAAAATATCCATGCTGGGAGTAAAAACTATAAGTAGAGTGACACAGGCTATCACACACAGACACACATATAGAGTACGAGCGGCTTCTCAGCTCTGTTACATTTTTGCTCATATTTTAAAAAAAGAAAAAAAGAAAAAAAATAGGCTTTAATTAAGCTTTTAATCATTTGAATCATTTCATTTATTCACTATGAATCATGTGATTTTCAATCATCTTAATTCTTTACATGCTTTGGAGGTTGAAAATGGTTGAACCTGTACTTTAATTTGACATTTTAAATATACCTACTCTACAGTGATACGCAGGTAAAACAGTTATGACATCATATCTCAAGTTAATATGAGTTGTGACATACAATAGGTAACAAAATGTCTCACATAACTACACGTTTACAAACACGTATTTTTACCACCAGCGCAAGCACTGGGATGAGTAAACATGACTCATCTGATCTGGAACATTTCCCTGTTTTCTCTATTTTTGCATCTATGAATAATCCATCCATCCAGAACACAATCACACACAGTCATACGGGGTCATTTGCATATTACTGTATCTTAAAGGAACTTTTTTTGCCGTTTTACAGCTTCTCCTTTTGCCATTTCTCACCCAATTATACTTTCATTTTCCTCTCACTTTACTTCTCCTTTTTCATTTCAGCTGCTGTTCCATGATCCACAGTTGTATATCATTGCTTTCACTAAAACCTCATTAAGCCGTATGCTTTCACAGCAATCCTTTCTTACATAATGCCTAATATGGCTGCACAATTAATCGAATCTTAATCTTGATCACAATTTGGGCTCTCCAAAAATAAATGAACATGATTATGCAATGATGAAAATGCGTGCCCCACCAACAGAATGCAAATCAAGGGGTCACTAAATGACCATCTCATCACCTGCCTGAATGTGCCAATCACAGCTGTTCTCTAACCTGTCTGGCTTGAGGTTTCCTGGACTAGTGTAGGTAGATCATGCTACATTAAAAGTCAGATATCCAATAATATTGAAATATTTGGGCCAGTGATGTTAATCAAGAAGAAATCATTTGCAAACAGTGTTGTGGAGTTTTCTACACCACAAAGCAACAGAACTAACTTATTCAACCACCTCAAAACACACCACAACAGTACAATGAATGCCAAGAAAATCAGAGCAACAGTTGTTGATAAGAATCGTCCAGCATCAGCTCAGACATCTTTAAAAGCATCAGAGTATCCATCCAGCTCACAGAGACACTTAAATATCTCACCAATCCCATTCTATTTGTCCAGTAAAGTCAGTATGTAAAGAAGCCTTCAGGAAATGGTCAACTTAATGGGAAAAAGTTACATTATCCTCTTACATCTTTTCCAAGATGGCAATATCTGTGTCGTACACAAAACATTACAGGGGAAGTAGAGCAGGATCTCACAGCTGCCTGCCAACTTCAGTCACATCCATCGTGTAGGTATTGTATTATGCATACAATAGAGTGAAAGTATTCATATTTTGCTTTAGAAGGTGCATTTAGGTGAGGTACTGTTAATTATAACATTGCTCAGCAATGTAGCACAATGTAAAGGTGAAAGCAGTTAACTGTCAGTTTAATTTTCTGTTATGTTTTCACACAATGATTTTACTTATATTTGATCTCAATGCAAAGATTTATAAAGATCTAAGAGCAGTGTTCTGTTTGCATAAAAGTGTAATAAAAATATTTTTCCTTATTTAAATCAATGAATAGCCATGGGAAATAATTGTGATCTCAACACTGATCAAATTAATTGTGATTATCATTTTGGTCTAAATCATGTACTCTAACATTTTTCCACATCCAAGGGATGCTGAAGATACTGAAGATGAAGACAGAGTTGGAGATGGTGCACCGTGTAGAAGAACAGAATACATAATGAGTTATGGAAGATTTCATGGTGGGAGGAAGTGCTGGTAGCCAGCAGCCATTGGTGAAGCTGTTGACATCTCTGTCAAGAAGCGGGATAAATTAAGCAACTCTTCTCACTAAATCAATGCATCAGCAGCCGCAAACTCATTGCCCGAGCAACCTTTGTATCTCAACAGAGCAACAAGGGAATTTCTAACAACCATCGAGCAGAAACTCTTTGTCTCTGTGTTGGTCTTTGACCCCTGTAGATTGAGTGTCTCATTGTCACTGCTTCGCATATTCCCTTTACCCCGTCTATCAGTCCCCTCTTCCTCACCTTACTCTCCTTTTTTTGATCAGTAGATATTGTCTCATCTCTCATTTTCCTAAGAGACACATTGTAAAGAGGGATAGCTCTGCTCTGCTGCATCATGTGTTCCGGTGGTTTCTGTGCATGCGTGTCTGTGTATATGAGCAAACAGGAAAAAACAAAGCAAAAAAATATCCAACTCCAAAAGACAATACACAAAAAGATAAAATATTACTAAGACAAAGAAAGCTGGGCACTGACCCTGCTTGAACACTCGCCGGCTTCTCTGTAATTATCACTGTGTGTTTGTTTGTGTGCGTGTGTGTTTGTGTGTGTTTGTGTGTGTGCACAAGAGCACACATGTTCTCCTGTGAATGAAAATGAAAGCGATTCTGGAGACAATCCAACTCCCAGATTGCCTGCTTGCTCAGAGTCTGCGCTCACGTCACAGAACTTGGAACGCTGCCTTGTACAAAAAGTATAGATACACTCAGGCCAGAAACACACACACTCACACAAATTAAAGTACACAAAGTGGAACACCAGGGGCACTTCACCAAGACTCCATTTCACCTGGCCTTTTTATTGAACAAAGGGAGTGAGATGTTTAACAGAGCTGTAAGAAACCTCTGCCTGAATATCAAAAAGAGATCATTTTTAAAAAAAAAAAAAAAAAAAAAAAAGGAGAAAGTTTGAAAAGTATGTCCAGTTTGAGCAGCAAACTTTACCAGAAGTTTATCGGAAGAGACAGAAGGACAGACATATGAAGAGAGAGAGTCAGAGAGAGAGAGAAGTTAGCATGCCAGGTACCAGCATCAGGGAAACAGAGAGCAGAGAGAGACATCTGTTCAACACAACTTCAGGGGGCTTTTACTCTGATGTCAGCCTGTCACCACATACAGGACCACAGGAGTAGATGCATGCTGAGAGCCTGAAGAACATGAGCCACACACACACACACACACACACACACACACACACACACACGATCTATAGCAAGCATTGTCTCACTTCATTTCCATCTCCCTCTCTCTCACACAGCTATGGATGAAATCACAGCTAAAACCAGTGAAACCAAATCCTAAAGAAAGTAAAGCATCACGCTGCTTTATCCTCAAAACCTCTCACAAATTTTATGCAAGTTTTTGAAAACTTCCTAAAAATAGTGAGCGAGCGATAAGTGCTTTTAATAAGGGTTTTTGTTTTTTGCAGAGCGTGGGTGGATGGGGTTATCACTTTGTATACTAATTTCCCAGAGTGCATTTGAAACAGAAAACTAATCAGCAGTGTTTCTGACAAATAATTAAATGTTATGTAATTGATAAAGCAAACATGATAAGACGTAGCCAGCTTCAGATAATATACATGTGAGCTTTTCTTTCCTTTTTATAACAATACAAACATGTGTTTTTGGACGGTTCTTACATTTTCTGTAATCTTAAAATCAACATGTTTAATCAATAATGTTAATCTTGCTTAGCTGCAGCAGCGAACCAGACAGTGTGGCTACAAATCTGGACTTCATCCACAGGTAGCTCATTAATTACCACAGTAGAAATATGTAATGCATAGTTTAAAAAAGATTATATTTAAGAAGCACTTGGACAGGAAAGAATTCACAAACAAGATAAAAATCAGCCTTTTATTAAACTAACATTAATCGATGATCTTTGTATTATTGTCATTAGTTGCGTTCTGTTTTCAAAATGTCACCACCTCCTATGTGACACTTGACTGGAGCCTCTGGCTCATTTCGCTCACTATGGCAGCAGTGAACTTTTAGAGATCTCTGATAACAGTTTTGTTCGCCTAGAAAGCCATCAGTAGGGAAAATACTGCAGTCATTAAAACTATAATGGTACAGTCAGAGAGACTGATGATGTATTGATTAGACCTCCCCTATCTGTGGTGCTTTACACTGATAACAGACCCATATAATGAGGATGGTTACTGCATGGCTGTTTGCCCGCCTATACAAATTTAAAAGGCACTTTCTTGGGTATAACTGTTTAAGTGCTCATTAATTGCACACAAATATTTAATCAGCCAATCGCTTGACAGCAACATGGTCAATATGACCTAAAAAAGTTAAGCATCAAAACGGGAAAGAAAAGCAGTTTAACTGAATGTGGCATGATTGTTGGTATGGTTTTCCCACATAACTATCTCCTAATGCTCGAGGTCAATAATGGCAATATAAATAACCTTTTTTATAACTCAGGTATGCAGAAGAACATCTCTGTGAATGGAAAACATGTCAAACGTTGAAGCAGATGGGCCACAACAGCAGAAGACCACACAGTGCCATCCTGTCAGCTAAGAACAGGAAACTAAGGCTAGAAATTTGAATAGGGTGACCAAAATTGAACATCAAAAGTTTAGAAAAACATTGCCTCGTCTGCTGAGCATCAACTTCTGTTCTGATATTCAGATGGTTGGGGTCAGAATTTGGCATAATTAATATGAAAGCACAGGTCCATCCTGCATTGAGAATTTTTTTTTTGGCGTGTATGTACATTTCACCTCTATCAGAGGGCTATCAAAGTTACAGTGGGCTATCAAAGATCTGAATCAACTGTGTGGCAATATGAACCAGAACCTCTGAGGAAGGTTTCCAGCACCTTAATTCTTCTTGTCATAAATGAAACAAAGAATTAAGGTTGTTCTGAAGGCAAAAGGGGTTCCAACCTTGTCCTGTATTTGTATATAATCAATTTTTACGTGTGGTTAATACAAGAACTTACTGTTAATTTGTACAATGAAATGATCAAATCACTGTATGGATGGTTTCAAAATACGAGTCATGTTTGCTGTGCAAAAAACTGTTACTGAAAGTGTGTGTCCTGCAATAGATGAACCTTTCACCAAAGCATGATGGATATTTATAGGCCAGTCTGGGCATACAACAAAAATGACAAAAATGTGACCATTCAAACCCCTACCCAGTCATTCTTTATCTGAAAAGGATTCCTTTCACCAGCGTCACACTCATGACTCAGGTGGGGACATGGGGTCATTTCATCATTCAAGAATCAAATTATTTGAGTGAAAAAAAATCAAAAAAGGGAAACTTAAAGTCAGTTGAATTCTATCGTGGTTTAGAAAAAATTCTTTTCATTTTGAATTTAATTCTAGCAACATGTTTTAAAAAAGCTGGGACAGAGGCATGTTTACCACTGTGTTGCATCACCTTTTCTTTAAACGACACTCTAAGCTTTTGCAAATTATGGAGACTAATTGCTGTAAGAATTCTGAAAGAAAAACCTTTTCCATTTTTTGCTTTAGACAGTATTTTAGCTGCTCAACAGATTGAAGCCCCCTGTTGTGCATATTTTTCATCCTCTCTGGGATGCTAATGCTAATTTATTAATAGATGACAGGGTTGTTCTCTGGGTGTCTTTGAATGTTGCCTGCCTTTCGTTGTGTTGTCTCTCAAGATGACCCTACAATGTTTCAGTGATGCTGAGGTCTGGACTCTGGGCATTGGCAGTGTGTTTGGGATCATTGTCATACTGAAAAATTGAGCCGTTGCCACCAAGGTTTCCAGGTGGTATTGCATGATGGATCGAAATCAGACAGTACTTTTCTGCATTTGTAATTCCATCAATTTTAACAAGATCCCCAACAGCACTTGCTGAAATATCTCTCCAAACCATGACAGAGCCTCCACCATGTTTTACAGGTGGCTGCAGACACATTTTGACACTTTCAAACATGGATTATTACTCCATAAGACGAGTCATTGCTGATTTTCAGTCCAGTTCTTGTGCAAGTTGACAAATACCTAAGCCTTTTCTTACTGTTTCCCTTCCTCAAAAATGGCTTCTTGACAGCCACTCTTCCACTGACACCATTTATGATGCTTCAGTGAGCAGTAGATTGATCAACTAAAGAACCAGATGCATCTCTCAGATTCTCTGTCAGGTTTTTGCTGGATTTTTTGTTCCTATTTTTAAGGGCATGACTTTCAGATACCGTTCATCTGCTGTAGATAATTTTCAGGCCTGTCAAGTCTTTTGTTCTCGACTTGTCTGGTTTCCTGCGATTTTTGAAGGATGCACTGTACACTGTGTTGAGATAATAACTCTTTGGGAATCATCTTGTTGGCCCAAAAATACACTTTAATGCCTGGCAACTTGTATTTTTGACATTTTGTCTATTATGTATAGACACAACACTGGTCTATCCCTCGAGAAAGTAACTTAAAAAAGACATAAAACATTTCCTTGGAAAATGGTCTGTACAAGGACTGAACTGAAAAGGTGTTTAAAAGCAGCCAGTGTCCAAAGAAAAACTTAGGAGGCCCTTTAGAAAGTCAGAAGAACTTTGCTCAAGACCATTTTAAAAATTACAAGTAAATCTGGCCCCTTGGAAGCGAAACATAAAGGAATGAGGGATGGGTCATGACATTTTTACTTTACTTTTTTATGTATATTTCTTTCTTTGCATTTCTAACTTTGCCAACAAGCTGTCTGTCCTAACAGTGGTCCATATAGAGTCCATATAGAAATGTTTTTCTATTCTTAACTTTACTACGCCACCATAGCAAAGTCAAAAAAACCCAAAACATTTTAGTTAACTGACAAATCAAACAACATAAAAAAGCAAAAACAACCAAAAACTGTTGTGCGCTACAAAAAAAATGAACAGGCAATGTTGTAGTCATATGTTTAACTCAAATTCATTTTAAGTGCTGTGTTCATGTTGTAATATCTACTCGGGACTTTATAAATTTCCCCCTTGACAAATAATTGCCAATAATAAAAATATAAATATACTAAAAATAATAATGAAGCTAATAAAAATTAAACTGAATTTCAATATTTTCACACAAGAAAAAAATCAACTGAAATGAGTAAACATAGCCTGGAAACTAAAGTCAACTGAGAACAATGTGAATTTATTAATTATAAAGAAAAAAATAAAAATAAAAACAAATAAAAAATACTGAATTCTTATTATTCTGCCCTGCAGTGATTTCAACCGCAGAATAATGTTTTAAAATGCAGAGCTGCACGGGGCCCCGTTGCTTTTTTTGGACTCTATTAATCTTTTAGTGATATTATGTATCATAGATGATGAAATTCTTTGCAAATTTAAATTGAGAAACAGTGAATGAGAGCCTACATGGGCATATGGCATCCTTCTAAAAGACTCAGTCTTCTCTGGGATGCTCTTTTTACACCTAATTAAGTTGATGATTTGTTACCAATTTATCTAATTAGTTGTGAAAAGTTACACCAGGTGATTTTTTTTGCATCAAGTTTATTGTCTGTTGTTACACTGTGGCATCTATTTTCAAATTGGGTGGAAAAAGCATTTATTAAAATAAAGAACACTATTTCACTTTACATGTAGTGCAGCAACTGCCAATCAAGGCGTCAGAACAACCGATCAAGAATCCTCTCAGGCACTCATGACAGATGGAGAGGTTTGAGAGAGGTGAGTTCATGTCAAGGGCTTTGCTTGTATCTAGCTGGGTCAGTGGGGGGTTGCTACAGCGCTTTTATAGAGACAAGACGAAGGCAGAGGTGGTTATTGAGGATACTGATGTGAGGCGCAGACCTGAAAATAAATTACAGAATTTGCATACATGCAAACATTACACAGTACTCAGTCACTTCTATCTCCCTTGTTTGTGCATCTCTGGACTCAGCAGGGCATGTCGCCAGAGCCCAAACGCTGTATGTGGAGAGATCAGGTCAAAGACACACACACACGCACACACACACACACACACGAGACACGCTCTGCCTGAAGCTGATGACGCAAATAGCCTTATAGCTCTGTCTTGGTGCAGCGCTCAAGTGTAAATAGGGAGGGACAGGAGGAAAAGAAGGGTGTAGAATGAAAGAGAGGAGAGGCAGGAACAGAGGAGTTTTAGTTGCTTCTATAAGTGGAATGCAAACTTTCATTTAAGCATAACCAACACACGCACACACACATACATACACACACACACACACACACACACACACAGTGGCCACGGTCATCAGGGAAAGTGATTACTGCTAATCTGTATGAGCATATCATCTGTAACCCAATAAAGTGATTAGTTTCTTAGTGTCACACGGATGGGTTGGACTAAGCGAGTGAAGAGGAAAGAGAGGAAGACGCTAGTAAAGGAGTGTGTGGGGTGACATGGGGTGTGAGGCATCAGTACTAGCTCCAGCCAGATGGGGGCTCCCTTTTGCATGCACTTTTTCCTCACATGTATCTTGCACTCCTGTTTTTCTTGCCAGTTTTTAATCACACTCTCTTCCCATTTCTGCCACAGGGTTCTTTGCAACTTTCTTTGTATTTGATGCCTTTCAACTTCTTGTATTTTCATGAAGTTGAAGTTTTCTACCTGCCCTTGTTTCCCCAATTACTTTCAATCTCACCCCCATTCTGTCTTTCTACCTTTTCCAAAAAGTTGATTCTGTTAATCTGGACGTAGCGTTTTCAGTGGGAGTAAAGTTTTGTGACTCATCCAAGTAACTTCTTCCATCTCAGCTGACTGAAGGTTTTCCCAACCTTGTAAACAGTACATCTGCATAAAGACTGAAACCAGCACCACTGACTAACAATGGACTGTGAGGTCAGTTTCTGGATCATTAATATGCAAATTATCATGACCATTTATCAATGGCCATGAGTACCATTCACAAATAGTTGGGGAATGACAGCATTGTAAGAGGGTGAAAGATATACCCTTAGGCCCCCTCCTCAATTTAGACATGGTCTTTTCCTTTTCACATAAGCGGGCTCTTTGACTCCGCGCTCAAACCAGCGTTCCTCCCTGTCCAGGATGTGTACATCCTCATCATTGAAAGAGGACCCACTGACCTGTAGGTGCAAACAGACTGCGGAGTCCAGGCCTGAGAAGTTAGCTCTACTTTATTGTGCCATCCGCTTAGCCAGAGATTGTTTGGTTTCCTCAATGTATAAACCACAGCAGAAACAGTGAAACACACAGTGTAACCAACCAGTTCACAGAGTCACAGGGACCCCATGAGAAGACAGCAGTGATACGACCAAGAGTGGTGTGAGGTGTGAAGAGCAGAAGTAGAGGGAGACAAATTGACTGAAGTGAAAAGCAAATGGTTACACAGCTCAACAGAGAGATAGAGGAAAATGTTACTGAGAAAGGATGTAATATATAGTTGGTGCCCCCTGTCTACTAAAGGACAGCAGTGTAGTGGGAATGCCACGACTTACACTACTCCACTTATGCATATCACCGTACTTCAGAGCTCCACTCCGCTGTATCACAGACACCTATGTACGCACACACTGAACACCTACACTGAGGTTTTGCAGACACGTAGCCACTAACCAGAAGACATTCATTTTTATGACATTTTGGACATGTGACAATCATGATAAGAACCTTGCATCACATCACTAAGGCCTACAGAAAGGTCTGCAATCATCTGACAACCAGAAGTCAAGAGGGAAAAACTAATATTCCCCAACAGTTACAAGTAGTTGCTGGGAAAAAGAATTCAAACCCACAGTGAGAGAGAGAAATTTACAAGTTAATGACATCCAAAGGAGAAATACAGCAAAAGTAAAATACATATCCTATAACAATGTAGTAGTGACAAGCCTACGAGCCCATATTGATGTTTTCCCCATTTGAGCTCTGTCTCTATTTATAGATCCTCTTAGTCCTCCAGGAAGCCTGTATCACTTGATGAACAGCACCTCATCATTACAGAAGCCTTGCTAATGCATGAAAGACCTCTTAAACAATCAGTTCAAGATATTTTATTGCACCCAATTCCCCTTTCGGAGTTTTTTAATAAAGTGGTAAGTGAAAAATCGCCTGTATTGAAAGTTAGCAGAACTCGTTATTAATTCATTGTGTCACTATTTCACACCAGTCTTTTAAGCTAGAATAGACTGTCTCTCACCTGGCAAGTCGTGTTACAGAGGTGGCTTTTCAAAACATCCATTAAATCACTCATTAGATTTTATATTTCTTGTTTCCTTGTTTCTCTACAGTTATCAGTAGAAGAAGCAAAAATAATATTATCTAAACACAGGATGTAGTGTCAGCCTTAACCTTTTTTTTGCAAAAAACATGTCTTCTTTTATAGAAAAAGGTGTTATAATTGTACCCTCTCTTTCTCAAATACTGCAGGAATTAGCTTTTGTGACCAGAACTGGACAGAAGTTCTAGGCATAGGTCACATTTCTTTTAGCTTCTGTCTTTTGAAAAAACACTTCAACGCTAAACTAGGGCTGGGCGATATGGCCTAAAATCCATATTGCGATATAATTTGAAGCATGTGTGGTAACGATATATATCGCGATATATTCTTTTCTTCTGTATAACCTATTTTCCACACTATAAGGCACACTTAAAATCCTTTAATTTTCTCAAAAATCGAGTGTGCCTTATGTATTAATTCTGGTTGTGCTTACTGACCTCGAACCGATTTTGGCGTGCAGAAATCTGTTAAAAAATGTTTTGATGGATCGTCAGAGCATTACGGCTGCCGTAGTGAGGAGCTTCGCGGAGTAATCTGGGTCCAAAACTCCGTCTGTTTCAGGTCCCAAAGTCAAACGAACACAGAGTTAAAAACGGTCTAAATTCTTTCATCTTTAATAAGCAGCGTTGCTGCTTTACCAGGTGTAACAATTAAGTTTAACATCCAGGCATCCATGAAAACAGAAGTTATTAAATTTAACAGAGTTAGAATTAACAGGAAGTTAGCTCGCTAGTTTCCACCTAAACATGACATACCATGTCCTGACTGAGAGATTTTTGAAACTAATTCAAACGTACAGCTCTGCTACCACTTCCAACATAAATGAAGACAGAAAACTAAACAGCAGTGACGTTTGTAGGGTTACTGAAGTTGGACTACCTGGTATATAATGTTGTGCTACGTGATTGCTAGCAACACAGCTATGTTAGCATAACATTAGCACAGTGAAGCTGGAGGATGAACGCCAACTTTTTTCCACTCGATAAAAGTTAACGTGAGGGATTCTGGTGGTTAGGGACAAATGCAATCGCATATAGGGTTGCCAACTCCCTGAAAAATAAATAAGGGACACCTCGTGGCCAGGGCCGGGCGACCCAGTTGTCTTCACCCTTCCCAGTGTGGTGAATTTTCTAGCTCTTTTTTCGTGTGTGAAATTATTTTTTTAACCATTTGACTTGAAGTTGATTTAAGTAGATGCATATTCTATTCTTTGTGATATGAACACATGTGAAACAAATGATCATTTAGCCATTTATTTTTAGCTCAAAATGACAACATTAACACAATAAAACAGGTCTCTTTCTTAAACAGAAGCCTGTCATGCTTAACTTTTGAGAATATAAGTAAATCTTTCTTTAAAAGAACTCTGTCCTGCTTAACTTAAAATAATAGAAAACAATAGAAAGAAAAATATTCTTGTAACAGTGCACATTTAGTGCATTTAGTACAATTGGCTTCAGTTGAGGTATTATTTCAGCTTTTCTAATGCTAATCAGCTGCTCCTGTTTGTAAACCCGCTTGTTCCCATGATTACGCATCATAACTCATCATCATTATTCATCTATGTATTACTTTTATGTATTAGTCATCAATTTGTTGTAATCATCTATCCTTGCAGTTGTTTATTACACAAAATAAGTTATATTATCACACTTCTGGCCACATAGCGCTGATATTCATTGCACATGCCCATATTAACTTTTTCCAGCCAGGTGTTTTCCTTTTCCCCATTCTTCCCTTTCTCTGAGGGGAACAAACACTGCTGCTCTAACGCTGGGCTCACACTGTGTGGTTTTAGGCCCATTTTGAGCCGATTTTTGAGTGATCGGACCGATTTTGGCCTTCATCGTGCATCGTGTAGTATACGTGGGGTGACGAGAAGCGATTAACACCTCACGACCAGCTCCCGATTATCAATCGCTCGTGAGGGTGTCACCACAGCCGCTCACACTGCTCACGCGCAAACATGTAAACGTCGGTGAAAAAGACGGAGCAGCACGGCTGTGCAGCGTGTGATCTGGACACAAGCGATGGAGGCACAACTTGTAGAACTTTGGAAAGCTCATCCGAGCCTTTTCGATGTGGCATCACAAAATGATCACGACCACAACAACCGTGAAAATAGTTGGATTTACATTGCTGCTCAATCACAGCTGCCTGATCAATGTTTTTTATTAGCAATTTAGCAAAGTTGATGGTGGTGGTGTGTCTGTGTGAGTGAAAGACAGAGAGAGACAAATTTTCTGTTATAACCTTCATTTTATGGAGACACAGTGTGAGCACTCAGGTCGCATCAGAGCATCGGGCGGTATAGTGTGAGACCCTGCACGTGACCTACCAACTTCTAACCCCTGCGAGTCAATCGTGCAGTTTGAGCAGGAGCTGAATATCGCGACTGAAAAAAATCGCACAGTGTCTGCCCAGCTTTAGGTGTACTGTCATCCGAGACTTGCACCGCAGTGTCGGGGTTTGTTTCCCTGTTGGCCATGCTTCTTGTTGTGGTCATCTGTTGTCTTCCGGTATTTTCTCTGTAAGCGACCTTTCCTCGACCAATGAGATGAGCGGTAATCTGAATTGTTATACTCGAATTGTCATAAGTGTGCTGTCAGCTCATTGGTCACAAAGCAGGAGAGGGGCTGGGAATTATGTTTTCAAACAAAGTGTTAATTCCATTAAAAGTTATAGACTACTTTTGATTCTCATTGTATTACGGGACAAAGTGCGTCCCTTATTAGCTCAATACGGGACGTGTACTTTTGTTTCTAAATACGGGACGATTCCGTATTTTAAGGGACGGTTGGCAACCCTAATCGCATAGCAGGATGCTATACACGGGCCAAACTTCAGTCAGGAGAACAACTGAGATTATTCATCCACAATACAAGGTTAGTTATTTATATACTGCAACAACATGGGAATAGAACAGCTGCGAGAGAATTCAACATTAATGAATCAATGTTACGGAAGTGGAGGAAGCGCAGTTTTTGGCTTTCCCCATATTTCAAAAGTGCTTCATCTCTTTGCTATGACTGTCGCCCGTCATAATTTGCAGATGATAATGGTTTTAGCCGCTGCGACGCTTTCGACCAAAACAGGCGCAGCTTGATGACATCATCAACATGCGCTATCGCGTTGGAGCGGTATAGTCAAAATCTCTATCGTTGGCCAAATTTATATCGTTTCTGTCGTATATCGTTTATATCGCCCACCCCTACGCTAAACCATGAAAATGGAGATGCTGTCTATTAGAGATGGACCGATCCGATATTACGTATCGGTCCGATACTGACCTAAATTACTGGATCGGATATCGGAGAAAAATAAAAAATGTAATCCGATCCATTAAATATCACGAAAGCACCTCACAAAACTTGCAACGTGCCGTAACTCACCTCAGAATGTTAGCACGTCGGAGCAGTATGCATCACGTGATAGAGCGGCTGTGGCATGCGGGACCTGTCGGTGGTCTGGATAGCATTTGGAGCTTCGCTAGCAACCCGGCATTTCATCTCCGACAAAGTTATCCCCGAGAGAAGTAAAGCAAGTGTGTAAGTCCATCTCTGAATGTTTGTAAAGCATTCCTGCCTTAAGCTTAACAAGCGATATATGGAGCGACTGCCTCTCCTCCTGCTACTTCAATCATGAAACTGCTTAATGATCATCTGATCGGCTTTTCTGTCGCGAGTCCGTCTCTCTGGTTTGTTTTTGGCTCACTTTGCACCAGAAAGAGGAAACCAGTGGCTGAACAACAGCAGCACGTTTAAGCTTGATAAGCTGTTGTTAGAATTTATTTAATATTACTTCCTACTCCAGGATCTTTTTCTACGTAGCTGACGCTGGTAACTGAGCAGGGGCGGATCTAGCAAAGTTTAGCCAGGGGGGCCGATAGGGCATTAACAGGGGAAAGGGGGCACAAAGACATACTTTTCTTTCTTATTCTCATTTAAAATGTCTATCTTTTAATAAATAATTATCTGACACCCAAAGTTTTAATTTGATGTAAAATGAATAGAAGTCAATTACTGTATATAGTAACTATTAAGTCTAATATATATACCCTAGTAAGCTATAGTACTTTTTCCTTTGGGAAGGTACCATCTGTGCAGTCTGCAATTTTGTTGAAGAAAGATGTTGAATCTATTTAATATTTCTTGAAAAATAATTGATTTCTGTGCATTTTTTTTTTCACACTGCATCAAATTAAGGTTGATTACGTCGATTAAGCATCATGAGGTGGCGCGTGAGGGGTGGTTCCCTATTTTTTATTTATTTATTTTTGTTGTTGCTGGGAGTTGGAACCCTATTAGTTAGGTTGCTTAATATTTATGCTAAGTACTCTTTAAAATACCAGAATAGGGAGGATGGTGTAGGTTTAAGTTTATTAGATTGATCAGTATTGCTAAACTATGAAATATTTTTTTTTTGCATACAGGTATAACAGAATAGCTTTAGTGTAGTTGTTGTTTTAAACTTGAGTATGAACTTATACAAAATGCAGCAAGATATTTAAAAAACAGTTTTGTTGATTAAAAAACACTATATCGGATTCATATCGGTATCGGCAGATATCCAAATTTATGATATCGGTATCGGACATAAAAAAGTGGTATCGTGCCATCTCTACTGTCTATTGCTACTGAACTGTACTCGTGGCAACAGTGTGGGGTTTCAAAAAGATACATTTTGAACAAAAGAAAAGAAAAAGAAGAGTTTTCAGTGCACTCCACTGGTAAAGGTGGTAAAGGCTTCTCCAGATCTCATGTTTGGCTCAGAAATAAGTAGCAACTTTCTTAACAGTTGGCTTGGCCTTACCTGGAAGGTGAGTGAAAGCACATCGTGGTAAATTGTTGTAGTTCCAAACACCCCGGAGAGGCAAGAAGAGGGGGGGGGGGGGGAGAGAGAGAGAGAGAGAGAGAGAGAGAGAGAGAGAGAGAGAGAGAGAGAGAGAGAGAAACAAGGTTAGTAACAGGATACAGACAAAAGCAGAAAAATTTATACATTTCTACATCCTGAAATTTACAACTAAGCAGATCCAATGGAATCACCATTGACAACAAAGTGATTACATATATATGTCAATTACTGTACTCATCTCTCAAAAAAAGTCCTCATCCTCTTTTAATGTGTTCTCCTCTCTCACGGACACTATCTCTGACAGTTTCTCATCTCCTGCAAAGCACTCCTCTTCTAACCACAAACAAACATACAAGCACACACACTCTAACTCACTTCCAAAATAAAACCCGGCTGTTTACCAAGCCTGAGAATCCCGAATGGAATCCCATTTTGCCTTTCAAAGGGTGTTTGAAGTTCCCGCACAGATGTTGCTGTCTTCCTTTTTCTTTATTTTTATTTCATGCAAGAGAGCTTTCCCTTGCTTTTTTCACCACCTTGCTCAGCACAGTGTGACACTCTTTCAGTTTCCGTCAACCTTCCCCATCCCTCCATCTTTTCCTCCATGATCACAGGGTGAAAGTTTTATCCAGAAGAGAAGCATGTTTTAAAAAGTTGCTGGGTTAGTCTCAGCAGAGGGGAGAGAAAAGGGATCAGAGGTTAAATCCGAAAGGCAGATGTTTAGTGAGAATGCTAACCTTGAATGTGTGTGAGAAGACATAGAGCCTGAGTAGATTTATATTTGGTATACATTTAAACTAACTCCACTGCTGTATTACGGCAGGTAAAAAAATACATCCTTCAGAGACAATTATCACTTTCATAATATCAATCTGTGGAGTCAACGAGCAGAATCACATGAAGATAGCATTATTCAAGCTCATACCACTTGCAGAGTTCCTGAAAGTGCTTTAAAAATAAAAGCGCTTCCATGCTATTAGCTTGCTGCAAAAAACAAGTTGTTGAATCTACAAAAAAAAAAAAGCAAAGGTAACACCACTGTTTATTAAGCATAAAATAGTATTTTCACACCAACAAGGTGAGTCACAAAGAGCCATTAGCTATTTGAGCTATTAACTTTCAATCTCACCAATACTTCAATATATAAATAACAGAATGTAGAGAGAAACTGGAAAAAAAAAGCTCTGAAATCCAGAAAGCAGTTTGGAAAGCTACATAGAATGCCAATAGGTGATTTTTTTCATGAAAGACAAACACTCTCAAAAAACACTCCCTGGATGATTCGATGAAGATAGATTCTGCCACCATTGTGGTTTAAAAACAAACAAGCGAACACGTCTGGTATGGACTAGTGGTACATTAGATAAACAACAAAAGAGAATTATTTTGCTAAAAACCAATTTAACACATTTAGCTACAATGACTAAGGAGTGATCAGGTGTGAAGAAGTCTTAAAATTAAAGATAAATCTGGACTATTGAATTACAAAGAAGCAATCTTCTACGGATACTCTTCATCTCCGCTTAAGCCTTAGCAGCTGAAGACTTCATTAGCTTCTACTTGCAATTCACAATCAAGCTTTCACCTGAACTGTTGGTGGTTTTACCAAAGATGGAGACAGCATGGAATTTAAAAAAAAAAAAAAAAGAAAGAAAAAAGCTTTGTGATTCAGTTGTGATTTTAATCATGACACACGCACACCTTCATACATCAGGTTACTTTTTGCACAATACTCAGTCTTTGCACAACCCACTGTCATTGTTGCACTTTTCTAATGCATTATTGTGTCTGCATTGTCTTGTGACTGTATTGTTCTGTTCTGTCTGGTGTTGCACCATCCTTGTTTTGTTTTTTTTGCAATTTTTGCACACTTGCACTTTATGTAGTACTGTGTTGATTGTCTGTTATATGCTATATGTAGCACCGTGGTCTTGTTTCGTTCCACTGTGTACTGGACATGGTTGGCATGACAATGAAGCCACTTGACTTAATTTTTGGTCCATAGCAAATTTGACAATACTATTTACAGTAATTAATGTATTTCTTTCAACTGCACTTATAAAAATATCCTTAATTTAATGAAAACAAAACAGCCTATCTAAGATAGCAAAAGGAAATTTCTATTTGTGGAGCTGAACTAAAAGTGAACTGTATGCATGCTAAAGAGTATAAGGTAGAGGTAGGTTGCCTGTCTCCACCTCAAACAACTTTATATTATATGTACTTCTCTCTTATAAAATTCATTCCACTCGTGAAGCTTTGCCTTTGAAAGCCAGACTGCAGGGTAGTAAGAGAGACTGGGTCAGGAAGTTTACGACCTAAACAACCATCAGCCTCTCGAGCTGTCGTGCTTTAGAATGTAGTGTGGAAGTTGAGCCACACATAGGTTAACAGTGCTGTGTCACACCATTAAATTCTATTGCTTTTTATGACCTTCTCAATCTGTCCCCAAGGACAGACTGAAAGAATGCTGCGAGAGATCTGACAAGAAACAAAAAAGATGAGTAAGAGATGCAGCAAGTGGAGGAAGGTGAGATGAAAAATGTGAGGAAGAAGCAGAGGGAAAAAAGACAAAGAGAATAAAAAGAAACCTTTCCAGCCAAGAAAGAAAAAGTCCTACACCGCCCCCCCACCCAACCCGACAAGAGCTCTGTGTGCTGTGATTCTGACAGAGTAAAATGAGGCCAGCTTTGATTATGCCTCTCTACACTATTAAAATGGAGCTCTGCATCAGACACACAACATTTTATGGAGTAATGCACAAATGTGGGCCATGGTACAGCACAAGAACAAAGGCTGTGGTTGAAATGTTCCTACAGGAGCTAATTGCAGTATTAGTGGTCCAGACCAGAGGAGGAAGAGGAGAACAACACCACTACTAATTAAAAGTAGTAAAGCTTTTCCCAACTGAACAGCAGGAAAACACAAAATTTAAGCAAAGAAAATAGAAAAGGCAGGAAAAGGGTGGAAGGAATGACTGAACTGTGAGTCAGTGAGTTCATGTTAACTATGTCTATGTACTGTATGTGAGGGTATATGGGGAGTATGTACGTGTCCATGAGTGCTTTAAATGACTCTAGTATCTTTATAGATAATCCAACCCCATCTACAACAAGTTTTTGACTGCAAAAATTAAACTGATAACTTTTTTATTGATAATAATGAAATTCCTGGACAATAAGCCTTAATCAGTTCTATGGTAATGGTTAACACATTCACCTGACACATGAAAGGTCCCTGGTTCAAATATTTGAGAACACAAATCCTGGGAGGGTTGCATCTGTATGTGCTGCAAAAACCTGTGCTAATTCAAATATTTGGATCTGACTACTGTGGTGATCCTTTGCAAACGAAAGAAGCTATGGAATCAAAGTCAATCATAATATTTAATGGTTTGGTGTGTATATGAAACGTTTAAAAAAAAAACCTGTTAATAAATGGCACGCAAATTTTATTACTTGTATTACAGAAAGATGCTAGCTTTAGGTGGCATTAAGTGTAACGTGCAGTAATAAGTGGTTTAGAATTTAATATTGTGATTACTGAAATGCAAATGACACTGTAAGGAAATTTATGCATGAAATTTAACTGGAAACTGACTTAATATTCAAAGACATTAGTAAAAAAAATGTTTTGCTTTCACAGCTCTTTAAACAAACAGTAAAACATCTCTCTGCACACACCTGTCAGTGGTAACACAGGTGTCATTACCAAACCAGCAATCCACCGCACTCATGGTTTATCAATTTTCACAATTCTACAAAATATAACTGAAGGTTGGTAAAACACCGGAAAGCTTTTAAAATGAAAAAAACAACAACAACAAAAAAAACAACACATTACTAATATAAAGTAACATAAAACAAGTCATTACGACAACCCGTAGATTACATTTTAGCAAACTATGCCACGTTAATCCTAGAACTTCTGACACACCCACATACTGTAACAGTTTTTGTGGGCAGAAAAACGGTTTATTTTTGCCGTATATTCTCAGCTCAGTGTTGTGAGGAAACGCATATGGGAAAAATGTGCATAAATGCAAAGCTTCTGCAACTTTACTGAATAGATTATTCAGTTAATTTAGTGACTGAAGACTTCAGTTTTCATCATATTTGATAAGCATATGAGAGCATGAGGGTGGGAATGGATGTTTGTGTCTGTGTGTGCCTGTATGTCTGTGTCTATATGTCAGGTTGGGTATCAGACGCCACCTCTCTGGGGACACCTCAGGCCCTCCAAGGTTTGGAGGCCTATCTCCACCCACCACCACTTCCCCTGCCGGTGGCGGACTCCCTCAGGTGTCGGTGTGTTGGTGGTTCTTTGTGTCTGGGGGTGGGCGTCCGGGTACACACCGGCTCACTCCTTGGCGGCCGCTTGTCGGGGCCTGGGGCTCGCTCGGGCCCCTTTGGAGGTGGGGTGCCCCCGGCCTCTCGGCCTAGGGCTCGGTCACTCAGGCGCAGCTGGGGGCCGGCGGAGCTCACGGGCGCGTCACTGCAACTCCCCCTGACTTCTGCTCCGCGGCTGCTGGGCGAGCCCTCATCTGGGACTCTCCTCAGCTCTTTCTGGGACAGTGGCGCGGCTGCCCCTCTGTTGGTCTTCCATGGTCTCTTGTGTTCTGGGGGCCTCTGGATGTCTGGAGTTTTGATCTCCTCCATACCCGCTTCACACCCTGGAGGACGGGGCTGTGGCCCCCCCACACTCCCTAGCAGATCATTACATGGAGAAACCTTTGGAATGCAAGCATGCTGATCCACACAGGTATGCACACATGGGTATTCACAGACGCGGACTAAAGCTTTCTTGGCTGCTGCCTCAAAGCACACTGTGCGCTGTCTATCTTGCGTGCTGCACAATATCGTTTATTACTTAGTAAATACTGATATCTATGACTAGCTAGTTTATTGTGATGGTGCTTTGTTTTCTCTATTATTATGTTGCTCTTTGTTGTTTGCTGTCTCCTCTGTTTGTTTTTGTTTGTTTGGGTTTTTTTTTTTTTTCTCTCTCTTCCCCCCCCTTCTCACCGTCTCTTCTCCCCTTTGGTTTTCTTTCTTTCTCTCCCCCTCTCTCTCTCATTCATTCCCCCTGTCCTATTTATTAAAAAAAAAAATAATAAAATAAAAAAATATTTGATAATATAACAACTTTTAAATACATGTACATACATGTACTTTTTTTTTTTTTAAAACAAGTGTAAAGCTAGTTACATAAAGGTAGAAATGCAAACTTTTTATTAATAATATCCCAATTTTACTTTGTTAATAAATTGAAGTGTACGTGTGCAAAGCAGTGAAAGTCTCCTTTCAGCTATGGTTACTGGCTGATTATGTGGAACCGTAACAGAAATTGATGAAATCACAAAGGGGGAAAGCAGCTCTAATTCTCCATTTCCTCTCTACATTTTTTTATCTTTATCTTTCTCTCTCGGTGAAATCATGTCCGACCACCCATGAGAAAATAATGAGGCTTCTTCATGCAAAGAAATCCAAACTGTTGGGTGCTTTGACTCTGAAGGGCTCACTGTATCTTTCTCAATCAGGCTAGTTTTTCCACCCTTCAGGTCCTCCTTTCCTGTATCCACTTTCTCCTACCTGGCTCTTCCTCTTCCTCTTGTCCTCTCTCCTCCAATTAACTTCAATCACCTAACCCCCTTCCTTCCCTCGACCATCTGATCGCCCTGTTGCCTCTGAACCATGTTGCATGCTGTGGTCTGTTGTCATGACGGGAGGTCAGCGGCTGGCACATGTCCAGTACATACAATCAGACATGCTGTTTGCACTGACCCGAACAGACGTTCTTACATGTACACAACACATGGTGTAGAATTACAAGAGTATATAATACCACAGAAACACTGCAGAGGAAACAACAGCTGTCTGAACCACTCTAGAGCTCTGAAATGTCCTTCAGTCGGCCATATTAACAGATACATTCACTGTCATGTTAAAAAATGCAGCATAAAAATTAGATACCCCATTTTAATTGTGCATGGCGACATCATAAAATCACTGTCTTTGAAACTGCTTCTTTGTAGTACACTTTCTATATAATAAGAGTGGCCCGAAGCCTCTTTTTCACTGAAAATCTGTGGCATACATTTTTATTTTCATTGCATCCTAGCTTGTGTTATTATTATGTCAGTGCGCACAAAGACAATGTCAACATTGGCATTTTTTTTAACCAAATTAGAAATTGCATTTTAAGAACGACATTGTGCGCGTCCGGCGCTAAAACAAATAACCGGTGCTTGAGTGTGTGTATGTTTCTGATTGCATGTGTGTGTCCAGGTCTACCGCTGTGACACCTGACGAAGCCCCTGATCCGAATCACAAGCGCCCGATTGGTTTGAGAGTGGGGCTCAGGTGCATCGCATTGAACTGAGGAGAATACTGCAGGGATCTGGGATTCCCTGCTCCGCCAGACACACATACAGAGGCATACACGCACATCCGCACAGAGAAAGGAACACACACACAGTCATACACAAAAGTGACTTAAATTCTAAAGGCAAACCATTTGGGGGCTATGTATAAATCAATCCCAGGCAAACTATACACCTGCAAAAACTGCACCCAGCTTGTGTACCTTCTCCAGCTGTACCCCTTGGAAGCGTGCAAATCCAGACGGGGAGCCGAGAACAAAGCTACATTTCCATTTCTCCATCTATTTAGTGAAAAACAGCTCAAGTGCTGAAATAAGTTGATTAATATATTAAGAGATTGACTGAAAATCAGCAGCAAATTAAATACTTCCATCATTAAAGTAATTTCTCAAGCAAAGCTTGATTGGAAATGGAATTGAATTGGGTTTTGGACTGCTGAAGGGACAAAGCAAGCGACTAGGAACTCTGATTGGCTAGATATTAACGACAATGATCATCAGTTGCAGCTCCTAATAGCTCATACTTAGACCTCATACTGGACAACCTGCAAAAGCTACCACAATTAAATGCCAGTTAGGGTAACAAAAAGAAATCACCCGAGGAGAACAGAAACACATTTCTTTCAGCTGTTCAACTTAAATTTCGCCTTTCTCACCATTTTCTGCTCACAGTTGTTAAGCTATTATCAACTGATTCTTGCCTACAAAATAGTCAAGGTCATATGGAGACAATTCACAGCCCTGAGTCCAGACTGCACCAAAACACACACATTAGAATCCGTAACGATTCTGTGTAATAATATTTCTATTATCTTATGCACCAGTTCCACCGTGTGAGACAATAGACTTTTTCACTCTTCGCCCCTTTCTTCTCTGATTTGATTCATTTCCTTGAGCTCCAGTGTATTGACCTTTTCCAGCTTATCTTTTCTGCTCCTTTCCTGTATCTCTTCATCCTTACTTTTCCTCCTATTTCTGCTATCTCTGCCTACCTCTCATTTAAGTTTTCTTTCATGGCATACTGAACCAAGGTGGTGTGCACAATCGTTTTTCACAGATAACGTGATACCCAAATTTGTAAACACGCCACACTCGTCAAATTCAGACACCATATCATGCTCCCTGCCAGGATTCATGGTCATTGTTTGATGGCCCTAATAGTGAGCTGAGTTGTTCCACCAACATTATCTTCACTTATTATTCTGCGACTTTACGCTACGTGCTTTCTTCTCATAGATGTGTTTCTTTTGTTTTCTGTGAGGCGAGACGAGTTTTTCCCTCAAATATGATTAGAAGAACCAACACAGAGGCAGACAAACCTTTGAAAATAAATCTTGCTTTTGACACAAGCAGAAAATGCCACTCTCTATTTAACTTCAACTATAGCTCTGGCATTCCAGTGATTCAGTATGAAGTGGCTTGATCAGACACACTCGCATCACTAAGCAAGTGAAGATTTTTTTGACTTTGCAGAAACACACAACACATCAGTGCTTATATATAAAAGTGAAAATTTTCTCAGTTTGTTCTGTTTTCAGAGTAATGCTGGAACATATATGTTTGCATCTAAGCATTTATTGTGAAGATTTTATCAGATAAATGACTTTAAACATGCTCAAATAAAAATAAAAGGCACCACAGACAGGTTTTGCTTGAGTTTTCGCCAGCCACTTCATCCACTACCAAAAACATGCGTGCTCTAATCTGGATTTTAATCACAGCGGCACAGTGCCTGTGCTTGAGTCACAGCTTTTCAGCTCTCAAACTAAAAATAGGGTGCTATTTTTCTAATCATACAGTAATGGCCCGTGAATTCGACTCTATATGCGTACAGGTGTGTTTGTCTCTCTCTTTCTGTCTCTCTCGCACACAGAGTGATAGTTCATTCACAGTTCATTGGGACCTGGGCTAATTGGCAGTAATGGGTTCTTGTGCTGGGGGAGGGGAATGGTGTGGGGATCTATGGGACTCGTGTTTGGCAGTTTCTCCAAATACCACTCCACTTAAAACAGACTGGTTAACATTAGTTTTCACTCTCTCACTGTCCTATAGAAACAAGGGTGTGTGTAAGTGTATGTGAGCATGATCGTGAGCAGTTGCTTCACTTTTTTTCCCCCCAACAACAAAATTTTGATTTTCTTTTATTAATGATGGGAATCTATTATATCTTGGCTGTTGTGCTATACAAAGCTAGCTGGTTCTATGCAGTGAGGCAAGGGAGTAAATGTAAGAGATGACGATACCGTATATTTAATGCATTATTTTCAAATGAACTGGTTTTGTATTTAATGTAATACACATCTGGGAAGCTAAGCGTTACTTCCAGGCTTGTGTGTGGCAAAGCGTCACCGAAGCAGTGACTTGCACTAATGTAAATTACACCTACCAGCTCTGTGCCACAGTTTCATTCCATCCATGCACATGCTGGATAACTCATGCTTTGTCAAGCTGGAAATTTCCCATTAATTCCACCCAAACACACTATGCACAAAGGCTTTTCCCCCAGTAAGCATGATGTTCATTATGCTTAGTGTGGGAATGCCCCCCACCCCACCCCTGGTAATAGATTGAACTGTGGATACGACGAACGGTGCTCACTAATTTGACTTGAGTAAGTGGGTGACAAATAGTCCAGCCAGAAATCAATGAGGGAAATTATGTATACACAGAGGAAGGAGAGACAGGAGAAGAGAGTCCAGTGCAAATGACTGTATACACTGACAAAGAACGAAAACATACACACTCTAAGTCATGCAAACACAATGCAAACCAAATCAGTATCCCAACAAATCCTCTATTAAATAGTGTGTACTTTGCATCAGTACAATCTAATAACATAGAGAATACAATAATATTCCTACATAAATTATTAATGTAGTGCATAATCTTGTTATCTTGTCACCCCCTTCATAACATGTAGGGGAGCAGCAGCAAAAGTGAAACATAAATAAGCATTATAATTGCATTTTTACTAGTTTAAGTGAATAACTAGAAAACCAAATATTGTGTCATTTTCTTTCTCTCAGCAGAATGCTTTAAGGCTTGTGGATACAGGTGAGAGTGTGTTGCAAATATGATTCCCACCCTGACCAGGACGGACAAGATCAGAAATGAGTAGATCAGCGGAATAGCTCAGGTTGAGTAGTTTGGAGACAAGTTTAAAGAGGCAAGGCTGAGATGGTCTGAACATGCGTGGTGGGGTGGAGGGACAGTGAATATGTTGGATAAAGGAAGACCACAGAGCAGATTCATGTACCCAGTGGAGGAGAACATGCAGAGAGTTGGTGTGACAGATGCTACAGGATGACCTACACGACGTGCTGTAGCTTCCAAAAGGAAGCAGGTGAAAGAAGTTTTAGATACTAATATGATTTTCAAAACTTTAGTCACTTCTATGGTACCAAGTCATAACCTGTATACTGCATCTTGCATGCCACATAGCTGCTCAAAGATGTGAAATAAACTAGTCCAGATAATTAAATAACACACAGTAACAAAATATAACATATAGACATAGTTTAATATTCAAGCTGTGGGACAGAAAGTGTAAATTAGTAAGTAACAACACTATTCAACCAGCCCGATTCCAGTGTTTTTCTCTCTCTCTCTCTCTCTCTCTCTCCCCCCCCAAACTGTGAGGAGTTCAGGCTAAATTGAGCTGTCTCATCGTCTCCCTCCATATCTTTAAGGAAGTGGTCAGCCAGCGTATTAATTTGGCTCTGGGCAGCTCTCAGTCGAAAGGGCTGTTGGTGATGTTGTGGCTGCTTTACAGTGAAGAAGATTGTAGTAAAGTGGGAATCATTGGGATGTAATCCAACACTGCTCTACACAGAGCAAAACCAACCTGCAGGAATTCATTAAGAGTGGGCCACTTGTGAGGCTGTCAAACATACGTGCTTACACACAAGCTCACACAAACCACAAATCCTTTGTAGATTGCCACCAGCAACATTAATGCCCCACAAACATATCGGCATTTGCAAGGACACAAACACACAACATAACTGGTGTCTCCAAAGGGAGTCCTGCCCCTTGCTAAAGAGTTGTAGACCTCTCTTTGCGGGCATTACCACACAGCTTGGTGGACTGCTCTTAGAGTAAACACTCACAGACATATTGCCCACACAAACACAATGAGGAGATATCATGTCCACATAGAGCATTAAAAGAAGAAATCTGAGGAATGTGATGAAAAACACTATGGCTGACATTAACAAAATAAAAAGTTGTGTAGCGACTTTGACTTTGACTAGTCAAAGTCAGCTTTACTGTCAAAAACAATATGCACAGATCATGCACAGGAATTTGAAATTGCAGTGCTCCCACAGCCCTCAGAGTTACACTAGAACAACATAAAGTTACAAAGACAATACAATACAATCGTATAAAAACAACAGTGCACAACACAATCTGAGTGTTTGTGGGCAAGAGTTCATGTGCGAGTTGGGTGGGGGAAATCAGTGAAAGTGGAGGTTCAGAGTTTTGTATGTTTGAGGGGATGGGTGGGGGTAGGTGAATTACAATTGTTCCATATGAAATATTAACTAATAATCAGATTGCCTGGTGTTTTATAGCCAATAGTGGATCATGAAATGTGCAGATCATCATTTTTAATATGTTTTTATGCTGTACCGTTTATCTTTCACGATTTTCATTTAATGATTTGTGAAGTTAAGAAACCTGAGCCACTGAAGTTGTTGGCTAACAATAAAAAAACCAAAAAAACCCAAAAAAAAAAAACCCGATTCTTTCCAGTCCATAATAAAACAGCAATTGTAGCCCCACCAGCAGTGTAATGAAATAAATGAAATAATAACACTTAAAGAGTCAAAGAATGCATTACGGAAAAGTCTCAAAAGGTTAAAAAACTGCTGTTGTGCAGCAGAGAGGCAATACTTGGGTGCTTTTGCACAAATTTATTATACCACCACCCAGTGTAAGGTTTACACTGCAGCTGCCCTGAAATTCACAGTACTGCTACCAAAATCATTTTTATATTTCTATAAAGTTTAATATGTCCAAGCTCTTGAAATTAAAATGATATTTTGAATGTTAAAATATAATTACTGCTGTCATCTGCAAACTTTCAAATTTACTGTTTTACATAGAAAAAGAAAAAGATAGTAATGCACAGTATCATTTTTTTGATTAAGATGCAGAGTTACAGTTATTTACTTGAAATACGAAACAGTTTTAGTGGTTGAATGTTATGCTTGATTAATTTCTAACTTCCCAGAGAAGTACAACGTGTCAGCTCAAATTTGGGTTTAAAAACATTAAATCAGTTTGTTATTTTCCTAATAAATGACATAATTGATGGTTTTAAACATATTTTTGACAGATTCTGAAAATATTTATGTTTTCATGACAGGTGGCCTAATAAATATGTTGCCCTGTACAAACAAAACCGTATCTATGCAGTAATGTATTAGACTGTACGACAGCACTACACTGATAGAACTCACTGCATCCTTATTTTTGCAAAAACATCAGGCAGATGTGATCCATATAGTGTCTGTTAATGTTAACCAAAGAACATGACAATTCCCTTACTACAATACTTTACCTTGGTGACAAATTAAGATTAATTACTCCTCTTGTGTTTTGCAACCAAATTATTAATTAAAACAGCGCAAACTGGTGACACTGATGATCTGTGGTGTGTGCGCACCTGTGTGTGGCTGTTTCGGTGTCTCTTCTAAGGCAGAGCACTGCAGAATCTCTCCTCTTGAAAAACTTGCAGTGAAGTCATCTTTGCTTACTATTCCCATGTTTTTCCTCACCCCCTCTATTCTCTTTCAGCGGCCATCATTCAATGAACCATGCTCACTGTACCCGATTTAAAGTCGCTACGTCTGAGCTTTACACTCCTAGGAGGGCAGAGGCAGAGGAGTGTTCCCTGCTTCCAAGGCAGCAACACAAAGAACCAGTCAGAACAAGACAGCTAGCTGGTTCACAGCTTGCAGAGAGCCACCAGTACTGGTCTAAAGGGCTCAGTAATGAGCACCATTCAGCTCCCGCAGTCAGGGGATGTGAGCAGAAAGGCTGGAAGGGTGAGAATATTATAGAAGGAGAGAGATAGAAACTACAGCGAGGAAAGAGGGAACATAATGAGAATAAGAGAGTATGAAAGAGAGCTGTTGGGTCCATAGCCCAATTCACTTTTGAAAATGATGGTTTATTTCCCTGTTCAGCTGTTGAACACACTTCAAAAAGCCTTCTGGGGGCTCTGACTATAGACTGGACCTCTACTAGTCCTCTTGCCCAGGCTCGAAACATTCTGGCCAGTTGTGGCCTGCATCTCATGGAGGAGAAGGAGGCTCTCTATTCTGACCCGAATGGAAAGGCAACGGGTAAAGAAAGTGTGCTGGGAAACAGAACTGTCACACTAACACATAAATAGATGAAAGAGAAGACATGCATGACTATACAGACACACACATAGACACACACACAGACCGGATCCTGTAAAGTTAGGTCAAGCAAGAGACCAGAGCTATGCAACAAACTCTCAGCTCCATAAATGCAACAACACTGTGAAAGCAAAAGCCAGGTCAGCCAGTAAGAGGACCGGCTCTCCAAGTAGGATGCAGACAGTGGAAGCTGAGGTCAATGGGTTTACCTAGCAGGAGGTTAGAGAGGAAAAGTGAGTATCTGAGAATTTCAAATGACAAGAAGAGGAGAGGAGTCAGAAAAGAGAAGATATTTATGCCATAAGCAAACAGCATGCCACTGCACCAAAAACAACATATCCTTCAAAGAGAATGGGAAAATGTGGAAGCTGAAAGAGATTTAGAGGTCGGTTTAACTTGATGTACAGTACATATGCCACGTGTGGATGGATGTACTTATGCTATGGGCCTAAGAGGCGTAAGAGAAGAGGAAGCAAAAAACTTAGCTAATGGGGTATCAAGAGACCCAGAGAGAGAGAGCAAGAAAGCAGAGAAAGAACATTTAAAGGATGGGGAACATTTTTTTCCATCAATTATTAAATGCTTGAAGGAATGATAAGTAATGCAGATAAAAATCATAGACCACAGTGGACTTCATTAATTACATATCTTGTTTTTTCCTGTTCTTTAGTTAGTGTAATGTTGATGTTATAATATGATATAATGCCCCAAAGACAAAACATAAACAACAAGCAAACTGATTCACAAGTGTCTTTAGTCAATCTGTGACAATAAACATTAAATCCAGGACGCTGTCACCCAACTAAAGGTCACACTTTTATTTTCTTTTTGTGCTTCTCATGCTTTTCTACAAATCAGAAAAAGGAAGCACAACCACATCCAAGCATACTACTGGGATGCGGAATTTGATCCTTCTCTGTCTCTCTTCCACAGCATGTCTTTTATCCTGTCTTCCTTCTCTCACCCCAACCGGTCGCAGCAGATGGCCCCGCCCCTCCCTGAGCCTGGTTCTGCCGGAGGTTTCTTCCTGTTAAAAGTTAGTTTTTCCTTCCCACTGTCGCCAAAGTGCTTGCTCATAGCGGGTCATATGATTGTTGGTTTTTTTCTCTGTATCTATGAAGCACCTTGAGGCAACTTTTGTTGTGATTTGGCGCTATATAAATAAAATTGAATTGAATTGAATTGTTAACATTCCCAAGCAGCTGCAACACCTTGCTTGCCACTGCAGAGGCAAGAAGGATGGAGGGGATGGAAAAAAGATTGGGAGCAAACATTAGTTTTTAAAAATGTAATAAAAATCACACTCTACAATGACTCCACAAGAAAAGGAGGTTATTGACAACCTTTAAAGACTGAACCCTCTGCTAAAATTATAACACACTTCTGTACAGGGAGACAAATAACTAACCTAATTCACTCCATGGGGTCCAACTCGTAAAATGGAAGAGGGGGAGGAGATTGCAGTCGATCATCTACCTTCACAATACCTCTGTAACATTTCAGGCTGGCTAGATAGGAAACAAATCCATTCAGAGAGCACCACAAAGGACAAAGAGGAGTAAACACTGCAATGGTGTGGCAACAATTTCACGATTCAGTTTGCAATCAAGCCGAACCTGCGCAATGCCCTGATTTTGTTTCCATATTTGTTGATACATTATTACAAATGCAAGGAGAGCTTCTGTTAAAATTAAAGGTTGGAGGCTTGAACCGTACATTAAAAGTTATAAACGTTAGCGCTGTGTCATATCAAACCATCCACCAGTAATACAGGAATACCTTTTTACATGACCAAAAATGTCATCTTGCAATGACATATCGGCACCATGTGTTAAGGTTTCCTAGAGCGCACAACAATGACACAAACCCAAACATGTCTGGGAGTGACGTGCCAGCCTCCGATGTTGATTTAGTACTGAAAAAGGGAGCTACTTCAGCAACCTCCAGCAAACCACAGTACTTTGCAAAATATGCAAGAAATCTGTTCCTGCTGAAGGTGGAAATAACAAACTTGTGTCACCACTTGAGGCAAAAATACACCACTGAGTACAACCAGGCTAGGAAGGCAAGCTAGGAGGAGATACTAGCAGATGTGATGTGCGACCCAAATGTAAATAAATGAGTCAACCGAGCATCACTGGAACACTGGCTCGTTAGAATATAACAGGAAACGCAATCGGTGGATGGAAATTACTAATGTGGTTATATAGTGGAAAAAAGAGGGCTTTAAGCGAAATACAAAATCCAAGGTAGAAAATATTTTTCAGTTTGATTACGTGACAATAACATACTGTTGTCAAGTTAAAGGGTTAGGTTACTTTAGTTGTTGTTGTGTTAAGCAATTATTTTAGGCTTTTACTTAATATTTCAATGGTGAATACTATGAAGGTTAATTTTGTGCTCACATAAGGATGTAACATACCCATTTTATAGCAAATTTTCTTGAGATACTGAAATAATCTGAAAACTTGATGTAATCTTGAGGATAATTACCCACTCTTAGTATATGTTGGCCTCTTCAATTTATTTGTGAAGTTGTGTTGCTGTTTTGAATTCAGAAGTAGCCATATTTGGACAAGGAAGTATAGTTATCAGGTACCTCACTGTGTTACCAAGCTGCATACCTACAGGCTTACCTACTAATTAGTGCCAAGAATATAGAAATTCACTCACCCAAATATAAGCACAATCACCTTGGTTTGGCTGTTAGTACACTCGTTGCACAGCAATCAAAATAATTTGCCCAATAATTCCATTAGAGACGCTTGAAAAAGCAGCAACACCACAAGTGATTCAGTGAGTCAGATTAGGTGAGATGAGGCATAGCAGATCGCTATTGGCTACAGAAGCCTCCTTGGCTTGTACTTGTCAATCAAAATAGCCACAACCCCAATAATAACCTTAAGGCATAAGAATTAAAATAGTTGAGCTATAAAACAACTTACCACTACACAGTTATAAAGAATGGGGAATTTAGCTAAAAATCTTGTCAGTGCCAGGCTGTGAACATCTTTATTTTTGCTGTATATTTGCATTTTATCATGGAGTCTATGGAGACTGACTCATTCTTAGAGCCTGTCTAAAGTGGCCATTCAAAGACCTGCTCTTTTTTGCCACTTCCCACACTGGCTTTTTTTTTTTTTTCCAGTCCTTTTCAGCCTCTTGGTTGGAGCCTTAGATAAATTTAGCTTGACTCTTTGATTATTAGCATTTTTCATTGCACAAAACCTCCATTTGAATGACGACACCTTTACACATTCTTGTGTGCAGCATTGAGTCCAGGGTGCTTTTCTACACAAGCGTGTAAAAACACATTCACAAACTCTCATCTATACTCTATGTGTGTAAGGAAGAGCACAAAGCAACAGAGGGTAGATGACAATGTCCCTCGTCAGACCCTTTGCAACATACATGGGCTGCTTAATGCAGTCACTGGCAGCTGTTGTGGATGAGCACTCCATCTCACCTCTTCCCTCTCTCTACCCCTCCATCCCTCGCTCCAGCCATCATTATCGCTGCCACCAGATAGCAATGATGCAGGGAAAATTGTGGAGCGGTCCCAACATCCCACATCCGCTACCAGAGAGAGAGCAAGACGGGTGGGTGAGGGAGGATGCTCAGAGAAAATCAACATACAGAGAAGAGAGGGATTGTGAGTGCTGAGAGTAAGGGGGCAACAAGAACTATTGAACAGAAGGAGATGTAGTGAAGAGGGAAGGGAGAAGGATAGACAGACTGACAGACAGGGAGAGAGAGAGGAAGAGAGATTATAGTTGTTATGGGACTGATGTGTAATAAACTGCATGAAGGAGCCTTCAGGGAAACATTTTCTACCTCAACACACAACATCCCCAGGAAGAACACACACACACACACACACACACACACACACACACACACACACACACACACACACACACACACACACACACACACACACACACACACACACACGCGCGTTTGAACTCTGTGTGACTCATAACCTTATTCATATTTATGAGTATCCAAACACCAGCAGAGTGCACAGATAACGAAAAGTTTGGTGGAGTTTTACATTGTGTCAGTCTGGTTGATTCATGATTTTTGGGTTTCAAAAGGTTGCAAAATGAGGCACTGCCAGTTAACATGCAGAAATGAATTGTGAATTTGCTTCTTTAAGCACAGTGTTGCTGAGATTTGGCAAAAATGCATACCACTCACAGCGGTTGTGAAAACAAACCCAAAATAACTGATTTTATCTTGTTAGCTTAAACCACACAAACCACACCAGCATTTTATTGATACAAAAAGAATAAAAACCTTTGTTACATAATCAAGTTTCAGAACTCCAAATAAAATACAAATTCATATTTCTATGCATGAATCTCGGAAGTTTTGCTCTGTACTTTTATTTTGAAAATACAGCGTTCGTTTTAGTCTCAGAAACACAATTATGCAGACTGTGTCTATGTGCATTTGTTTAACAAACACATAATCACTTCTACTGTGTTGGTTATGACTGCACAGTCAGTCTTTACATTTGGCTCTTGTGTGGCTACACAGCTGTTTGCTTTTTTGCTACAGATTTGCAAGCTGGCATTAACTACATGAACACCATCTACCCTATCAACTGACATCCACAGGAAGAAGAGCCCTCTAAAATACCAACCATACAGTAAGTAATAATTTAAAGGACAAGATGAATAAACACAAATAAATCATATAGGGTACACTAACGTGATTTGGGGTCAGCTCAGAAGTGCAAGCATTGTCCTAGGACCAAAATAATTACAAGGGAAGGTGCAGATGAAGGAGCACAGTGGCCACCGTCACCAAACTACAACAATCTTGATTAATTTAAGGATGTACGAGCAGCAACAATCAATTTAGTCACACAGGGACATGAAATTCTATCTAGGTGTGTTGTGAACTCTGTCTTTCTTTCTCGTCTGCCTTTTTCCCCTCTACTTGATCTTTCTCACTGCCTCCATCTCTAATTCTTTCTCCCGATGGACCATCCATTAAATATCAGCAGGGTTTTTGAGCAGTAGGAAAATCAATGGCTCAGTCTCCGTTAAACACCAGCGATTTTTAGATTCATTTTAAACATGTGGTTTTTGTGAAGATTTCATTGATGACACTTTATTCACATCTTGTGAATAAAAGTGAGCAAAGGCCAGAGATGGGATGGGAGAATGGGAATCCTGTGGCAAACTGGGAAAACTGTTAATTTCTCAGATAAAGAAAGAAAAGGGAAATAACAGCAAAAAATGATACTGTGATTACAAGAAAATCATAGGAGAGGAGGTTCAATTTTTTAAGAAGGCTCTTCTCTTCTTCCAGTTTCCTCACTTTTCTCCCAACCTATTTTTTGGAGATTACAGCACATTGTATCTGCCAGTGGAGACAGTAGCAACACGTTGCCATGACCCAAATACAGCAGTGTGGTGCGATGATTGGCTAAGAGAAGGAGCAGGGGTGGGGGTGTAGTGTTCACCACATCAGCAGTAGCACCTTTGAAATTCAAACATTTATACAAGCAAGAAATGGACCAAATTCTTTTATCTATCTGTCCCCCCCACCACCCCATTTCCTGTCCCCATCATTCCTGTCACTCACCTGTTACTCTGCCACCCAACTTTCTCCTTCTCCTCATCTTTCCCTCTCGATATTTCTATATTTTCAGTCTCAGCTCCCATCTTTCTTCCTCTCACATATCTACACTGAGTTTACTCAAAAACAAGAAGGATGAGCGATAGAGTGACAGAGAGAGATAGAAAAGAACAAAGCAGAGTCATCCATTGTTAATCAAAGCAGTAGCATAAAATAGTGTGGTACTGCAAGTCAAGCCAGCATAAGCCAACACACTTGCACCCTCTGATGTTAACTGCAGCTTGGAATTCTTACGGTCTCTTAATATACTCAGCATGCCCGCTTCCATCAGCATCTCATTAGACAATGAGGTGATTAGAAATCTACACTTGGCTGCAGCAGTCTTTAAGCTGTGGACATGTCCATAAATGTAAAGGAAAGAAATGCATCCTGACTCTTTAGTATTTCTGCATGGGTATAAAATATAAGCACATGTTTAGTGTTTATATTTTAGTGTGTTTAAGTGTTTCCATGACATTAATGCACTCATACCTAATGCAGCCAGACTAACTCTCTCCCATCAACTTAAATAGCGTCATTTCATAAATGTAGTGGGGTGGGTTATAGTCGAATGTACTACATTTCATCTTTATTTGCTCAAGAAACTATATAACCAATAAACGCAACACAAGTGCAAGCTGCACAATATGGGGATATTAAATAGATTTAGTGAATATTAAATGTAACTTAAGGCAATTGGCTTGTTCTGCTTCAACAGGGTTGATCCTTAACTTACGTGCCTTTAGGGAATTCTCTCAGAAACGGATTCTTCATTCTTATACTGTTCAATTTATTTGATATAGTTTAGTGTTGTCATTTTAGATACTGGTCTTGAATGTGACTGTCAGATATCCCTAAATACCGAGAAAACACAGCATCACTCACTGTAACTAGAATCCCAGGATGTTGGTGAACATTAAAAAAAAAAAAAAAAAAAAAGGTACAGGCTTGGTTATTCTGACAGCTGCAGACACAACAGATGAGCAGTTCTTCTTATACTATTTTATAGTCCATTTTGAGTCTACATGGAGAAAACATGTAGAGTTTGTGACTTATAATGCAGTGTTACAACAACACACTGGACAAAACGCAGACGTCTGCATTCACCTTTGTTTAGGTAGACTTTTGTCTGGCGAGGCAGGCCCTTGCATATTCACGTATGTGGAAAATATAACACTGTGTTGTTACCGAGCACTGGTGGAGATCCAAAAATGCTGAATCCTACATTTCCCTGTAATGAAAGTCAACCGTAGCCTTCATTCCCCTGCCTGGTTAATAGTTAACACTCTCTGACTTCATGTACCAGATTGTGGGATGGGGCGGTTGGGGGGTTATTTTGTGCTAAATTTCAGGCTTTCAAGCAGATATTGAGATTACTCCTGTTGATTTTATCTGGCTTATTCTCTTAGACAGTAAACATAAGAAATGTTGTCATTGCTGGAGTAGCCTCAGCACACCCTTTACAATCCACGGACACAAGTCATACACGTTACACTTATTGCAACAAGAACACGGGGTATTGTGTTAATATGAGCAGTCACAGCTACAAAACCAAAAGGCAGAACGAGTTCTGAGCAGTGTTAAGTAATTAAAGGATTAACATGAAAGGTGCATACGCGTAAATATAAACTCTAACACGGTGTCCTTATTTCATATTCAAGAAATATTTCTTATATTCAATTCAAGTTTCTTCTTTGGCTTGTTCCCCATTTGTGTGAATGGGTCCACAGCTTCAAGTAGCTAAGAAACTTCCATGACAGCTAAGCTGCTGGTGTCTGCAGGGACACAGTGACAGGGCTACACTTCTCCCCCATGTAGCCAAGTAGGGGGGAGTAAACAACACCAATGGAGAGGGTGACAAGTCATACCTCCTAAAGGGATAAGAATACATTTCAAATAATACACAGTTCTGTATTTGTTTGCACATCCCAAAAGAATGCAAGCTCTTACTTTTTAAAATTGACACATAACCAAGGTAAAAATAACAAATAGCACAAACACCAGCCATGTGGACTACCACCTTATGTATAAGCTGCACCCTGGGCTGATGTCACAGGTTAAATCCCTTTTGCATAATCTGAGGTTCAAACTCAATATTGCTGCAATGAGGCTGCAGGGATAACACACGCAAACACAAACACTATTTATAGAGCTCTAGTTCTCCAGCTTCTTCCCTTTTTCTTAATTTGCTCCTCATATGCTCTAAAAGCCTTTCCACCGCTGAGCAATCAAATGACAAACACTTAAAGAAAAACTGCAATGTGATCGCAAGGACACCTTGTTTTCTACATCGCTCCCTCGCTCTCTCCTCGTTCCCTCCCTCAGCTCCCTCTCCACACTTGTTCTTTCCCAGGGGATGTAAATGAGGCCAAATTTTCTCTTTTCTCTTATGCAACTTAATCAGGGTGATGACGCTGGTGGCTGCCGATATAGGAGGAGGAAATTCTTAACAAAGAATACCGTCTTGCACAACATATTGTGGTTCATATTTATTCATTTATTCACTCACAAACAATTTATTGATGACACGTTGCAGTGAAAGCGAGTTCAATTCTAAGAGGGGCACACTTCATAATCATCCAGTCCCTGGAGTAAAGAGAAAGACCACATAACAGACGACACCAAGATATGTAAAAACCTGTCTCAGTATCTCTTCAGATCAGATCCATTAATTTGAAAGAAGGCTGTTTATTTGATCACTGTGGTTTTGTGGTTAGTCCCACAGCAGCAAGTGATTTATTTATAAAGTTGGTATGGCTTTCTTTTTGTGTTCAAGCCTGTGTATGCCTACACATCAATTTATTGATCAGTTTATCCATTCGATTTCAACCTGACCATGCATCCACCCCTTCTGTATCCAAACGTTTAGTATGGGTGGTTGCACACTGTCTCGGTAACATGAAAGAGCAGCCACTTGTCTTAAACCTCTATCAGTAGCTTGAAGGACTGCCCAAGGCGCACAACACACCACAACACAGCCCTGCTACATGTGTAGTGTATGTGCCTGTGTTTCCATTCTGTGCAGATGTGTGTTTCACTCAAGTTTAGGTCACAAAGGCAGCTACAGATGCAGGAGTAGCATGCAGTATGTGGGTGTGTTAGGTCAGTGTTGGGCACTACCTGGTGTCTAACATACAAAACGCGCAGTAAATAGACAGCTGAAGCTGAGTGAGAGAGAGACATGAATTGAGAAAGAAAATTCATAAACAAAAGGAAGACTGACAAGAAAGACAGGCGGAACAAAGAAGGACAAAACAGCAAAAGGGGAAGAAAAAGAAAACAGACAGAAATTGAATGTGAAAAGCCCTCTATAACATGGCCAATGTTTTCCTCTTTGGTTTGTATTTTGGAGAAAATAAAGCTCACTTTTTCCCTGAGCACAGCAAGACTAAATCAATAGCGTACTCTGTGTACACCCATTACTTTTCAAAGGCTCCTGCAAGGACGGGAAAAGGGGGGGAAAGAAGGATGGAGGAGGGTGCGAATGTATGCATGCATCTTCTGCAGCACAGGGAAAGACACAACAGATTAGCAAAATTTTGGTTTTACAGATAAGAAGCAGCTATCAGACAAAAGCTTGCTCCACACAGCAGATCAAACAACCTAAAATCTGAACAGTAAAATGTATGTATGTATGTATATCTATATAGCTATATATCTAGATAGATGGATATAAACAGTCAAAAGTTTGGACACACCTTCTCATTTAATGGGTTTTCTTTATTTTTACTACTTTTTACATTGTAGATACATACTGAAGAAATCAAATATACGAAGCAAGATATCTGGAATTAAGAAGAAAGAAAGAAAGAAAGTGTACTTTATTGATCCCCGTGGGGAAATTCCTCTCTGCATTTAACCCATTCACTCAGTGAAGCAGTGGGCAGCCATTGGGCGCCTGCAGAGCAGTGTGTAGGGATGGTACCTTGCTCAGGGGAATTAAACCCCCGACCTTCCGATCATGGGGCCACCACTCTACCTGCTGAGCCATCCCTGTCCCATTATGTAGCAAAGAAAAAAAATGTATAAAATACTAAATGTGTCTTTAATTTTAGATTCCTAAAAGAAGCCAACCTTTGCTTTGTTGACTGCTTTGTGCCTTGTCAGGGTTGTCAGGGTTCATACCAAATTTCCCCTTGTGGGACAATTAAAGGATTATTCTATTCTATTCTATTTGTGGGATTTCTTGCCTTCTTAATGGGGTTGGGACTATCAGTTGGTCAAATAGCTGCTAAGAAACCACTGCTAAGGAAAAGAAACAAGCAGAAGAGATTTGTTTGGGCCAAGAAACACTAAGAATGGACATTAGACCAGTGGAAATCTGTGCTTTGGTCTTATGAGTCCAAATTTGAGATCTTTGGTTCTATCCTCCTCTAAAGGTGAACGGATAGTCTTTATATGCATGGTTCCCACCACGAAGCATGGAGGAGGTGGTGTGATGGTGTGGGGGTGCTTTGCTTGTGACACTGTTGGTACACTGAACCAAGATGACTACCACAGCATCCTACAGCGACATGCCATCCCATCTGGTTTGTGTTTAGTTGGACCATAATTTATTTTTCAACAGTACAAGGATCCAAAACACACCTCCAGGCTGTGTAAGGGCTATTTGACCAAGAAGGAGAGTGCTGGAGTGCTGCGCCAGATGGCCTGGTCTCCACAGTCCCCTGACCTAAACCCAATCGAGATGGTTTGGGATGAGATGGGCCGCAGAGTGAAGGCAAAAGGACCAACAAGTGCTCAGCATCTCTGGGAACTTCTTCAAGACTGTTGAAAAAAAAAATTTCAGGTGACTACCTTGCAAAGCTCATTGAGAGAATGCCAGGAGTGTACAAAGCAAAAAGGTGGCTGTTATTTTAGAATCTAAAATATAAAACATGTTTTGAGTTATTTCACACTTTTAGTTTAATGTGGAATCATCAGTTTTGATGTCTTCAGTGAGAATCTACAATGTAAATAGACATAAAAAAAAAAAACTATTAAATGAGAAGGTCTTTTTACTGCTTTTCTGTACCCTCTCTATGTGAGCAAAACCAGAGACAGATCACAATCTGACAGATGGGGCATCCTCTACATCCTGGCAACAAAAAACCTATGAATCAGCAGTGTCACAGTGCATGCAACAGCAACTGTTCCCTCCATAGGTAGACGAGGGAAGCTCCTGCAAACTAAAGTACCTTAACAACTATTGTGGTCCAAGAATGTTTTCACCACCCCCCTTCTGAACTTTATCTCTATCTAGTCCACTATGTAAAATACATATTTATCCAACATTAGGAATAAAGGGCAATAAAAGGAAGTAGAAGCTTATGCATTCACTAAGCCAATCCCTTTGACATATCTGAGCTCCATTTAAAAAAAAGATCTGCTTAGAGCAGTGAGTGAATTTAGATGTATTTTTTCCCCTGCTGCTTCTTTATCTATTGCCCTTTTCAAGCAACATGCCGATGTGCTAGAGGAGATGTAAGCAAATAAGAGTGGTGAACTCAGTGAAAAGTTTTCTGCTTCTGCTTAACTGCTATTTATCTTACGATCTGCACTGAGATGAGAGGGGAGCAGTTATGTAATACCAGCCAAAGATGAGCTCCGCCAATGAACATACTGATACGAGACTTTTGCTTAGTAACATAATGGTACTCACAGAGGGGAGCGACGGAGGGGAAGACGGAGAAAAAAGGTGAGAGAGACAAACAATGTCATACTGTAAAAAAAAAAAAAAAAAAAAAAAAAAAGACTTCATGATAAAGATTAATGTAGAGATTAGCCAAGAAAGACGTATGGTCTTTAGAACAAATCCTTTGTTTGATGTCAGCATGTGATCTGCAGACCTTGAACTCCAGTGAGAGGCAGGAAGGCATCGACACCCACCTGCAGCTACATGCCACTGGTCTCCTGGGCAACAGGATGGGAATAACAGCAATGAGAAGTCAGGGTGATACCCAGCATTGCTGATTCTTCGTGTGAGCATGTGCTTCCATGCAGGGTAAAGCAGTATTTTCAAGCTCCTTGTTTAAAGTGAAATTCAATATTCAACACCTCTATTGTAAATACAGCCAGCGGAGAATGTCCTCTTCTAATAATAGGAGTTGAATATACATACGCATTCTGTGTGAAGGGAAACTGACACAGTAACACATTTAAGGAGCTCAAAGCTCACCAAATATAGACTCTTTGTAATGCTGGGACAGTCTGTGGCCACTATTAAATTAAAGTGCTTTGAAAAACAAAGCCAGTAAAGCAGTATACTGCTCTGCAATACATTTCACGTTTAGCTCTTTTCAGAAAGGTAAAGTTTCAGTTAACAAAGAGACATATTGGCCTCTGGACACAAAGGATTAAACCACTTAGGAAAGAAATCCTCACCCGGACAATGGAATAAAGGAAAAGCAGAATCGTTTTGGGAACAACTATTCCCATTCTTTGATTAATACTCTTCCTATGAATGCACAGGGAACAAGCAGACAGTTAGCCCAACTCTATACAAAGCGATCACCTAAAAATGATACAAAATCCTAAAGTATAGTGAAAACATTTGTTTTACGATGTGTTTTGTGCCGGACTATTTTTTGACCGAAAGCTGCAAACTCCAAAATGCCTGTTATCAGCATGGAAACCAAAGGGGACTTCAGGAATTGTGTGTCTCTTCTGCAATCTGCAAATTACCTTATTTACAGTGTTAAAGTGCAGTGTGTCCCTAGAAGAACTAATCACATTGTCCTTTGTATGAGAAGTGATAATTAAGGGCAAATGTTGTTATAGACTGTGTGTTACAAAAACAGCACAAATTTAATTTTAAAGCCCAATAAACTCAACAGACAAATGGCAAAATAACAGAAATAAGCTGTTAAAAGCTACTTGATTTATCCATCAAGGTTATAAAGAGGTTTTTGCATCAACAAAATAAACAGGATACACTTGAGTAAACTTGATAGGTTTTTGGCTGACTATGTGTTAAAGACAAGCAACATGCTGGGTGGAAATGCCATTACTGAAACAGTAAAAGAAAAGAATCCACTGCACGGTATTCATTTAGAGTATCATTTAAAGCTGGGTGTAATATTTCTATAAGAACCTTACAAGGACTTAGAAAGTATTTGTCAGGGTTTAGTGATTTTACATTGACTTGATTATATTTAAACCTCTTTTGTCTAAATTCTACTCCCACTAACATTTTTAATTCAGAAGTTGTTTCTACTCATACACTTACCTAACGCTACTGCAGTAACAGAATTGGATGCATGGAAAGGTGGAATCCCAAATGTCCAATGCTTCAGGTAAGTGTAAATAAACCCAAACCCACTTGTTCAAGGTTCTTTATTTGTCACATGCATAGTTATACAAGTATAACACACAGTGAAATGTAGCCTGACACGCTCCTCGACATGTGCAAAAATGGGGGGGGGGGGGGGGGTTAGAGGAAGAACATTATATGTACACCTTGGTAGTGCCAGGTTGGACCCCCTTTCAGTTTCAGAACTGCTATTGATTTAGTGAGACAAATTATTATTCTCACTTTGTCACATGGAAGCATATGTGACAAAGAATATTTTCTCATTTTCGGATCAGCCTCTGTAAACCCCAGAAATGCTTGTGTGAAAGAATTTCAGCAGATCAGCATTTTCTGAAATACTCGGGCCAGCCATGTCACATTCAAAGTAACGTAAATCACCATTCTTCCTCATTCTGGTGCTTGGTTTGAACATCATCTCCTATGTAGAGGCCTAAATGCACTGAGTTGCTTCCATATGATTGGCTGATTAGATATTTGCATTAACGGGCAGTGAAACTGGTATACCTAACAAAGTGACTTGTATACTGTATATACCCTGCATGCGCTAATGTTGTACTAAATGAGGCACTTAAATTGTGCTTTCACATTGCAGTTACATATAAGTTGCTCTAAAATGTAGAGCTACAGAAAGAGAACATCTGAACCATTTGAGTTCCTGCTGAACTTTCTTGTTCTGCATAATATACTGCAGTGACTCTGACATTTTTCTCCTGTACTGATCTCTTCACCTGCTGCTCCGTTTGAGAACAAGTAGTAAAATGCCTTGTGTTGCCCTTTCCTCACCCCTCCATTTTCATTCCCTCGTCTCTCTGTCCTCTGTCTTTTTTCTTCTTATCACCACGCATTTCATCTATGACAGGACACAGGAGAACTGCTTCCAGGTCCTGATCTGTATCTCCTGAACACTCTCCCTCGCCTTGCTCCCTCTTTTCCTACTCTCCTTCCCTGCCCTCATAATTCTCCCTCCCTCCTTAAGTCCTTCCTTCCTATCTGTGCTCTGGTCTGTGCTCTGCGGCTCTTCGTCCATGTCAGAGGAGAAACACACCCTGATACCCATCTCTGCTCTCTGAAGAATACACAACATGAGACGCCCAGAAAAGGATATTCAATATCTCTCTTTATCCTTTTTTCCCCTTCTCTCTACGCCTCTTCATGTGATGTAAGTCGACGTGTGTATACGTCTACCATGTGATCGCAGTTTCTTGTCCCCCCTGGGGAGGAAAATATATAAAGCTCACATCACTGGTACAGAAGAGGCTTTCTGAGAGACAGGAACAGATAAGACATTATAATAAACACACAAACATTAAAGGCACATGTGTTAATGTGTCTCTGTGCTTACACAGCACGGGTCAATTCATATGCTGGAAAATGTTACATTCAATATGATATGAGCTCATATGTAAAAAGATATGTATGCTGATATGAAGGTTTGGATTACTCCAAGTGGGGGGGGGGGGGGAAGTCAATCCCTGCCAAAGATATTTTTGAAAGGTCAAGAAAAGATGTAGTTTCTACTGAGGCTATGGTTATATGTGATTGTATCCTTTCTCCACCTTCACTATGTTTTGCGTTCATGTTAGTCTTCTTGTGACTCTCACACAAACACAAGTCACACACACAAACAGGTGCCTTGGATGTTGCGGTCCTGCACTTTGCATCACTGGCTAGTTGCCACGGTGACACCAGCAACTCAGGATTGGGAAACAAACAGCCCATAATATAATTGGAAACTGTACAACATGACAACATGGCATGACCTGTCCTGTTACCCAGGAGACCTCCTATCTCACCATACTCAGATCTACCCGCCTCCCCTCTGAAACTAAGACTGTTTTGATTGGAGGCTGCGGTGCTATAGGATATAAGTAACGATGAAATGAATCATAACAGTAGCAATTCTGGCTTTAACTGAAAGAAAAAAAGTGCATGCGTAACAAAAAAATAATTTTCTAAAGGCAACCTCTGCAGATTAAAAACTAATTATTTTTTAAAAACTGAAAGAGAAACAACTCCTTTCTGCCACATTTATCACAAGGAGCGTGAATTAGAAAAATTCTTTTTTTTAAAAAGGTTTAGACAGAGAAACATCTCCTGGTGACTGTGTCCCAGATTAACGCCAAAGCATGACAGCAAGAGTGTTGAGTGACTGAGAAAGTGTGCGTGCGTGTGTGTGTGTGGGAGCTGAGGTCTATGTAAGAGTGGCACAGTGAAAACTTCAAGGCGCTGCAGCCCGAGCTAGTTCACACTTGCTTAGAGTTTAATCTCCAGGCCTAATAAGGATCAATGTAAATGCAGAATGATACTGTTCTTTCCAATGACAGGACCTGCCACAGAGCTGAGAGGATCACCCGACTCTCCTCCCACTCAAACCCACATCCAGGCTTCTCCACACTACAACAGCTGTGCATGTATGCACTGTAAATGTGCGTGCCCATGAGAAGTCAGCCAATACAGATGAAATCTGAGATTACTTATGCAACAGCAAACACATTAAGATTCTCGACATCCTTCATATCAGATTCTCTTTATCAGTGTCATGTTTTTATACACCTACACAAGAAGCACAAGGGAAGCAGACAGTGCATGCTAATGCAGGCCAGAAAACAATACTAATATCAGATTAGATCCCTCCGGTGAAAGGTAGGCAGATATCTGCAGCAATATTAAGACCACACAATATAAGCAGTAGACAGATTTTAATCACACTGTAAGTATGGCAGATATTTATTATAGCCTCGTGTACAAGAAAGGTTTAGAATGCACTCCCAGAAATAAGTACTTCATATGATGCTGAAGTAGGAGTTTGAGTGGTTAGAGTTAAGTGCCGATTGCCAAACATGGATCCTTTTCAGTGCAGTCCAAGAAATATTTAATTCAATGTCAGGGGCAGGGATTGTTCACTCTTGCAGAAGCACCCAATGCACACATTTGCACCACTTACAGTATCTGGTTGGAGTTTGCATGAAGGAAGTCTATACAGCTAGTGCTCTTGCGATATAGTGACCAGCCAGACGTTTGCATACCTTTCAAAAATAAATAAATAAATAAATAAATAAATGCCAAATGGCAAAATTGACATCACTCTGACCCATGCACATTCTCATCACAACTACCAAAGGTATAAGCCTGACATAAGTAATAATGTTGACGTACCTTGAAAACAGAATTTACTTAAAGTTACCTCGCGTCATCGTTTAATCCCTCCACAGTTTTAGTAAGTGAACAGTACCAAACCCTAAACGGCCAGCTTGTTTCATCATGTCTTTGAACTCTACCACTGCAAAGTAATTTAAAAGTTTTTAAATTCTCCTCATCTGGAGCCAAGTGTAAACAGGTGTTAACTTTACATCAGCTACTTTGTAAATGCACTTTCAGCCTGACTGTGTCCCAATCCATTAAGCCGAGCATCACTTCAGTTTACTGCCCTCAGAAGGACCTGGCCTCAATAATGTATGCAGCCATACAAGCCTCTATTACTCAAAATTAATAATAAATGGATAGCCCGGCAGGCTATCCCCTTCTCACTATTCTTCTCTTCTTCCCATCTCTGCCTGTTAACAGTGATGGTCTATACCATCTGGCACTGAAGAGAGGCTGGAGGCTGGAGCTGAATAAGGAGGCAGGAGGGGTGATGGTGAAGTGTTTTGTTAGCCCCCAAAGTAATCTGCGCAACTTTGTTAGAAATGGGACAAAATATCTGAAAACTATTTTGAGACCAGATGCTACTGTGACCTTTCCATTCTATCAGAAGTAGACAATGTTCATTTCCCTCTCAGGAATGAGTGCACAAGAGAAATTAAATTTAGGCATGTAGCTATTTGGGGACTGTGGGCGTATTAACTGCCTGTGGATGAATGTGTGTCTAAAATGCACTAACTATTGAGAAGGTCAGCCATCGCATTTTATCAGCTTTACTTGTGCTGCTGCCCATTGCTGTGAGAGAATCGCTGTGCTACAGCGATCCTATGAAACATTATATTTTTGCTCGTGCTCACTGTTACAGAGTCTCCTTTAACATATGTGATAACTGTAGCTGTTCGTCTTTGTTCCAGTGCCACATGTTGTTTGGGCAGATGCTCTACGAGTATGTCAAGTCAACAAGTAGTAGTTCCTTAAGAAGAAGCAGCACAGTATCTTTTTACATTTAGAAGAGAAACTCTTTAAGTTCTCGAATCAAGAAAGAGTACATGAAGAAGTATATGAAGAAGACAGAGAGCAGAGTAAAGGCCTGAACACTGGGCTTCTGTCAGAGATGAGTGTGATTAACAGCAGCTGAAAAAAGGCTGTCCGCTCAGGGCCCTGACATCACTCACTCTACTTCTAACACACACAGACACAAGCACACAAGCACACACACACACACACACAACCACTGAAGCAGTCACTCAAGCAGCACTCTGGGAAATGAAGCAGCCAGTTCTCAGAACAGGGTGACCTTATCCTGCCATGCACTGCTCTCCAGAGTGAGAATCCATGCTAGTAGTGGCTTTGATGACAACGATGTCAGCTGTTGATGATGTGAGTATGCCTGGTATTTTGACTCCTTAAAAGCAACTGTATATGTGCTCACTTTGGTAATTAATCCGGTAACGTGTATCATGTGTGTAACATTTGTGTTAAAGACAGAAATCAAAGAGATGTCCAGCAGTTCAAAAGCGGATTATCTCCATTAAACAGATATCTTATCTGGAATACAAAATCATCCCCTACCATACGTGTGTGCTTATGTGAAAAAAGAAAGAGAGAGAAAAGGGAAAAAAATAAAAAGCATGTGAGGTCGAGGCTAACTGGACAGCCAGAAATGTCAGTAACCTCTATAGCCATGACCCTGACAGCTGCAAAGAAGATACAAGCAGACATCTAATAATGCAAATGCCAAGGGTTCACTGGCCTTTGCAGCCTTAGGATATGCTGTCTGTTACCACTCGCGTTTACACAGGGGATTACACAGAGGGTTGTTTTTTTTTTTTTAAGTTATGCTGAAGATAGTAAATATCCTTCATACAGATATCCCACTGATATTTTCTTTATGTGCCACATTTTCCATGCTGCAAGAAAATATATCTCTTTACAACTTCCTCACTGTTGTTTGCCATTTTCCAGTCTCTCCCCACTGCTCCATCCAACTGCTCTAATGGATAACGGAAGACAAATTACAGCCCAGAGGCCAAAGTGTGTGTGTTCATCTGTATTTGTACAGCTGGAGTATTGTCAATGTATTCATGCTTGTGTGAGCGTGAAGAAAAATGTATGATGTGTAAGTGTTAGAATCGGGCGTTAGTGTGTGAGTGACTTTACCAGTTAGAACATGTGTAAGTCGAGGTGACGATTTGACAAAAGCCCTTCTGGGCTTTGTGAGGGTGTGCGAGTGTGTATAACTGTGTGAAACCACAGACAGCTGTGGTTCATGTGAGGAAAGGTGGCGAATGATGCTGCTCTCCTATAACAGGCTGTGCTGCATCCCGCTTACTCCTCCGCTTTCCCACTTTAATTTACGTACACAGGAGTTTGTTGAAGTGACCAGAATGGACATAATTACAAACGAGTATATCAGAGGGATAGCTCAATAGTGGTATGGAGACAAATATAGAGAGCCAAGGCTCAGATGGTTTGGATATGTACACAAAGGGATCGTGCATATACGACGGAAGTTGAATATTGGCGTTGTTTGGAATGAAGAAAAGAGGAAGACCGCTTGAAGATTCATGGATGCAGTGAAGGAGGACATCCAGGTTTTTGTGGCAGAAGAGGATGCAGGGGATAGTGTGAGAGGGAGGCAGATGATTCACTGTTGATCCCTAAAGCGAACAAGAAGAAGGAGAAGCAGTGGAAAGAGGAAAAAGAAGAAGCGAAAGACATAGGAGCCAAGAGGGATCGTGGATATACTGGACAAAGGATGCTGAGTATGGAGCCATTTGGCAAGAAGAAAAGCGGAAGACCGCTTGAAGATTCATGGATGCAGTGAAAGAGGACATGCAGGTTTTTACGGCAGAAGAGGATGCAGGGGATAGTGTGAGAGGGAAGGAGATGATTCACCGATTCACCCCTAAAACGAACAAGAAGAAAAAGAAGCAGTGGAAAGAGGGAAAAGAAGAAGAAAAAGACATAGGAGCCATTATTTGCAGCTCTTCTTTTCTTAAGATTGTTATTTTGATGCATATGCGTTAAGACTTAGCAGACACTTTCTGTTTGTCAGTTTAACTGATGTGAGTTTGAATTGCTATAAGACCCCAAAGTTTTTCATCAGCTAAGTACACAGGCTTGAGGAGAAAATGGGAAAACAAAGACAAAGACAAAAAAAAAACAAAACACTGTGTGTATTATGCACGTGTGTGTGCGCACGTCTTTGTGTCTGCGTGCGCTTTAGGTTTGTGAAGGGGTGTCCTGTGGAGAACTCCAGACACAACAAGCTTTTCCCTGCAGGACTCTGTCTTAGTGTCACAGTCTGATTAACATCACACTCACAGTCTCACACAGATGCACATACACATCATACATCCATGAGCCACATCTCGAGGGAACAGGTGCATCACACACACACACACACACACACACACACACAAGCTTATCTCCCACCTGTTTTAGCAGTTTTAGATATGTGCCCATGTGTGCATGCAACAGCATATCAGCATCAAGCAACACAAAGGAAAGCATCAAATCTCAAGCATATGCTTTCAAAGGGGTTCAAAGTACTGTCGATGCATGCTAAGCAATAATTATGTGAATATTTTTCGGACCTTGATAATAGTAAAAACGTAAAAATCATTCCCTTTGCCTCCGTCCCATATATACCAGCATCAAAGCCTTGCTGGCATTTAAGCAAATCTCTCACATTAAGCCCCAGAAAAGCAGGTCATGGCATGTCTCCCCTCCCCCTCCTCCATCGGACAGCCCCTTCTCCTTCTATGCAGCTCCCAGAGTTGCGACAGATATAGAGCTTGACATTTTGCTCCAAATGATGAAGAAGGCAAAAGCAGGAGAAAAAAAATTGCAAGGATTAAGCCGAAATGGGCAGAGAGAGTTAGAGATCTGAAAAGAGGAAAAAACATGGATCAATACACGAGGTCTAATAAAGGGAGGATTTATTGGCACCTTGCAATAATGTCAGGCGATGTCAATACAGCTCAGCAGTTGTCTTAAAAAAAAAAAAAAAGGGCTGCGAGTGGAAGCAAATGGAGCGCACGGTGCCTTCAGTACCAAGGAGAGCTCCTAGTGTCAGCACACACAAACAGCACTGGGACAGCTTTTTCAAGCCCAAGAGTGCTTTCAGCCGCTTTCAAGGCAACGCTATTCTATTATTCCATGCAGCTGTCAACCTCTCGCCTAAAGACCTGTTAAATTCACATTGCTATGATTTTCAACCAGCACCGCAGTCAGTCGTTTTTTAATAAAATGCAGGAAAGTTGTAATTGCAGAGAAGGAACAACTAATTTAGCCCCAGGCCAGGATTGCTTGGAACAGGCAGCTGAGTGGAAACAGTCACACAAACAGACACATTCATTAAGAAAACAGGAAAAACAAAGCGTCCCAAGTTAGTTGTTGTGTTTGGTTTTAATTCACTTACTTCACATCGAGCATTTCTCTATAGCATTCTCTCCGGTGTAAAATTAGTATATGAAGTTCAATTAATATTACAAATCGAATTATCTACAATAAAGTAACTCTAGATATCCTCTGAAACACAAGTAAACATATTCACAAAAAGGAAAACACACACACACACACACACACACACACACACACAGTCAGTAAAATAAGCTGCTTTCAGCAAAAGTCCTGAAGCTACTGTCAGCATAAGATGAATCAGTAGTGTTCATCTCAGAGTCTCTATGGACACACAAACACACACACACAGACACAGACGGGCACTCACACATACACAGGAGAATACCAAACGTTTAAATCATTCAATACCTCCTTAAAAACACGGGCTTTCTACACTCAGAAATTCAGGATCTCACCTGCATGAGCTCACTTATTTGGGCTTCGTCACTTCGGGGGACATTACACTGACACGTTCATTATCTGGAGAAATATCTTAAAACCTGCCCCTACTTTCCTAAGCTTAGCCTTTACCCAAACCCAGTATTAGCACTAAAATTTTCACATTTATGATATTTAGAGTTGCTATTTTGTCTCCATACTGTGGAGTAATACAAGTACATATACACACAAGGGCACAAAGAGAAAAGATTTCTACCTCTGTCTTCTTCATCACTTCTCCTTCTCATCACATATCAGGCCTGAAAGAATTGGCAAGATACCCCCAAGTTCCACAATCATTTACCCTCCTCCTCCATTCTTGGCCTTCCTCGCTCTTCCTCTTCACTCCCTTGTTCTCTGAGGCCGAGCTCTCATAGCTCCTCCGATCCCCCCCATCTCTCTCTGTCAGCTCATTAAGCTTGACTTATCTCACAGTGCAAAGCGGAAATTAAATCCTGAGCCCCGAACCCCCTCTGTTGCCTCTGCCCCTTTTCTGTTCCTTACCCCCCTCTTCCCTATCCATGTAACCAAGTCAGTGACGGTAAATTATGCTTATGTTGTGTGTGTGGCATTGTTGCTGTGTTTGTTACTAATTAGAAATCATAATGCATAGCTGCTTTCTGATGGTTCTGTAGTTTGAAATAAACAGCTAATCAGAAGTGCTTATCATTGTGGAAATGCAGCTGACTCAGGGTTTTTCCCTGATGTCACATACTCACGGGAACGCACACCTGGAGTGCAAAAAGGGCTCTTTTCAGCTGTTTTTGACAGGTTTATTTGCTGCTCATTTTGTTCACAGCTGCTAGTCAAGTGTAGGGTAGGTTATGTCTATTAATGTGCACACATCTTTCTCTTTCTGCACTCCAACCACACTATCAGTGATGAGATATTGCAAACTGACATTTTGTATTAGTTTTGATTACATTTATATCATATAATATTGCACGGACTTAAACCAAATCTAAACATTTATTGGTTAGAACACCCTCTTCACAACAATCCTGACAAAACTAAAAACCCAGGTAGCTAGCTAATGTTAGCTAATCAAAAGCCACCCTGGTCTGATTGAAGCATTTCTTGTCCTTCCCCCACAAAACAGCAGCACTATGATCGGCAAATAACTATAAATGTAATTTTTGCATGCTTTTATTAGGGCAATAGTGTAATGGGAGGGATACAGGATGAGATCTACATGGATGTTGCCAGAGTGATATTGACGTAGGGCCTGTTTTGGTGATGGGAATGTGTTCACATTTTATATAGCTTTGTTTTTTCAAATTGAAATTGGCCTGTGCTTCAGCTTTATAGTGTTTCTTGCTGGCTTGTTGAAACTCGTTTTGCTCTCCAGGTTTCTACACCACTCACATGACTGAAAAAGTATGAACAACCTGTAATGTCAAGGTCATTTTGACAAAAGCAGTCTTTGTGTTTTCCTTCTATTCCTTTTGTTTTCTAATACACCTTTATCATCTTTTTTGTCATACAGCATCTCCAGTAACTTATCTTCCCTTTGGGTCTTCCAGCTCTCCAAAACCTTTCGCCACTTCTGCTTTTAACTCAGGGAGAAGTAAAAGTTAATGTATGCGATAGAAGAGTAATCAGGGTATTCTTAAGCAGTAAGGCCGTGCTGCACAGGGAATTGTGGCAGATTAAGGAACTGTATTTGGCAGCATTAACATGAAATCGTTCCATAAGCTCTGCTAATTCAACTTCACTAGAAGAGACGGGAGGTTCACCCCCTCAAACAACACCCACGCAGTCTCCGATAACTTAATGTAGACATACATACTCTTCTGCAAAGAAAACCATGCATGCAAACTAACAAAAAGCCAGACATTAAGGCCCAGCTCTATTCTACATTCTCCAGCTCATTCATATATGACAAGCTTAAGGTGTAGTTAAGTATTTGGTCTCGCCTTGTTCTGGCACTCTGCTCAGCAGTGACGCATACTGCAGAATGTTGATGATTCGTCAGTAGCCAATAGGATTAACCATGGAGACTGTTGCATTGTGGGTATCCTCGAGCAGAAAACTATGGCTCACTCACTAAGGTTTTACTCTGCAACAATGAATAGATAACCAACAAGAACGAAGCAGAAAATGACAGAAATGTGAGTGTGACCTGAATCTCTCATCCATTCATTGGTAGTCATAGATCACACCACAATAAATGGAAAACATTTGCAATAGGAGAGATGCATGGCGTCAGTGCCCACACCATGTGTCTAATCTTTTGTGCGACTCCAGGCTGAATCTAATTTAGCATCCAAAGCGAAAGACATGCAGCCAAAAAATGTGCACAGAGGCTTAAATAACAGGAAACATGAAAACAGAGAATATGCACCACCAGCAAGCACATATTCATAATCATCATACTGTGGGAAATTAACCTGACAAAAGACAGATGAGAAGATCAATTCCTCTGTCCCCTGTTGCCATCTTGAGTTTCTGGAGCCACAGGTGGCACATGAGAGTGGATCTGCTTGAAAACCAGCAAAGCAGTTAGTTCTCAGTATTAGTAGTATTAATACTACTATTGTCTGCTTTCCTCTAAATTTTTATGCTATATTGATGAGGAGTAGAATTTAATAACTGAGACCATAAACTTTTAAATTTAGTCATACGTGTCATGTGTAACAACTGTTTTCATGGACAGACTTTGATTCACATAATCTTCTGTTAGCAAGTGATCACATCACTGTCAGGAGGTGATGTCTGCAGCTAAAACCGCACATTTATGTTATTACTTTGCAAAGAAATTATGCGATATATATAAAGCTGTATCAATTGAACATATTAAACTGACCTTTCCATTTATTGGGCAGGCAAAAAAAACAAAACAAAACACCACCACCCATCAGAATAAACATGCTCACAGCTTGTCCTGAGATCAAACAGTCTGCCGAGCACTAGGAGGCAAAGAAGGAGAGAAGAGAAACACCTGGCCTGCACTGCACAAGGAACACCCACTGTGGACCACACAGCGCCCAGCAGACACACAGCGACACACACCCACGTGTACAAATTGTTACATTCAAAGATACATAGAGATACAATATTTACTCTTCATCTGACAAAATAGATGCACTGTACTGCAGATGAATGTGCACACAAGCAAAGCACACAGACACATTATCATGACATCTTTACTGGCTACACAGTGAACAAACAAAGACAAACAAACAGCAGATTCACATAATGGCTGCCACAAAAATACCAGACCATACAGTAGCGCTCTCTCTCTCTCTCTCTCTCTTTTGCTCGCTTTCTCTCTCTCTAGGGAAAGTCGAAATAGACGGAGTGAGGGATTTAGAGAGATGGAGTGAAAGAGAGTGTGTGGGTGAGTACCAACACTCAACAGAAAGCAGAAAAAGAAAAAAAAACAACATCAGAACATGTCTGAGTGGATTATAACTATACCACGTCACAGGGGAATGGTGTGGGAGGACGGAGGGGAGGAAAGGAGGAAGGAAGGAAGGAAGGAAGAAGCAGGAGGGTAAAGACGGAAAGTAGGAAGAAATGGATGGATTGGAGAGGCTGTCAGACCTTTCAAACATATAACACTTGGAATAAGTACCTGCACATGAAACAAGAAGTGCACAAACATACACTGATAAAGACTCATTCTGTCAATCTGTCTGACAACAGCCCCTCCCTACACACAAACACACACACATAGACACACAATACTGAGGAGCAATACTAATCTTCCTCTCTGAGATATATCCTATCCCCTCTCCACCCCAGCTCCCCTCTCTATTTCACCAATGGCCCCCATTTTAAAAATCTGCCTCTTTGGAGGGTGCCTTCAAAGCCCAGTAATCTGTCTGGGGAGGCAGCAATGACTGAGAAGAGGGAGAATAGCTGTGGATTAGATCCCCTCTCTTTTCTCCCAAAATAACACTCCCTTCCTTTCTCGTTTTCTCTCTTTGCCTCGCTTCGGTCCTACATTTTCCACAGGACAGAATGCGACTCATTTTGCTGGGAGTAATTTCCCGAACCCGAATCAAAAGTGGTTAGCTTAAACATGCGCCGTATTTCCATAGGAGTTACATGTATGCTTGCACTTTTAGTAGCTAAGAACAAAAAGATGGCAAAAATCTAATAATTCCACAGTTAACACATTCAGTCTATGAATAATATTTTATTTTATTTTATGATCTAATGTGCAGTACTGGTGGCAATTACATGAAATGGATTCCAGAATATAACAGGTTCAGCACTGACCTTTAAGGTTTTGAGGACCAACAGAATCAAAAACATTTCCAGCCATCTGTTTCCCATTTTCGTCCTTCTTAGGTGAAGCAGAAAGAGGATATTAGTCCACTTGTCCACAGCAAAGCTGCCCAGTGCATTCTTTCTTTAAGAATCTACCGAATTATGGATTTGTCCATTTTTGCAATCTCTCTGATACATTTATTTAGATGTTTTACTCTAATAACAACCTGCTTCACTTGCAGCAACATCTCTTTGGGCTCCAGTTCTAATGAAAAGCTAAAAAAATGTAAGTTTATTGTTTGAAATCAAGTCCAGATCTTTTCTCTGCTTAAACTGTTGTGAAATAATAAGGGGACAAGCCTCACCTGGCCACAAAACAGACTGTCTGTCCCTGGTCCAATTATATTTAGGCTTCTGACAATGGGCAACTATGAATAACAATTGCTGTAGCTCCTAAAGACTTAATGCATGTAGTGCTTTTATTAAACCCCTGGAAATAAAGCTGAAAGTCTGCTCTTCACTCACATCTTGGTTGAGTTAAACTCCTCTGTGTTGGTGTGCAAAAGAAAAACTACAAAATTGTGTCATTGTCCAAACACTTCTGGACCTAACTGTATATATTAATCATGCTACTCTACCCTGCTAAGATCTCGCTGAATGAAAGACAGCTTAGCCCCTCTAAATAAGATCAGAGTGATCAAGAAAAGTCTAAGTCTCAGAAACAAGCATCTTAAATAGCCCTTTACAGGCAGTCACAGGAGAGGTATTATGGATGAGAGGTGTAGCTTAAAAGATTACACTTGGAAGCTTTTTAAATTAGTTTCCTTATTGTGATCATGGGACTAAAGGCGGTCCACAAACACAGAATTAGTGTTCAAAAAAAAAAAAAAAAAAAAAAGTTGGACCCCACGGGGAATTGCGAAAGTACTGCAAATACTCTGAACCAGTCACTGCCAACTCTGGAGTTGCTGTGAAAAAAGGAGCACAAATGAGATTAAAGCGTGATGTGTGGTCAGGAGAGATATTTTCCTTAAGAACTCAACAGGCAGAAAAGAGGCTGGATGAAGTGGGGAGAGGCTGGGGGAGAGGGCAGCAGAAGGTGAAAGCAGGATTGAGAGGAGAAATTCCAGCATCACTCTGGAGTCATTTTCTGAACAACTGTGCAACACAATTTTACATCCACTGGCACGCACAGATTTGGTTCTGATCATTTAAAAGTACTAAATAACCAGTGGATCTAAATGTTAAAAATATCATTGACACTAATCTCAGATTTACTGAACCAAACAAAATTTTGCCAGTGTGGCAAAACTGCAGGACCAAGTTTAAAATGATCCAAAAGGTGCCAGCAGCATAAACACACTTGTGGTGTGGGCAAGCAGATAGCTACTGGCTACCTCCACCTCAGCACCTTTAAATCTCAATAAAGTGTAAAGGAGTTAGTTGTCTAAACAAATAAATAGAACATCCATCATAATGTAGTCATGGAGGGGTAAATAAGCTATAGAGGCCAAAACCATTTTTGATTCAGTCTGTGTGGCTTAATTTTTAAACCCTGGAGGACGCTGCTTATCTTTACCCTAATAATTAGAGATGCATCAATTCACTGCTGATACCGAGACTGCATTAGTTACCTGTGACAATGACCATTACTCCAAGGAGTTACGTTTATTTGCTTACATGAGTTTAGTATAATTTGATTTAACACCAAACTAACTGTGATTGCCGGTGGGACTTTTCCCTGTTCATTCATTACATTTTTCATTCCTTTGTTTCTGTTAAAAAATAACTAATTTGAAAGGTTGTAGTAACGTAATAAGTTGTCATCAAATAGAGTAATATTAGTTTCACTACACCTTCCTCTGAAGGGCTAGACACCTGCACACAGTGTAAGAAACAAGAAGAGTGTGAAAGCAAACGGCAGAGAGACTCTCTAATGTTGTTATGTATAAAAAAAATAACACTTGGTACATTTTTTAATGTGAATTTCTTGCAATTTCCTTTAAAAGGTAGAGAAATCTATGTTTAAGTCAAGCCTGGTATAGCCTTGAACGCAAGAGAAATTATCACAGGAATACAGGTTATAATTTAAAACTGGTTTCAGATTAGTATTCAGTATCAGGAAAGCAGAGGTTTCCACATTGGTAGTGGCACTGGAAAAAAATTAAGTGTTGCATCCCTGTTAATAATCACTCATTTTCTGTGCCATAAATATCTCCTTTAAACCCTTCACATTTACAGTTTACAGAAACTTCCTCCTCTGGAGCAGCAGTACTGCAATAATGCCACAAGCGTGTATTAATAGAGTATTTGATGACAACATTTACACACAGCATGTAATCCATTTTCACTTTCAAAGTCATTCTCTCTGCGCTCTTTCTCCTTGTTTTCCTTTTCCTTGTACTCTTTGCCTTTATTCTTGTCCTTTTTGACCGCAATCTCTCTCGTTTTCTCTCCTCCTCCTGTATACCCACTATGGATTAAGGTGTTCTAACATACTGTGCTGGAGGCGTCATTTTAAACACATCCTTGGATAAATCCTACTGCATTGTAGGGACCATGACGGGAGCTGAGTAGCTTAAATCACTAGGGACACAAACCCGAATGATCAACAAGCCTAGGCGTACCCCTACCTGTACTGATACACATGAGGAGGCAAGAAATGAAATGAGTGTGTAGCATCAGGGGAGAAACTAACAGCTTGGGGAGAGATAAGTGGAAAGGTTGTTAAAAAATGTCTGTGATCAAAACTTCTTCCAAGTCACTTTATGTCCATAACTGCAGCTGTTATTATGGAAAATGGGATAAACACATAGATGTCTTTCAGGTACTAGCAACCAGACAGGGGAAAGGAAAGGAGAGGAAAGGCCTGTTAGAGCAAAATGTCTACACAATAACATTAATTTATCTTAGGTGAGGTTTGCATTTGGATGTAACTCTCAAGTGAAACCATTTGCTGAGTGTTTTGCATATACAATGAGGAGCTCCTCTGCACATGTCAATTTATCTTGCCTAATTGAATAGGATAAGAAATGCTGCCTCCTACCATCCATCTCCTATCTCTTCCAACCTCCCAAATAACACACATATACACACGCAAACCTCCATGTGTACACATATCTGTGTACACCGACTGTATACCTTGTCTACGCGCACACGCACACACTGCCCTCCAGACCTGTCATTCTAAGGTAATTACCTGGCCTCACTAACTGACAAGGTTACAGCAGCTAGACCTCGGGCATTGGGAGTCGTTAACCCTATATTACCCTCCAACACACCCCTTCCCCCCAGCACACACCCAGAGCAAGAGCATTTCAATCCAGAAAGGCACAATAAAACAATGTGTCAGGCTCTGCCCCCACCAATTTTTTAATTTCTTTCTTCACTGTGAGTGTCCTAATAAAAATGTGCACGGTTAATAAGAAAGGGGAGAACACAGAAGGAAGAGGTAAAAAAAACAGGTATACTAGTCGCTACTGTTGACATCTATGTTTTGAAGGCTTTAAATCAAAGCACGGATGTCTAACCGGAAGGTATTTTAACACAGTGGAGTATTACAGCACAAGGTACTGTGGTACTGATGTCATTACGTTTATGCAGAGTCTGACTGATTATAATTGACAAACAACTATTACATAGAAGCAAAGCTTTGAACACAAAAGCCTGCATGTGTCAATGTAGTTGTCATGCATCTACAAAAGCCTGTATAGGGAGCAAGTACGGGGGTGGAAAATGCATGTCCTAAACCAGTCAGCAATTCCCATTATACATGGGATAAATGGGGACAAACACAGAGGAGGATGGGAGGACCGTGACCTTGAGAACGGCTGTAACAGCAATGTGTGCATGTGTAGCACAGTGTGGTCCTACATCTACGGTATAGGATCATGGCCTACTTTCTGTTGGTGAATAATAACTGAATGATTTACAAGGTCTAAGGTCAAGACAGCATGATGCATTATAATGCACACAGGTCTCCACATATGGAAGATCTCTAACTGTTATTTTCAATGTTAAAAATTATTATTATTTTTTTTTAAATTGGATTTTCCTGTTAAAATCCATTCATCCTTTTCTTAAAGATTTTTCTAACTTGCCAAATTTTCATTGTTTCATCATGTGGCGAGAGATGGGGTACACGATGGCTGCCAGCCTGTCACAGAGGCAGACAAACTCACTCATATTTACACCCATTAGAATCACCAGTTTAACTAACATGCTTTCTTTGGATTGTGGAAGGAAGCCAGAGTACCTGGAGAGAACCCACAGAGGCACAACGAGAGCATGCAACTGCGCTCAGTTCAAATCACAGCTGGTGCATTTGAACCCAGGACCTTATTGCTGTGGGGAAACATTGCTAACCATTGCACCAGTGTGCAGACTTTCAATTTGTCTGCTGCACCAGCAGAAAGCGTGACCGTCTTTAATATTATGTATTATAATAATATCAGCGTGACACACAAACACACAGAAAACAACTGACAGCAGAAAGGCCTGTAAAAAAATCGTGATGGGAATAAAGTCTGAATAGACAGATTTCCAACCAGCAATTGTCAGCATAGCTGAATAAGTCATAGTCAGTGCACACCTGGGCTCTTTAACTTTGATAAATTTTGCCAGAAAATGTGGTGGTAGGCTCCCCCATCTACCCATCATCTGTCATCATCAACTTCTACATTTTCCTCAAGAAGGCAAATTTAAATACTTAATTGGCTATTTTTCATCCTAAAACCTCTTTGACAGTGAAAGCCTTCCAAGCTGGTGTCACATGAAAAAGCTAGAGAAAACATTTGGTTATTAGGAAGAACAGCACCGGGGCACTGTGTTCTACTCACCTCCCTTTGCTCATTTCCCTCTCTCCCTGTTGCAGTGTAAATTAGCAGGGTTAATGGCCAACTTATCTACAAGCTGACGCAGACAGAGGCAGTCAGAGAGGGTGAGAGAGAAAGATGGGCGGCGGATGGGGGAGTAATGGGCTCAAAAGAATGAGAGTCGTTCAAGGTTTGTGAACAGGGAACACTCTGCTGTGGATGAAACAGGAAACACATCAGGACTAATTAACATCAATGCCAACGCAATACAACTTTTACAGGCACACGCAGATTCATGCATGATCACAGATGCACTGTGCAGCTTTTAACAGCATAATAACCACGTACACGTAGCATTCAGTAAACAGCACTCTTTAGTTCTGCAAGTCCAGCCCATAGTATATTGCTGATGCCACTCATATCTGTCAGCACAGCTTAGAAAAATACAGGGAAAAGGTTAAAAATGTGTTAGCAGTTCATTTTGTTGGATAGAGCCAATATTTGTAGTAGAATGGTTAGATCACAACAATTTATCTCAAAGCTGCATGCATCAAAGCTGCTATTTTGCCTCATTATGATTATCAAAACAAAAAATCTTTCTCTGCATGGTGCGTTATTCATGGCTACTATAAACACATTACACACACAAAATTATTATTAAGGAGGGACTAGTGGAGAAATTGGAGAGCACTTATCAGATCTGAGACTCACATTAAGCCGTGAAGCGATCTGGGTGAGGTGCACAAACATCTACACTCTAATTTATAGAGAATTAAAAAGTCAAGTCTCAGTCGCATCTGCGTGTGTGTTTTTGAATGTCACACATCTGCTGAATTTGAGTAAACAAATTGTTTGTGTCCCTGAAGGCAGACAGAGAGAAGAATTACATATCTTCCCACGTGTAATGCGCAAAAAATGACATCTTTTATTCAATTTGAAGTTTTGAAGGCATTTAGTCCACTTTGCTTTCAGTCGTGGTGGAAAGCAGAAAGTTACCTACGATCACAAAAATCAACTCTCTTGGAATGATAAGCTGCTGTTTTCTGTGTTGAGGCAGGTTTTGTCTTGCAGCCTGGAACATGGTAATTGGATCATTCATGTTACCTGCACAAAATAGTATGAGGTCCATCTGCCCACACAAAAATAAGGCCGGCTTCTATGCCACCTGTGCACCACGCTACTATGCATACCTGCAATGATATGTTCATCTCAAGCTCAATTTATATTCACAATAAAAATGCAACAGAAATGGAAAAAAAAAATTGACTCTTAAGAATATTCTTATCTGCTGGACAGATGGAGGTTAGTCATGATGTATTTTCCATGTCTCCCTCCTCTCATGTTCTTTATGCATCCCCAGACTTCAGTTATGATTGACTCACACCAACCCTGCTGTCGTATTCAAATAAAGAAACTTGTCTTCTCGTTTCTTTGAAGACGATGTTCCAGAACATTCTACGCTCTGCCACAGCCTGACAGGCTTAATGCCAGTAATGCATATGGCTCCATTCAGAGGTTTCTCTACGCCTGTCACTGGTGTCAGATCCTCATTGCTTTCAAATGACATCACACTGACCCTGTCAGAAACAAGCGTTTTCTAAAGGGTTAAGAGCCATGAAAAATGCTTTTCAAGATGAAGGGTTTTTGTGGGATTTGTTGTCCATGGAATCAATGGAATCTCACTGGCTTCTCGCCATGTTGACTAAACAGCACCACACTGAGTGCAAACAGCCAAACACGCGGAGGCATCTCTCATTACAGACAATGCAGACAGCAACTGGTGGTTTTTCTTCAGTGCAGATATGTGACTTGATGCATTGTGGGAAAAAGGTCCAAAATATTTACTATTTTTCCACAAGTACCAACTCAGCTCAACTCTATCAAATGCTCTCACTTTCAACTACAAAGAGAGAAAGCTGAACCTGACAGTTTGGGTCAACCTCTCCAGCAGCCCAACAACTTTCTACCCTTCCCTGGTATTTCCCACTCCACCCTCCTCTTGTTTCAATAACTTCAAAGGGAGCATGCTTTTCTTCTGCTGCCTCCCTGTCTGTGCTCTAGCCTCCGGTCCCAGGTAAGATGGGAAGAAATTAAAACAGAGAGAAGGTCTTTTTGCCTCTTAAGTAATGATCAAAGAAGTGCTTCATCCTCACAAGGACCTGCTGTGCTGTTTCTGGGACCTCTATTGAAACAAGTCATTTCCCACTCGAAGGCCTGTTTAGTCAAACACTAGGCAGGAAACTGTGTCCGTAATGTGAATCTTTCCAGGAGTATGACAATAATCCAGGTTGATTTTTTCATTTATGACAATTCTCTTTGAGAATAATCTGCGATAGTGACAAGCATTTCATTTCGGAAGCAGACAGAGACCAAGACAGACTGTGAGAGTGAGAGAAAGAATGGCATCCTGTATTGCCAAAGCCACTAGGTTATTGAATATCTAGTATTTCTCTGTGACAAATTGTCCTTCTCCATCCCTACTTATGAACTGTCAAAGACTACACGCTTCAGAACTGATGCATCATGGTCCAGATACAAGGTGTGTGTGACTCTGACAGCTGCCTTACCAGCATCTAACAGAGAGCATCACACCTTCAATTTCTGAGTGCCACTGACGTGTTTATGACCACACAAATACAAATACAGTGAAGACACACACACACACACACACACACACACACACACACACACAATATTTAAAACAAGAATTCTTCATAAAAACACATACCTGTGCACGCATACACTCGTTCTCTAAAAACACACATACACAGCACATGCACACATGCTTTATAACACTCCGCAAACAGAAGCCCAGCTGGGAGAAGCAGATAAGACTGCATTTGGGTACAGAGGTTTAGCAGCTACTCGGGGACACACTGCAGCTTTTTCTGTAAGATTTTTATTGATTTTTTTAGGCCTGGACAAAGCAGAAATAGCAATGTCTTACTCTTACTTAAAAATGTTTCACTTGCTGCTATACGACAGTCCTTTCACAAAGTAAAAGAATGGTAAGAGACTGTAAAACCCATCAAGCTAAAAGACTCAAGGTAAGCTACCGTGCTATCAAAGCCAAAGTTAAACCAGGGCTCTACGAAGAATTCCTGCTAATACTGTCAGCCCATCCAAGCCATTGCCACGCCAGACCAAGGACAGTGCCTCTGGGGAAACTGCTGAGAGTAGATATAAAATTATTAGAAGCCCTTATGTGCTTACCAGAGCTTGAATTCTTTTCCTTTCCTTATATCACTTGGTTTGTGCCACCGTGAGGTGTGAATTTAAAGGGGGAAAAAAAAGGAAGGGAGATATTTTCCTCTCTGTCACCAGCTAATGAAGTGAGGGAATTGTTAAGGTATGCAGAGTGGAAATCATGAGCACAAAAGTAAAGCAAAGGCATCAGGGAGCGAGGAAGAGAGCAAGACAGGAAGGAGAGGTGCTAGAGAGAGACTGGAATAGAGACTGACATCAAACAGATTGGACAATAATCCACAAATGGGTGTAGTGGAAGAGGTTTCAATATCGTTACTCAAGCAGAAAACAACTTGTACTGACACCCATGAAATGATCTGTTTGCAAAATGGAATCATGGGAACATACTGCGCTTGCAGAAAAAAGAAAAGAAAAAACCTCAGCATGCAACAAATATTTGAACACAGTGAAATCACACCATTGGACACGGAGTCTGAAGGTACAAGCGCAGATCTGTGGGGCAAGGGAGTCGGTGTAAACGCTCATGTTAAAAATATGTTTTTGAGACCAATCACATTTAGAGAAGCGTTCATGACAGCTTCAAATACAGAAAGTGGTGGGGCGCCCTGGGATGACTACACCAAGGCTAAAAAAGTTGCCCCATTTACTAAAACTTGCTTAAGCTCTTAGGTCACACTCATTTGCATTATAAATCTGTGCTCTAATGGTAAAAGAGGATGAAGCAGAGAAATTATTTCAGAGCATTTCATAAGGATTGACCTGCAGCTAAAATGCAAAGGGGCCTGAAGGAAGTATGTGTGAGTGTGTGTGTTTGTGTGCACGTACGTGATCGAGAGGAAGAGTTCCTGCAGCCTCGGGCTTCTTTCCCTGTGCGTATGAGGACATCCAATAAAGTCTGAACTCTGTATGTATTGATTAACACTAGTTTTGTGCTTTTGTGCCTTCAGTTTTGTTTTTCGAGAAATATCCGTTTGTAACAGCTGACATTTAAAAAAGAAAATGCAACTAAGAGTTAAATATAACACTGGTTTGTGTTCTGCTAAAATAAACTAAAGCACTTGATTTGGTTTTGGGCCTATTGCAAAATCGTGTTGGCTTAAATAGGCAGGATCAGTTCCCCCTATGAGATTCGGGTAGTCTCTTCAAAGCTTAATCGCTCTCGCTATCTGCCTCTTTATCCCTTCAGTGCGAAAGAGAAAATCATTGACCAAAAACTTCTGCTGTGCTTCTCTGATTTATGTTGCCCTGTAAAAATGCCAGCCACTTTAATGACCCTCTGTTACCATCTCCTCCATCTCACAACTTTCACATCTTCAGTCAAGCTGGGACAAATGGGGAGAAAAAGAGGGAGAACAGCTCTGGTAGGTGGTAGGCATGCAGTGTTGGTTTGTAAGTGTGTGTGTGTGTGTGTGTGTGTGTGTGTGTGTGTGTGTGTGTGTGTGTGTGTGTGTGTGTGTGTGTGTGAGTGTGAGAGAGAGAGAGAGAGAAAGTGAGAGAGAGAGAGTAAGCGAGTGTGTTCCAGCTGCAGCAATAAGCCTGTTCAAGGACACCATGTCTTTTACACACATACACACTTTTCACACACAGCATTCACCATCTCAGATCTACCTCGTAGGGAAATTAATCACAGCTGGAAATAATATAAGTTAAATACATTTCTAAATGCCACAAGGACTAAATGAGAATATTAGGGAATGGGGAGTTTATGACTGATCAAACAGAAAAGCCCAGAGTTTCTGATCTATCACATTTATGTTTGTAATAAAATAAATAACTAGAGAAGAAAACAAGAAACTACAATTTGATACAGCCCACACGAAGCATGCACAATTAATAGAATCAAAGCTACTTGGAGACAATGAGTATTTCAATGTGATAACAGTCAGATGTATGCACTGAGAAGCACTTAACTTGCAACTCAAATAGTCCAGGGTGATACATCACAGGCGACCAGTTCATGTATTTATCAGGGTGATTTCAGCTGGCTGGGAGTTGAAATGATGGCTTCATTCATTGTCAGTGATGCCTTTTGTTTAAGGATCACAGATTACATTCAGCTATGTTCCAAGCAACATGCGTTAAGTCTGCATGATGTGGGGAGCCGGTGTGGGGGTGTGTGTTGTGTGGCATATTCAGCATGAACAATCGGTCAGGGTAACCTGGATGCATCATTTGGACACACAAGGCACAGCCGGAGAGCAGGCCAGATTAAGCAGGACAATAGAGAGAAGTGACAGGAAAAGGGGGGAAAAAAAGGAGAGGGGGAGAAACAAAGAGTAGGACACAGAAGGATGAATACAGTGATAATAAAAGGAAGTGGATGAATTAGAGGTTAAAGAAACACACACACAGAAATGGCTGTCCTTTAGCCAGAAGCACGTGGAAAGCCAAACTCGGGAAAAGCCGGATGAAAGAGGAGATAAAGTGACAATAGGAAAAGAAATGGAAAAAGTGAGAGGACAAATGAGAGAAGGGATGAGAGGGAGAGGGTACTTGTACCAGAGAAATTGGCAGATTGCTAGAAAGACTGTAAAAAAACACTTTGACCTTGGACTTTAAGATTCTGCACTTCCACAAACAGACATAGATCTTGACAGCAGCAGAAACACACACAAGGACACCGTCAAACACACTATTTCCAAATGCTTACTAATATGTTTGGATAGATGTTTCGTTAATGTTATCGTGGCCGTCGGGCTGCCAGCTGTTTGACTGTGTGCTTTGTCTGCTCCAATAAAAGCCAAGTGAGTCTGAGTGTGAGTGCCTCTCGTGGTACCTTCTTAAGCCCTCACACAGTCAAAACAGGAAAACACATTTCACCCAATAAACACATCCACAATAATAGCTCCACCACCTCCTGATTCAGTGCATTTCAAATGTATAAAGGACAAAGCAGGTCACCGTAGAAACCCTCACAAATACAAGCTGCGCTTTCATTAGCTGCCCCCACCCCACGCCAACACAGTCACCATACCGAACACTCGCAAATGCAGCATTTCTCAGGGTCAGTAGATTCATTATGATTTAAATCTCGCAGTGGCAGCACTTTTTTTTTTTTTAATTCCCATTAAAACAGAGTCACATATACAAAAAAAACCAAACAATTTAAAAAACAATTGCTCAGGCTCTTAACTTTTTCACACACGTATACATGAACACGTAGAAAGTCTCCTTTGTTGCAGTGGATGACTGACGCTCCCAAGGTTTCGGCTCCCTCAAGGCCAATTCACAGAGTCAGTCCCCCCCCTGTTCACCACCCCCGCATCACAGCTGCCCCTCTGAAGTGAGAACTCCAACCACCCCCGCCCACCTCCTGCTTTAAAGCGACTTTAATGCCGCAGGGGCACAAAAGGCTCACACATACATACGATGCCTTTAAATCTCTAAGCCACACCAGCCCAGTCAGAGAGGTCGGGCTAACCTTAAAGACACACTCTTTGGCTGCCCTAGTCATTCCTTCTCTCTGGTTTCAGGTCATGTCTGGTTTGTTGTGGACAGAAGCATCACCTCAACTAGAGATGGTGGCACTACATCTACCTATATAGCATGTAAAACGGAGCCACAGGTGGTGGCTCCAAGTATTTCCCAGCAAAATAAGGATTTTAATCTACCAAGGTGTTCTGTGGTGTCAGGCACAGAATTCTTAGCTGCAGATCTTTTCAGTCTGCAGACGTGTGGCTTCTATCAACCACTTTTTCCCAGAAAATCCCACAGCTGCTCGATCATCTGAGATGATAGGAAATTGGAGATCAATAACTTGAGCTCTTGTTCTCATAATCTTCAACAATTCATGAAGAAATAGGCAGTGTGGCAGTGTGCCTAACCATCTGAAAATGGCCAAAGACATCAGACATCATAAAGCTGTTTTGGTACGAGGTCCAAACAAATGTCAGAGCATCCACACACTAGGGGCTTTCTTTCCTACCATCTCAGCAGCAGTCTCTCTTTTCAGCAATTAACTGAAATAAGACCAAATAGTAGACCAGCAAGTCTTTCCAAGTGGTGCCTAACTGATGTTACAGTCACAGTGTTTGTCAAAGCACCTGCTACAGCAGTCAACTACTTTTTTCTGTGTCCTTCCTGCAGCCTAATAGATGCCATCATTTTTCCGGTGTCTTTGTAATAAGATGATCGTTCCCCGGCATTGATTTTAATTCTGTTTTACAACCAACAGATGGTTAAAGTGCACCATCAATGTGAAAACAGCAACATGAATCGCTTACAAATGGGAGGTTGGAATGTAACTGGGTTTGCTTGGATTGACTCCTTGGAAAACTTTGTAAGTTTCAAGTGTCTGCAAAGCACTTCAATCCTAAATGAGAGTTGTTGAGAGTTATTATGAAGGGAAGTGCTATGGCAGAATTTGGCTATCAATGAGTGCTTTCAGTTTAAAGACTGACAGACTTTTCTTGGTTCATTAAAAAAATAAAATAAAAAATAGTGCTGCTCCTTGTCACTAATATCTGTTTGCCAGGGTCATAGATATACTTCTTGTTAATATAAACTGAGCTTACCAAGGTTATGCTAGTAAAAAAGTAAAGTTACCCAACTGTTAAAGCATCTTTGAAGGCTTAACATTACCCGTGGTTCTAATAAACAAAATTACATTATAAAGCATTGTAAAAGTTTGAAGGTTGACTATCAGTCAGCATGCCTATGCACTTTTAAGGGCATATAAACAAGGGTTTGTATGTATACCACACACACAGAGTACTTCCCCTTTCGGTATCTGCTATGAGATTTTCCCAAGCCTGAGGTATTCAATGACCCACTTTCTCATACATGGTCATTCACACTCCATGCTCCTAAAATCGCCCTCTGTATTTTAATCAAACCCATCTTTTCTCTTGCTTTTCATATTTAATGCCAAAAGCTAGCCTCCTGAACCTTCTCGACCTCTCTAAACTGCCAGCATCCCTCAGTGCTGCCAGTTCTACACAAACACACCTCTCAGTGACTGACACTTCCACTCAGCCCATACCAGCGGGAAATCCTGGAGCAGCGTTTAAACGCTTGGTCAAGCTCTATCTGAGTGTGGTGCTATGGGCTTGACAGGAATCAACTACAGGGCTCTACAGTTCAGCAACACACATACGCAGCTGCCACTACCAACTCCTACCACCTCCCCACAGCGCTGACAGAAAACAATCTGCAACCAGATGATTCACCTCCATTAGCCTGCAGTATAATCGTGAAAATAGCGATCCTTCAAGTGCATTGATAGGGTGGCTTGTCAATCAATGGCGATGAGGAACAACAATAACAAAAAAAAAAAAGAACATTTTAAAATCAGCCTGGTGTTAGAAGAATTCTAAAAATCTTATATATTGGCGAATGTGCAGGATTCTCATGGTTGCTTAGCTCATCTGATACTGAAATGATACTCTGCAGTACTTAGTTGTATTCACCCTGTCTTCACCCTTATCTTAGCCTTCCTAAGCACCTCACTGATCCATACTGCCTGCGGCTATACTGTGCATGACTGTCTGTTAGTTTGTGCGTGTGTGTCTCTACCTTACGGATATATGGGTACGCATGTGTGTGGCGTGGGCATTCATATGCCAGTCCCTAGGTGTGCTTGTCTAACTGCTTGAGTGTGTGTCTGTGCATGATTGTTATGTCAGTTTGAGGAGCACCAAGGGACCACTCAGGAAGAAGCGCCCGGGGCACACACACAAAAACACATACACTCTCCAGTCTAAAGTGCAGCACAGCTTGGTTTGCAGGACTACAGGGTCCCCATGCTAAGCAGCATCCATTTTTGGAAAAAAAAGGGACAGGTTAACACACACAGAGGTGTCCGGAACATAGCATAATCAGCATGCTGATCAAAGCATTTAACTCTAGCTGAACCTGGCTCAGTCAGAGTGATGTTTTAAACATAAATCTGTCTTCCTTTGGGGGGGGGGGGGGGGGGGGGGGGGTGATGGTGCTAGAAGAGCTCGATCCGTCTCCCTCTTTGTATGTTTTAACCTTTATTATCTCTTCTTGTATTCTTACAGTTACAAAAGCAAAAACAGGTTTAGCATAATTAATAACATGCCCTTCCTCATAGTGAACAATTTACTTTAAGTTATACTGATGATAAAACAATTGATAAACAGGTGCCACTCAAAAATTTAGTTTTTACAGGTTTAATCTTATTAAATCATTAATTGAATTCATTTTTTCCATCAGTCTACTTCAGCATGCCATACACATTTTTTATTTATCCTAAATAAATAAACAAATCAACTGTGTTAGTGCTCACGTTACATTTTGCTAACCTTTCTTTGTTGTCTGACATGTACACTGCAATGAACCTGTTCATATGATAGGGCATGGTTGGCCTTTACCTCTTTCCATTTCATTGTGTTTAACCTGATCACATAGTTCACTGGCTATCTTGCACCAATAGGCCAACTGTAGCACATACACACAGGTCTGTGACATTAATGAGTTATCACAGTTGATAGAAAGTGAGGGGGAAGACAGAGTCAAGAAGAAGCTAGGGAGAAAGACACCCAGTGCGGCAGGAAGGAAGGGTAAGTCAGTGTTGCCTCTTTTTAAAGGCAAATGTGCCCCAGTCCCTATTGTTTCCTGGCTGACAGGCAGCTATGGAGGGGGGCAAACAAGGGGGGTGGGTGGGTTGTCATCCTGGGGATTCACCACCTCTGAGGGGGGTGGGAGAAAAACAGAAATACAGAAGCAGAGGTTGAAAGGGTATAGGCAACATTCAAAGTGAGTGAGAGTGTCTTTGTGTGTGCACATCTTCTGACAGTAAGTGATTCAGAGAGGAACAGTGATGACAGTAATGACTGTTCTAACCCAAAAAAATTAATGGATGCCAGACTATTATTATTGCTGTGCCTGCAACAGAGTTTTAATGTGCATGCACATATGAGCAACGCATGTGACCGTGAGACTGACACCCATTTTTCAGAATGACCTCAGTCAGACTCAGACCAATGTATAAATCCAGCCTCTCTCTTCGTAGTAAGTAATGGCAGGCTCAGAAACAGCCTGAATATGCATTTGTAGATATGTAGGCATAAATAAAAGATGATGTAAAACCAGAGACTAAAGAGCGAGAAGCAGAGTGAGCGAAACGGTGGTAGAGAAAAGTAGCTGAATACTTGTTTCCCAAGAGAATCACTGAAACACAGAGACATGCTCGTGATTTTGACCTGACCTTTCAGTAAACTCTGGCATTAACAGAGTAAGGCCAGCCAGCTCTCAGTTCTATAAAACACTGGGTTTAGTCCATATACTTAAACACTTCAGCTGTTAAAGAATAATGCCGGGCAACAAACTACGTAACATTATGACATGTAAAAGTTCTACTCAGTGTGTTCAAATAAACACTCCACATAAATAGTCTATTCCCCAAAGAGCTATTAAAGGCCTTCTAGTGGTTAGTTAAAAATCAATAGAAAGCTAACTTCTGGGTTTTATTCTAACACTACTTCATGGTTTATTCTGACAGTAATGCTATTTAAACCTTCTTTATCGCCACATATCTTCCCCCCCCCCCCCAGAAACCATTCACTGTGTCCCAGCATGATTGAAATTTCCCATCATACCTCACGGCAGATTAAAATACTGCACTTAGAAATATGTGTCCCAATGTGAAATTGGTACTCGAGTACAACAAATGAAGAAAAAAAAAAAGAGTAAAGGACATACTGTATTTTATCATTTCTTCTTATCTTTCAAATGTGGCATAATAGTAGGCTGTGTTGCTATGACAGACCACAGGCTTTGAGAAATGAGCAGCAAGTGACTATTTTGTGTGAAATGACTGGAAATAGGCAATGATCATCTTAGTCACAGATATTTTAGTTCCTTTGTGTTACGTGCGTTGGTGAGAATATATAAAAAGCGAGGCATCACAGACACAGAGAGCTTGGTCAGATCGCCCGCCGTCTGTGTTTCTATAATCTGTAATTGAAACCAGTGAATCACTGTAGGGAGTTAGTGTCCTGTGTTCATCTAAAGACTCATCACTGAGGGAACAGAAAGAGAAGAAAGAGGCGAGTTTATGAGCGTCTTACCAATGAGGTAGCTGTTATTAATGAGTCGACAGCAGGGTAACAGCAAGAACCAAAAAAACAATATATATTTACACACTTAAACAGCACTGTCCGCTTTATTAGGTACACACGTTCAACTGCCTGCTAACACAAGTCTCTAATGAGCTAATCATAGGTATGTAGATATAGTCAACAGAAATGGATGAAGTTCAAACCGAGCAACCGAATGGGAAAGAAGGGTGATTTAAGTGACTTTATATGTGGCATTATTGTGGGTGCTAGACTGGCTGGGGCTGGTCTGAGTATTTCAGAAACTGCTGATCTACTGGGATTTTCCCCACAAACCTACCTCTAGGGTTTAGAGAGAATGGTCTGAAAATATCCAGTAAGTGACAGTTCTCTAGGTAAAAATGCCTTGTTGATGCCAGAGGCCAGAGGAAAATGGCCAGACTGCTTCGCAATGACAGTATGGCAAGTAAACCAAATAACCACTCATTACAACCAAGGCATGCAGAAGAGCATCTCTGAATGCAAAGCACTTCGAATAGTGAAGTAGATGGGCTACAGCAGCAGAACACCACACTTGCAGCCACTCCTGTCAGCTTAGTGCCCGAGGCTAAAATTCACACCGAAGATTGGAAAATTGTTGCCGGGTCTGATCGGTCTCAATTTCTGCTGCGACATCATTTAAACACCGCAGCCTGCCTGAGTACTGTTGCTGACCATGCCCGTCACCTTATGACCACAGTGTACCCATCATCTGATGGCTGTTTCTAGCATGATAACACATCAAATGGCCTACCACGTCACCCTATCATGTCAACATGGAAAGCAATGCAAAGCCTCTGAGCGGTGCTTCTAGCACCTTGTTTAACCTGTGCCACAAAATATTAAGGCACTGTGAAGGCAAAAAGGGGTAAAAAAAACAAAAACAAAAAAAACAAAACCGATAATAGCAAAGAATACCTAATAAAGTGGCCAGTGAATGTATATACTGTAACTGTGTTCAGAGCTAGCTGAACACACTTACACAGTTAATCGGTTTCTTGCCCTACAACCATTCCATATTGTACCACACAGACTTTCTCAATGTCAGCTTGTCAGTGAATACTCTGAGGGCCTGACTCCATCTGACTCCTGACACACACAGGGCCTGCCACCACAAGGCGCGCACACACACACACACACACACACCTCTGCACTCAGTTCCCCCCTTTCCTTCAGACATAGGCTGCCATGGTGACATCAGTCAGCCTGTTGGCATGGTGACCCTTCCATCACCAAGTCAGGTCACCTTAGCTCACCCGAGCACCCTACCGGGAGGGTTTTGCAAGTGTTTAATGCGTATATCTGTGTGTGTGCAAGGATGCTTATCTGGCACTTTTCCAAACCTTGTGGCGCTGTGCCACAACTACCCTCGCTCTACCTGGGCCGCCTGTCTTCTTCTTCCTCTATTTCTTCTGTTACTCGGTTCATCTTTTCACAGCTTTTAATAGATGTCTGATTAGTGAGAGAAGATTACAAACTGTTTTCACAAAGTATGCATAAAATAATATAATGTAATTATACTTATTTGTTTTTATGGGTGCTATGCGTCAGGAAAATGAATTGTGGAGTGCTTCTCAGTAAGGTTGCATAACAATACAAAGGGCAGCCATCTGCTTCACCCTGGCCCCTGGGTTAGCAACGGGACCTAATCCACTACATTGTTTGTGTATTTACGTGCATGCATAAGGGTGCGTGTGTGGGTGTGCCTGCATGTGTATGTGTGTACGCCTAATCTGCCGGTGTTTTCATAGCACTCGAGTGGATAGCTGGTAATCTCACAGGGCTGGGCCTGAGTGAGATTTAATCCTTGCAGCTAGCCACCATCTCCTTTTCTCTCAGGCCTTATCCATCTATTTTCTTTCTTGTAAAGATGGTTTTCTTCTTTTTCCTCCAAATAGTTTACCTTTTACTTTTCCTAAGTGTTATATCCATGATGATATTCTGTTCTTATTCTGCACTGATCTGAATTCCCATTAATGGTCTGTTTTCTTCATATATTAGAGTGGTTTTCTCTGAATATTTGTATTGTCAACATGTCAAATGTAAGAAATAGCTTCTTTTCTCTGGTTTAGATCTAGTTTATTTGGGGATTTTTGTGGAAGGACAAAAATCTAAGGTTGTCTAAGGAAGTAATGTGAAGACAGACCCTTGGACTAAGACATTTAAGTGTTGCATTTTTGGCAGGTTTTTGGGTGTTGGGGGCTACATGCCAAACTATTTATAACTTAATCAAATCAGTTACTGATATGTTTATTGAGAATTTAAAATATTAATTTATTGTCATTGCATAAAGAACAACTAGCATAAGAGAGTTTATGAGTGCCTTACCAATGAGGTAGTTGTTAATAATGATGCGACAGCAGGGTGACAGCAAAATTTTAAAAACATATCAGCAATAAACTGCGATCGCTGACAATTTCTGTGACATCTCAGAGATCACATGGGCCTTTGATGACATAACCGTCCTATCAATTATAGCTAACCCCCAAGTGTAATGTGGCCTGGAGTTTCAAAGCCCCAGTAACAGTTATAAGAATGAATGAATGAATGAATGAGGTGCATCATCAAAGCCAGCAAAACGCACGCACGCACACACTATGCTAGTTACCATGGTGACCATATGACTATAATGATGTCCAGCAATGAGGGTAACCAGGTATAGAAGAAAACAGTATGCACACATGCGCGCACACTAACACGCAAACAGGCGCATGCACAGTATAAAAATAACCGGCACTCCCACTCACTCACCCGCGTGTACTTCTGAATAAAGCAACTCAACAAAAAAAAAAAAAAAGCAGAATCTTTTTGCACTCAAGTGTGGTGTAAAGATATATCAGTGTTCATGCGTGGGGGAATGTATGCATGGATGGGTAGGTGGGGTAAGAGGGTGACTGAATACAAGCCAGGTGGGGGTGGGGCTGGTGGGGACGTCAGCATCGCTGTCTTGATTGGAACCTCTTGCTGTGAGATGCTGACATGCTGTCTGAACTCACCAGGTGTGCCGGCACACGCTCCCTGCTCGGTTTGCTGCTTTGTGTGTGTCTGTGTGTGTGTGGATGCATGTGCGTGCGTGATTATATTCAGGGACTCTGTGACAGATAATCCTTTGCATTTATCCACATATGCATTTTCCTCATTGACTAACCCATGAGCCAAGCTACAGGCAGTATATTTGTGCATTAGTCTGACAGGCCAGCCAGACTCTCCCTCTCTCTCTAACACACGAATGCACGCACACGGTGACAGCATTATACGTACACAGCCCACCAACAATGCCATCTGTGTGGGCAACCCTTATGTGACATTTCTGACAGTTAGGGAGGCTTGAGATGACAGCACTCGTGCATGCACAAGACATATACACCAACACATGCAGAATTCCTCCTCCTCTCTGCTTTACAACTTATACAAAAAGACTCAGGGTCACTGATCGAAGCGCAACATTGGCAGTTAGAGGAAAGAAAGCTTTAAGAGGAGGCCAAGGGAGTAGGCAGGTGGTGTTTGTACCTATTGAGCACACAACATTATGTGCAACCAGGCCTTTCTATTTCAGTATTAGGCAGAGCTACAGAATACAGACATTTAAAAAGGATTTGGGGAGATAATAATACTGATGGAAGGGAAGAAATTCATTTACAGCCTCATCGATTGTGTGCAAAGACTAGGATTAGGAATTAAAGATAGGAGAGAGGCGAGTAAGGAAAAAAAACTGAGGGTTGCTCACTTTGGACTTTAGATTTAAAGTCAGAGGAAAGAAATAATAAGGTTATAAGAATAAAGATACTTAGAGAAGGAGGCTGCTATGAGGGGATGAAGATACTATAGGTGAGAAAGTGGAGAGGGAGTGATGGAGGGAAGGGGTCATTCTTGAACTCCATTTCATTAACTTCACAGCGATAAGCGAGGATATAGTAGAGACCTAGGCTAGAGAGGGAGACATGTTAACCGATGATCCCATTAGGCTGAAAAGGGGTAATACAGAGAGATGGAGGAGGAGAGGAACAGCAGGGTGACGCTGAGAGCTGCAGAGAAAATGGTGAGGGAGTTTGAGGACAGGAAGGAGGAATTGGAAAGGCAGGGTAAAAAAAAAAAAAAGGAGAAGCGGATGGAAATGAGGGAGGGGGTGGAGAGAGCGAGAAAGAAGTTGATGGAAAAAACCAAAGCAAGTGGTGCAGGAAAAAGCACCTTTGAAAATGGTTGATAAAACCCATTAAAAAGACTTCAGCTCTTAGTTCAGTCTCACCAGTGTGCTGGGCTGAGAATGTGGATCCAACTCAGATATTACCGCAAGCTTGGGGAATATGGGAAACCCCTATTAAGGCAAAGCGGCCAATGGTTTTAATATGATGGGGATCATTTGCAATGTTTGGTTGGAAACATGTGAGCACTGAGGCATTCTGAAGCTATTACATGTCCAAATAAAATAATCATAGACTAATGTGGCGTGGCTTAATTAACTTGTTTTGCTAACTGGCTGAACCAATATAAATGTAGGCCATTATTTGTATTATTATAATTGGGCTAATCACTCATCCAGATTATTAACATTCAAAGAACTTTTGAAGTTAAATATTGTCTTGTCATCAGCTTCTGCTTTGCCATTGTGGATGTTGGGTTGTGCCACAATGGATAATGTGGGTTACAAGATTTAATATGCCAAATGGACTGCAATGTGATAAAGGCTTATATATTATATGATAAATTGACGAAATCAAACAGGGTTGTTTCAGATTACAGGGTGAACAGCTAATAGAGGCTTTAAACTTTCCCTGCAATACACTCCACAGCTAAATGAGGTAATATATCACTGAATAATTTGCCAAATATTTAACTGCTTGAATAACTAGATGTTAGAAAGAATAAGGGCTAGCCTTGGTAGAGTGCTTTACAATGCTACCAATTCTACTTCTGCTGAATGTAATTTCTAAAGAGAAAAGTTTAAGGTTATGATGTGGCATTGTGTAAAAAATAATAAAGTGAAAGAAGAAGAAAAAAACATCAATTTACTCATCACGCTGACTATGAAGAGTAAAACTGGGTCTCCTCAGCAGTAATAAGGTTAGCCATGTCCCATGGGGACAGCATATTGAGGAGAAGAATCTGATGAAGGTTAAGCCCCAACGACCCCCACTTTAATCACTGTCATTAGCACCACAGGCAACTCCACTCTGACCCCATCACCTCAGGGCCTCAGAGATTAATCACATACAAGCTATCACTGTTATATCTATGCATATGCTTGCTCACAGAGTAACAATGCGGTGTATGCGTATTCATACATGATGAACACTCCCTGCATGCGATTTGGTGTTGCAGAAATGAAATTTTACACATGCGTCCACATAAACAGAAATGGGTAAAATCCACTTAAAACTAAATAGCAGCTGTGTTTGACATGAGGTTCTAGCCATTAAACCAAGACGACACCCACAGGGAGACCACTAATCACTCTGTGCTTATATAACACCAACTAGATGGAGGACCCTCATCCCCAATCTCCACCAACCATGCTTAGCCTCTCCATAAGACTTCAGAGACTGCCTTGTGTGTGAGGGGCATGTAAAGGCAAGATCAACATCAGGCTGAGAGCCTGTGTGAACCCGAATAGGCCTGATGCGAGTGCTGGGAATCGGTTAATGAATCGCTCCGTAGTCTGGACACATAACTTCGGGCCCCGGGAGAGGGCCTCGGTGAGCTCTCTGTACTCATCTCTCACCTCCATGCCCTCATACATGGGACTTCTCATACGTGACATAAAAACTGCTGCAGTATAATTCACAGGGAACAAGAGCACTTCATTAAAGCGATCTTCAAATGGGGCAAGGGCAGCAGAGAGGGTCTACTCCTAAAGTCAAACAAGACAAAGGGGGGTAAATTAACTACTTCTTTTAGACGAGTGAGAAAATTAAGTACATGACGAATGAAGAGGTTTTTCTTAAAGATCAACATTCTTCTCACGACGCTGGTCTGACGTACAGTCTACAGTACATGTTTTAGAGAGGGAGCAGCGAGGTGTCCATGTGCAGCTCAGCCTGTTTATAGCGCGCTTAGAGCACAGAAAATGTGACTTTTAATTAAAAGGCCAGGCTGATTTAGTGTTGTACTCCGTTAGAGACAGCGATAGAAAGAGAGGGAGAGTGTGATCGGGGATGAAGTGTAAGAAGAGAGGAGACGCAGACTAAAGCAAACACACACCCAGCCAACAGGCACATCTCTCGCTCAGGTTTAATGAGCCTGATCTAGCCTGGACCCCTTCATCGGCTGCTACGATAAACTCTGGAATAACAAATCATTACACAGGCTCGAATTATGTCCGCATGCAGGTGCGTGGAAATGTATTCACGAGTCTGTCAGTCTCTCGTTTCGCTGTATCCGTCAGTGCCGATACACAGAAACACACATACAATGAGCACCTCCAGGTAAAGGTTAGAATATTTCATAAAGTCTCATTACGGAGTGAATATAAGAGGCTGAGGTATAATGACACTGGTGAAGACAGAGTAATAAATTCAGGTCCCTTGCAAGGCTAATCAGCTCAAGTTGTACAGACACAGTCACAAGCTTAAGGGCATCAGAAACGTGAGTGAACAACATCAAGTAATAATGCAGTGCAGTTCTCACTTCTGTTTTATGCTGACAAACATGAAATGCCACGCATTACAAAATCTCAGATACATAAAAAAAACTTTAATGAGAGACAATAAAATGTGAGAAGAGGCCACATTAAAATTACACGCACACACTTTAGTCTTATATCATTGTCCAATTACTATTAGTGTCTTCCCTTGTGGTTTGTTACATGAAGTATGAGGATACATTCAGCTCAGATCAGTCTTTACAAGCAATTACCAGCACTGGCCCATAAAGCCAACACAGGGTATGCGTCTTTCATTAGATGCACTGTGATAGCCTCGGTTCACATCAAATTAACCCATTTACGCACACACATGAATGGCTGTGTGTGTGTGATTTACTATTTTTAATGTTACAAATGGGGTCTTTGGTGTGTTACAGTGAGAAAGATGTGGAAACTGAGCTGGAAAAGAAGGGGAGGTGGTAATCTTATAAGAGTTAATGCATTATGCAAGGTTAATCATATATACATAGATCAAATTTCATTGTATATTAAGCCACGGCCACTATAGTGTGCAAAAATGAAAGCCTGATGTAATGTATGAGAATTTTTACATTCATGCTTGCTTGTGTGGGTTAAAATTTATGTGCATATTATGTGCAGATTGGCAGGTATATACTGCAAGGGGAGTATATGTAAAGATTTAATTGAATTCCTTCTGCTACTATGCAGGCCCACAGCACTCTGGCTTATCCAGCCCTGAATTGCAGCCAGTGAGATCTAATCATGCTGCATGAAATGAGCCCTACCTGAGCAGAATGGCAGTGCGAGGTCTGAAGGCTGCAGGGGAATACCTCCATTAGGCACAAAGCGAGGAAACGAGGGAGCAGGAAGAGGAAGGGTCAGAAAGGGAGACTGTTGCAAGACATGTACGGACAGAGTGTAATGGACACAGAAATACAAGAGAACAGGAATGAATTCTGAGGTTACAGGTGAAATGAATTTGGAGATTACAAGTGTAAGAAGGATAAGTTCAGCTTTATTATTTATCCGTTGAAATCCTCGGTAGTAATTTAAAATATTTTAAATGAAAGCGTCACCAAAGCCTTTCCTTCAGTGGTTTGGTCCAAGTACTGTCATTTAAATGTTTCCCAAAAGCGATATTATATAAACTCAAGGTAAACTTGTACTGTCTGCACCACAGCAGACGGGTTGAAAGAGTATCATATACGGACAGTAACTGTCATAATGATTATAATAATGTACCCATGAGTCATGCGGTGCCACACACCAACCTGCATATGCCGTCAGCTTTTCTACAACACGCAGCAGAGTCTACAGAGCCAAATGGACACGAACACACTGTTGACTCACAATCGTGCTCTCATTCCACACCCTGTAATGCATCAAAACAGCACCGAGGATAGAAAACACAGCTGACCAATCAAAATAACAACTTATTTGGGCTTGGCCACAATCGTACCCCTGGCATGTGAAATTACACATGAAGAGTGTGTGTCTGTGTTGCTATGGCTACTGACTCATCACATCATAGCAGTGAGAAGATACATGTGCAATTTACAAATATACCGACTGTATGAAACACTTTCCAACGCGTCTTCACTTACAGTTAAGTTCTTGTGAGGTGAAACGGAGGACGGGAGTGAAGAGTAGAGGAACAAGCCTCCTAAATATCCTACGGGCATGAAGAAGTGTGTGTACATGTTTGTGTGTCTTCAGGCTCTGTACCAAGAGCAATCCTTCCTGCTGTGGATGCATTTCCACCACTGATGCCGTAGAAGCTCTGCTGCAGCCACTCCTGTATAACTAAAAGAAAAAAAAATCCACCACAGTACTGCTACACAGCACATTCCAGTCTCTGTGTGTGTGCTCGTGTTTGTGCACCATGTGCAACTGTGCATCAACGTGGTTGGTGTGCATGCTGGATTTGAATGATAATAGAGGCACTGACCCTGAGAGACGCTTTACTGCTGTGACTCTTTTTCTCACTCAGAAACTCTCTCCTTTGGCAAGGCTGTACCCCCCTTCCTCTCTGCCTCTCTCATGTTCACCCCTGTCCCATGAGTTACAGCCCTCAGATGCTGTTATGTATCGACAGAGAGCTTGTGAAATGGGAACACGCAGTGCACACTAAAGCTCCAGCAGTCAGACCAGTCTACACACTCTCACATACACACACAGTGGCATAACACACAGCAACAGCCACCGCAGAAGTAAGCTGCTCTTAGCAATGAATAAACAAAGCCAACTAGCTGGGATCGAAAGATGAAACAACCAATGACTTCATCGCTTTTTTATTTTAACAATTACCCCACAAACTGTCTAATTTGTAAAAAGAGTGTGAAAAGGGAAGTGAGACGTAAGGTAAGAAAGCAAAATTGCAAAACTTTAAAAAAAAGATAAAGATCTGACACCAACAAAAGTCGGGCTCCTTTGAGGATATTTTTTCATCAGTATTGAATAGATTCTATAGGGCTTCTATTTACTTCGTCTGACTCAGACTTTAAGCCTGTTGAAAGAAAAATAGAGCTATTCATTTTCAACTGCAACATAAATGTGAGTTTTAGAGTTAATAATCTAATTATATGAGAATTAATTTAATATTTCCAGTCAGTTCATATGAGAACATTAACAAAGGAACAAGCAGTGCAGTGGTAATGATGCATAATAAATAGCACCTAATCTTTAGTCTAATGCTGTCCCCTATTAATTGGTGTTAAATAATAATAATAATAATAATAATACAGGGAGAAAGCTAAATTCTGGTTGGTGCAATGTCCAAATAGGAAAGCTTTCTGGTGGTATTAAAAGATTTATGCTGAAATACTTTTACAAACTAGCACAGTACTGCAAGGCCACAGATTTTGAGGAAAGTAGCACTGGATGAACCAACAATTTAGGCCAAAAGAGGGAAAAAACACATTCAAAACACACATTAACTACAGTAGTAAAGTACTGACATTTAGCTGTCACTGAACTGTTATTTCACAGCATAGCTACTGTAATCTACATTTCCAGCTGAACACCAGAAGCCACAACAAACAACAATCAAAGCCTACACACAAAATAACTGAAATAAACACCCCTATACTTCTAAAGTAGTAATTTAACCAAATCTTTGAGCAAACCAAAGCAAAGATTGTGCAAAAATATGAAGCAGATTGTTTTTTTTGTTTTTTTTACCTAAAATGTATGAGAATAATACAGTTTCTGAATTTTCCCAATAATTAGTTACACTGTACTAGACTCACTGTCATCTCAGATCAGTTTTCATCCTAATTTGTAGTCATGACAGAGGATGTGACCTGGCAGCAGGCTCAAAGCGCTGACCCCGTCTCTGATCGAGTGGCAACACAAAAGAAACTGTTTGTTTTGGCCGAACAACTGTGGTACACCTGTGATCCAGGCCCATTATCAAACCAAACCTGTCCTCTTCCCTCTCTCGATAAATAACAGTCACCTTCATCTTTCACGCTGGGATAAAATGAGTTGAGCTCGCAAACATTGTGATAAGTCTCTTAAGTCCGGCCAAGTGTTAGAAGTCAGTGTCAAAGAGACAAGGCGGCAGTGCAGGTTCCCGGTTTGTGACCAGTCATGCTCATCTAACCTAATCTTATTGAGGCCTGTCTACTTCACTTCACATGCTGAGCCACGTCTCAGGTGTTTCGTGGATGACATTGTGCTCCATATCCTAAAGAGCTGACAACAGAGCGCGTGGCAGTGGAAACTCTGAATGCATCACAATTACCCTGCCCCTGCCATCTGGGATGCGCTTCACTCAGTAAATGAGCGCACATTTTCATTCATGTATTTTTTTTTCTTGGAATGCAGTCCAAAGGGAATTGCCAGCAGGTCTGCAAAAGCAAAGGCACCAGTTCGTGCAATTTAATAGTCATTCATTCAGTGTATTCATACTGGAAATTCAATTATACTTCAATAAGCAAAACTTTCCAGGCTAGCTGACTTTCTTAATGGCAAAGCACCCCAGGTGAATTAGCCAGCTTGGCTAAAAAGAATCCTAAAATGACAAACACGACTCTTTCATTTATCTTCACACTTGATTTCCAATGTATTCATTTAGTACACAAAAGCTTTTAGTATGCATCTGCTGATATTTGTTAGTTAGTTAAAAAGAAACAGGAAGATTCACAAAATTAAATATACCACTTAAAGCTTGCCGCAGTATAAGCATTTTAAATAATGCTACTTAACATTTGGAATCTTATAAAATTTCATTTTAAAAAAATATCTTTAAATTCACATCCTGAATTAACGTGATGTGTTTTTTAAAATGCTGCAAAAGTCAAGGTCAGTGGCCCACTCCCCTACTTTTTAATGGATAAGGTACAGCGCGACAGACAGCATTGGAGAGGGGATGAGCGCAGAGATTCCCCCCTGATCTGAGGACAGCGTGCCAAGGCTAACTGAGCTGACAGCAACTAAAGCCGAGGCTCCCCACATGTGCTAATCTCCCAGATTTAAATGGGAACACAGCACACAGCGCAGAGCACAGAGCAGGGCAAGCCGGTCTGATCCATGACCGTATGTCTGAGCACACGCGCGAGCACACGGCCAACACACACATGCAGCATTTCTTCAAAACAGTCGTTCACAGACTCTTTTCCAGAGGCATGTAGCAGCGAGGCAGGGAAACAGAAACAAAGACAAGCTTGCGAAAAGCAGCGGAGGACTTTGCAGCATGACTGTTACGATGCTAACTTCAGATTGCAGCCACTTACAGAGCTAGAAAGCGAGAGGAATGAGAGCAATAGAGACAGCATGAGAGACAGTAAGAGGAGAGAATTAGAGAGAGAGTATTCCCTTTATTTCTTCATGAGGGAAGACTGGGAACCAGCAAGAAGCAGGGAAACCATGACAACCAGACAGCCAACCTTGGCAACCAACCCGGTGTTCTCACAGTCAGAGCCAGACAGGCAGCTCAGCAAGGGTTAATCTGAACTGGGAGAGGAGAGAGAGAGAGAGAGCGCGAAAGAAAGAGAGGCTGGCTGATTAAGACAACTGCTGTGCGCACAGACGTTTAATACATTATAGTGTCTCCTAAATGCTCCAAGTTAACACAGAACAAAAGATGTGGCAGCTGACTTGACTGACTGAAAAGCTGACTGGCAGCATCAAACATTCACAGAGACTGCGGCTGGTAGAAGGATGTTTAAAAGCCGAACAAGAGGCATGTTTTACTGAACAGTGACTTTGTTTGAACAGTGCAAACAAAATCAAGTATAAATGTAACAGTTTTTGCACCGTGAAAAGAAAAATGGTACGTTTCTGCTCGCATTCTCAGTGCTGCGTTGCAAAACTAGCAGTGTGAAATTTTAAATAGTGCGAGACGATAACACATTACACGAAACACAGAAGCTGAGCAGAAGTGGGGACCTCAGTGATGGAGAGAAAGATATGGACAGAGTGAACAGATATTGTTTGCGTGGGTGTGTATGTGGCCCGCTGTAACTCAGGGAAAACAGACCGTAGCATCACGTCGCCCTAACCTGATTCTCCATGCTATGTAATGTAACAGAGATGTAGTGACAGCACATGCACTGAGTTAGGTTGAAAACCAAATAGGATGTGATGGGGCCTGTCCAAAAAATACACACAATAAATAAACACCCTCATTCATGATCAGCCACAGAGACTATTCCAGCACTCCCGCTCTTTATTCACTGTCCTCCCATTTAAAGACTGAACCCTTTCCTGGCCTGGAGGTCAGCAATAGAGAGATGAAAATCAGGGAGGAGGGGAGAATAATGAAGAGAATGATCGATACTTTGCCTTAATTAATAACCTCCACTTCAGTCAGAACATTCACCACAGCTTCATGCTCTCTCGGTTCAAGGTTCCTCCTTCCCTTTGCCCCCCCTGCACCAGTTCTCCACCTCTTTCCTCGTCATTAATCTCTGAAAATCGTTGGCTACATACATTCCTCCCAATCGATGCAATTCCACTGAGGTCTTGTCTGATTTACCACATGGCTGAATCCCTGTATGAATCTTGACTGGCCATGGGGAAGAGGGACAGAGAGGGAACGAGATGGAGCGAGGGAGATGAGAAGAGAGGGACATTAAATGACAGAGACCATCATCATTATATAACGTCAGCCAACGATGCAGACTGTGAAAAGACTACATTCTTGGTTTGAGTTACTTAAAGAACCCATAAAAATGACCAGAACATTGAAGCAACAGCCTAAATACACATTAAATATATATTTTTATCCAAAATATAACAACCTTGGCGAGACACGCACACATCTCCCATTATTTCAGATACATTTCAATACAGAGAGAGCAGGGCTTCAGCTTTAGCTAGACAGCCAAACGGCTGAGACCGAGGAAGCTTGCCTTCCTGCTCTACAGCTCTGATCCAGCATCCTAACATGAGGTGCTATCCAGCTGGGAGCAACAGAGTACAGCTTTTGGGTCAGGGCTTCTCTGACCTGAATCTTTGAACAGGCCCCTTGAAACATGGGCCTATCATCGCAGCCTTTCATTTATTTCCCCTCACTCACCAATTTTAGGTCAAACCTGGCAACTTTTTCTGGGTAATCTTGTGAACACGGGGGAGTAAGAGAGTTGTGTTTGAGCTTTTTGTGTTTCTTTTTTTTTTTTTTTTAAATGGCAAGGAGGCTATAGATCACCTGTAGTACGATCACCTGTTCGATTCACAAGACGCACACGTGTAAGCACCCAAATGCATTTCACTTTTGTGGATTTGCCAAGTGGCTTTTCATTGGCAGCACTGAACGAACATGTCCTAGTCACTTGTCATCATCAGGAATATCATGTGTTGTGAAACAGTATGGATCTATTTCACCTGACAGGAAATCTTTGGGAGTGGCCGATGAACTAAATCACCGGCTTACTAGCTATCAATCAATGCAGAATTAACGGTTGTGCATCACCATTGCACCAGGCTCCAAGAACAATCTGGGTAATGTATACATGGATGGATTTTCCTCCATCGTTCATACACAAAGATGCACAAACACAACCCAATACTGCAAATAGTGAAATCGGCAGTTGGAGTTAGAAACCAGCCGGCCCTTTGCCGACTCTAAAACAGCGAGACCAGCTAGATGCTGGCTCCAATGCCTGGTAGGCACAGGAAACCCAAAACAAGAACTCTCCAGCATATAGATAAAAGCAGAGAGACCTAAAGAGAGAAAGAGAACGCAAGACACAACATCACGCAGAGCTTTTTATCAGCTGAGCAGTCAATATGAAAGTCACTGAAGCACAAATGATTTCACTCTCTAAACGTCAAAGGAATCAAGGAGCCTACACATCAACCTCCATCGCTTAGCCTGTCAATATCCAAGTCTAGCATGAAAAAACAAAAAACAAAAAACAAAACTGGGATTTACGCTGGATTAGCATGCAGTGTTTTCCAGACAATAGGCCTCTATTTCACTAATCAACAGCCTTCAGGAACAAAGTAAAGGCAAAGCAAGGCAGTGTTTTCCAAAGCATTAAGGAACAGAGCGGTGATTCAGCCTGTGTTAAGTCAGTGCACTGGCAAAAACACAAATTAAACATATTCAGCTTTGTCAAACAAAGCTACACGATTTTGAAATGCAAGAAGGCTGTGACTGCAAATCCCAGCGTGATGGAGACATTCAAGTTCTACATTTTAATAAGGGTTTTAATAAGTGCTACCTCAGTCTCTAGGCCATCGTGACACAGATTAGAGCCTCGTGAAGCTAATATAGGATATAATACAGCCTAACAGTGCATGGAGTTCAACTTAGTGTTTGACAGAAAGTAAAGCTGAATGGGAATTCTGAGAGAGTAAATGCACACATATACCAAATACAAATCCAGAATCCACAATGCAAATGTTCCACCTTCTGCATCTATTGTATGTTTCTTGCCCTCATCCTGTCATCCCATGGCTACCAGAGCTGTTCATAGGATGTTTTAGGGAAGAAATCTAGTGAAAGTTGTGAAACACAGCTTCTCAGATCCTCCATAGATGCTAAAATGAGACCAGTTCGGCCCTGTAGCTAACTGCAAAGACACCACCGTGTTAGCCAAAACTTTTAGCCATTAAGAGCACGTTTTGTGTTGGGGTAAACAACACACATGTAAATAAAGGCTGAGAAAGTCCAACTGAGAAGTAGCTTCAGTCAAGTTTATATCATGCATAATGATACAATCATTAGCCATGTGTCCATGTTGTTCATGCTAATTAGCCACGTGGAGGTGTTAAGGATGTTAATCCGGTGAGCACTGTGGTGTTTAAATATTCTTCAAGTAAAGCGTGAACTAGAGTTGCATCAGGATAACAGGGTTTGTCTGTCTGTCATGATCAAATCATGGTGAAATCAAAACAAATTATGAGTTTTTCCTTAGTCTTCCCACCACCTTCCAGAATGAACTAAATCTTGGATTTTAGGCTCATTGACTACATAGAACCGTAGACAGTGCACTGGGCAGGTTGGGCCAAAACCTGGATTCCATACTTTTGATGCTTCAGCCCCGATAAGAACACTCAATATTTCAAGACTGCTTCAGGCCCCATCTTACACCTGACAAAGAAATCGTCATATGGTCTACAAGTACTGAGTAAACACGCTTGCTCTTCTGTGACAAGGGAATATATAGAATATGCATCCCACTATTTGTACTGCATCACTGCAAAAGAGTATATGTGACTTGTTGTATGCAAGCTGCACAGTAACATGAAGGTGGAGTTTGAAAGCCAGAGTGGGACAGGAGTTAGAATGCTACCTTTGGGCCACGTGAACGTGTGAGTAAGAGCTGACGGGGCTTTGGCTGTGTAGAGGATTAGATCAGAAAGAATTACTGAGGTGGCCATGTGTGTGTGTTTATGTGTATATGTCAGGACAGGGCCTAATCACTTAATGAACATGGAAAAGCACAACTCCTCTGAGCAGGATCGCCAGATCTACCAGAGGGCTTCCGCTTTCTCCCCTCCAATAATACCAGCAAACCATAGCCTGGGAAAGCTCACAGAGGACTTTGCTCATTGGACAGTCTCAGCTGTCACTTGCGGTTAAGACCAGCCCATTGGGTGCACTCAGTTGCCAGGCCAACCCTTTCCGTGGGGCCTGGGAAAAAGATCTGACAGATTAACAAATGGTAAATGGGAGAATGGGATATTAGGCAGTGTCATTAATCTGAATAGGTTTGGCGTGGACTAGCACCACAGATGCCAATAACCAAATGAATTTTCTAACAGAGAACATGGACAAACACATAACGCTGGGCCTGGTTATTTCAGTGCATATGAGCCCCGAGATGTAATTGAAAAACCAGAGCAAAAGCATTCAAACTAAATGACTGTTATTCAATTAGAAAAACCTGTCTGACTGAAAAATGTTTTAAAAAGTAAAAACCTTTTGATAAATTCAGCCCAAGTAAGTTTGATAAAAGTTATACCTTGCAAGCTGACCTGTAACTTGCATACTCCATACTAGACTTCAGAGGAGAGTACGAAACGTTCATCGAAATCTGCCCCAGCATTCACATGAATACACACTGTGCCATAGATTACAGAGACAACATATGATTAAATATCCAGCCATGGAACCAGCTCTGCACCATCATAAACACACATTAGGGACTCCTGAGAGCTATTTAAAAGTGAGTGAGGGGTTCCTGTAAACACAAATGATAAAATAGATAGGTGTCAGGAGGATGTGAATACTGCGTGTATTATTAGGTTGTTTTAAAAATCAACTGCTGCATAAACTTTAACTACGACTAATAGATCATATGGAAATCATTATGCATCGCACTGTGCTGGTTAACTAACTTTTATTGAATCCACCTGTGGGCGTCATGGTGCGAAACATGACTCGTTCAAATATCTTCTACAGTTAAAGAGGGATTATGAAGACGTGCTCCCTCCCCCCTCAGACCCACTAATGAACAGTGAGCGCTGGTCAGGTGACTAAGTGGTCATTTTAAGAAAGCATACTGTCTGAGAGCGCGCACAAACATTTGCACATACACACAGGGTTGCTCAGCATGACCAGCTGGACGGGCTAGGGGAACTAACGCCTATTGTAGCCATTTTAGACAACAGATGGGAAGAAAAATCTACAGAGAGATAGTGAAAGAGCAGAAGAAAAAGTCCCACTGCCTCTCTCATTCTAAGTGCTGCTGAGCTTACAGAGCATGCTGCATCACTCCTGCTATTTCTGCCTACACAGGGCTGTGCCTGCCTCTCCTTTCACATGGCTCCACTGGCTGCATGTACTTGATGGCAGAGGATTCTCACCGTTCAACAGGGGGACGTACTGGACAGTGATGTGCTACTGGCTTGTGGGCTACTCATCACCTAGCGTGAAATATTATGGAATCGAGACCTGCTGATTGGAGAGAGCATGTGCCATGCAACTTTAGAAACTGCAGTGTCATTGCTGTCTAGGCTCAGATAAAGCATGTGACTCTTATAGGAAGCCCAGTCGCATCTCCTGGCTGGGGGTGTATGAATATACATCAGCGTGGCTCTTATTTCCCAGCTCTGTGAACAGCTCATCTGTCAAGGTGGGACATGTTACTCCGTAACGGAGGTAACCCACGTATTGCAGCCAGAGCCTATAGGAGAAACGCCTGCCTCCCCCATGCGTGCCTGCGGACTAAGAATAGATCAATGTATCAGGCAAATCGGGATTAACGGGCGTTGTGCTCCAATCACAGAGCACACACACGCACACACATACAAACAGGGGAGCCAAAACACAAAAAGTTCATTTTCATTGCCCATCACACTGTCATCATTTCTGCTGCTGAACGGCTTCCACGCTGCTGCTCCTTAATTCACACACACACAGTCCAACGCCAACGCACAGCCAATAAAACAATGTAAAGCAACATCCTGTGTGAACAATGATTATGTCAGACCGCTGGCGAAACAACCCTCCAAATTCCCCACAAGGCTGGGCAGGTGTTTGTAACTAAGCGGTTAGTTATTTATCACCTGCAGACACCCAGCCGGCCAAATTTCAACTCGCTGCGGAGCGCTCCGAAAATAAATTGTGCAATTAGAGAGGATGCCGCGAGCAAGCTGTCCCAACTAACCTGTCTGTCCTTTTCCGAGCGTCTTCTCCAAACGGTAAGGTCCCACGTAATTGGCGTGTTGGGCACCGCTGTTGTCTTTACCGGATGATGACATGTCGAATCTGTGTGAAAATTAGACACTTTATAATAAAGCGCAGACAATTAAAGAGTCCTGGCAGGAGGTCCAAGCCGCCGTTGTCTTTCTTTTAACTCCACAGCCTCTCGTCTTCCTCTCGCTCTCTGACTCTTTTCCCTACCTCACTCGCTGTTAGAGGAGGTGAGGCTCTCTTTTCTGTCCTCTTTTCTCCTATCGCTGCAGACGAGCCGCAAGTGCCTTGAATATCATTGTGGGTGAAAGCTGCGCTGCCGCTGTGCGTCTGTGGGAGGTGCTGCCGAGTACTCGTGGATGATTGACAGTCGATACAACCAACCAGAGCACCGGATCCCCTCCTCTGCCGCCCCGTTTCTTGTTGCTGGAGGATTTTTGCTTTTTCTAGAAGAGCTGCAGGTTGTGATCTTAAAGAGTTTAATCCAGAATGAACAGTTCATTAAAAGCAAGGTAAGTGCCTAATAGCATGTAAAGCATAAGCCGCAAAATTTAAATGCCCCCGTGAATGTGCCCATCAACTGAAGTCTTTTTAAAAAATAAGAAATATAATGTAAATCTTCAACTTAAGCCCAAGATTTACATCTACTGTTAAGGAGCTTCTCTGATCAAGTTCATTTGAAATTCTTCAAATATTTGTATGTTTACTCTCTGTCGTGCAATAAAAACCCTTTATCCATGATTATTCAAATATGTCTCACTTTCATTCAAATACTCCACTCAAGTATGCAAATATGCTGAAAAGAAAAGCTTAAAAAACTGATTTCAAGTTTTCTCCTTACAGGTCACAAAAGGTCACTTGCACCCGCACATCTTAAATTCAGATTTATGGTAAGCACCGAGAAGCTTTTCACCTTAGGCAGATGAATGAGATCATTTTTGCTATCTACAAAAGGAAGCTGAAATATCCAAGTGAAATAAAAATCAGCGAAAGAATTGTACCCTGTTGTGTTTTATGGTTTCTCACAGGCAAACCCGTGCAAGCAGTACACCGGTGTTATATTAAAGCTAGACATAAATTCATTTGGGGTCATTCAAACACAAATTTATTTATGAATTTGCACCATGTGAGCATAATGTGGGGGGGAAAAATCCATAAAACAAGATTTTAGGGCTGACTTATGAGGTTCAAATTCCCTAATGACACTGAAATTAATCAAAATAACAAAAGCAGTTGTGACTCTGGTTCTTGCAGGGTCTGAAGTCCTGAGACTGAACGAAAATGAAATGCCAAAGCTACACCGCAGTTAGTCCAAACGGCATCTCTCATGAGAAAGCGTTACAGCGCTGATAAATATTTATACTGACTTTATTAACTGAGGACCTATTAATGCAGCTAAAACCACAATGTAGGAGTTTCTTGTCTCTACCTCCCCTTCTTCCCTTTCTTTCAGTGTCCTTTCTCTCCTTTTATGCTCCTCTGTCTCTCGCAAGCGCGCATACACGCCACGCAACACACACCCACACAGCGAGTCGAGTGTGTGCAGCAGTGGGAGAGTGTGTTGGCCCTGTGATTCATTTCACACCCCACTGGTCTGAGACCTGTGACTGTGGCTCTGGCCTCTGTCTGTTCCTCACACCCTGAGAGAGTACAGGTGTCAGGGGACACATGCAGGAGAAACACACGCACATATATTCATGCACATGCACACGCACAAACACAACCGTGACCTCTAGTTACTTTTTTTCCTTTTCCTTTTTTTTTTTTGAACAAAACAAGGTTGAGGAGGCTGCTGAAATATTTAAGCAGCAAGAATTGCATCAACACCACACTGGAGGTTACTTCAAAGATGAGGATATTCCAGAAAGATTCACAGGCTTTCCTCTGAATATGCTCAATAATGCAGACTCTACTGAATCATGGTCACTGCATTTCAATTATTGACTCAATAAGAAATTAAACTGTTACGCAGCTGCATCTTTGTGCATGTTTGCATGAATTTGACCATAAAACAGACCTTTTATGCTGTATTTTTATATCCTCTTACAAGATGGATGCTTGTATTAAACATAGGCAAAATTTCAAACAGTGAGGTCAGCAGATTTGCAAGTAACTCTCTGAGTAAAAAGCTCAGGCCTCGGACTGCTGCAACCACTCAGTTTCAGTTAGTTTTTTCTTAGTTTTGCATTATGTCAGTTGTAGGTTACATCCTTAACATGGTCACGTTAGGTACACAGCTCAGGCACACAGCTCAGGAACCCCTCCGCTGCTGTTCAGACTCTCTGGAAGGACCAGCCGGTCAGAGAAAAGTTGACTTAAATGGAGGGGGAAGGTTGCAACCGCACCGAAACCCAGTGCAAGACAAACAAGCATTATTTTAAACTGTAAATCATGCAAAGCTACTTTAGTAGAGTGATAGTCAAAACATGGAATGGGAAATGAGCAGAACAGTCCTCTTTAATCTTTTCTCAGATTACTTAAAAAAAAAACAACTTTAGAAGCAGGTACAAGCCAAATAAGGAAATAATATTTTTCATGTTATCAATTCCACATATAGGAGAAAAAAAAGTTTTGCAACTGGCAAATTATTCCTCCTCACTTTCAATTCATGAGGCCAACAGTCTGCACATGCCCCAGTTTAGTGCCTTTGAGGTCTATGTTGAGAATGTGTGCTGTATCCCCTGATGCCCTTCAACGCACTGGGAGCTAGGTTTGTGTGAGGAGGTGTGACCCAGAGTGTCACCCACGTGACCGCGCGGCACCAGGTGGACAGGGTATGTGATGTCAGCGCCAGGTGGGCTCCGTTTCAATAATGCATCATGCCCAGCACTGGCAGGCGCAACACTTTGAAGTGTTCCAGAAACATCTGTAGCCTGAGTTTTTAATCACCTTGCCTGTACCTCCCTGCTTCCTATCAATCCATCTCCACTCCTTCACAGCCCACACCCCCACGCCCACCCCCTTTCTCTGCACACAAATTAACGAGGAGCCTTCTTAGTTCGTGTGCGAATGTGTTTATGTGCATTATTTACATGCGTTAACACACACAGAGCCACCAAGCTGCAAAATCCAATCAGAAGGATAAACAAAATTCAGAAAGAGCTTCTTGTCTTCTGGATGTTTGCTGAATATTCAGTGGAGCAAGAATTATCAAAGAGTTGTGTTAGATAACACAAATTTACCAACGGCCAAAAAGCAATCGGCTGCAATTGGAGCCTCCAACACTCCACAGCATGAGCATACTAATAGTGTGTTGCCAAACAAAGAAACAATTCTGAAATTAAGATATAAAAATGCCTAAGAAAGGTGTAAGATCTCTTTAACAGAAATTATCAGGTTTGATGTTTGATACATCTCTCTCTCTCTCTCTGTCTGCTTTGCAGAAATGTGATGAAAGACGAGGTGTGCCAGAGAGTAAAACACAGAGGGAGGGAGAGAGATGGATATAGAGAGAGAGAGGTTTACTAAAAAGTGCAACATATTTGATGTGCGGCAAGAGTCCAATAACCTCTGGACGTGACAGGAAGCCCAGACTGCATAATTACTTCACCATACTACCATGTAATGAATAGCTTTATAGGAGAGTCTGACCAAATCAAGAGGGGGCCATAAACACATTAACTCATACCGAATGTGTGCACATAGGAAATCCCTCGCCAACACACAAATTCACTCTCTTGTTGTAGTGTAGCGTTTCCAGCCAGAAACAACTGCCACACAAGCACAAACACATATGTGTGAACTTGCAGCCCTTCAGGGTTGTACAAACTGGTTATTGCCAGCTAGCTGCATGTCAGAAGCTGTTGGTTGCTACTGGACTGGCCAGCATAGAGTGCTTGATTAATTAGAGTGTCATCCACATACAGAGACTATTAGCGATCATCTGCAAACATTACAAAACTGGGGAGAAGAGAGATTAATGAAAGGGCAGTGAAGGTGAACCAAAAACCAAGCACCCAAGGGGAAATAATACAGAATACTCTCTCCACGTCTCAAGCAGATCTCCACCCAAGGACTTCTATAGTGAGGTTTTCATTTCCACACCTTACGTGCAGGTTTGTGGGCATATACGTGCTTTTGTCTGCTCAGGTTCACACAAAAAAAGGTGAATAAAAGGACAAAAGTTAACAGAAGCAGGGTAACTATATACTCAAGAAAGGCTGATAGCTTTGAGAATAACACAAAAAGGCTGGTTACATGTTCACAGCAGGATCACATTGCACGGTCACATGTACATATCTGGGGATAAAATATCATAATATATATATATATATATATATATATATATATATGCAAATGACTGGTATCACACACATTGATTGAAAAACACACCCATACACAATCACACACAGACATATGCTCCTCCATCCAGCATGTTCATGTACCATGATCAGTGGTCAGCTGGTGTTCATTTCAAATGTCACCACAGTATGTTAGTTGTACACTGACATGCCCGGGAGTGGAGCCGTGGAGGGAATATTCTCCACAGGGAATAAGCCTCTCTGTTTCACTGTCACACCTCTGCAGTTCCACTGCCCCCTGCTGGTTAAAAAAAATAATAATAATTTACATTCTACCACTAGCAGCACCTCTTTAACATCCATCTTCACAATGTTCTAATAATAGGATAAGGAAATGCTGATCGCCCCGTTTTAGTTATGACAATAGACACATTTATACAATTTTTTAAACATTTCCAGACAAAATCTTGGCAGAATAAGTGACGCTCTGTCTCAGATTTTCTCGGCTCTCACACAGTCTCACACATCTCATCTTTCTTCACTGACATCATGAAATCACAACCACACTCATCTGACCCAGTTTGCTTCTGTTTCTCCTCTGTGGTGCTGCAGCCTTTAAGCCCTCAACACTTCAGTTAACAGAGAAATATGCTAGAATTAAGGTGTGCTGCTCTTTCCTATTGTGACTCATGAGAGAGATGATTACATTTTCAATATCAAACAGAAAAGAAACCTTCAATCAAGCCCTATTTTTTTCTTCAATTTTAGAATTAAATACAAAATTTAAGCGGGGGCTGCGACCAATGGTGTTATCTATGAAGGCATGGAGAAATACCTCAGTTTTAAGCACACAACTGCATGCAGCTAGCTACTTGTGCCTTTACAAACATGCTCAGACACAAAGCAGGCATTTCCTCTTTAATCATAGCTTTTTGCCATTACGAAGAATGTAATTGCAGTATTAGAAGCAAACTGTTAGTAATCATGTAGAGGGTTTGGCTGTGCCGTTGGATAATTAGGTTGGCTGTGTGCGCCTCGCTAATCACAGGGACATTTAATGGAAGCGTGGGGTGAAGGACTAAAACAACTACATCTAACCGTAATAAACTTACTGATCATTGATTTAGCGTGCACAAACCCTCTTCCACACTGTCAGTTTGAGTTTAAAGTACAAACACATATAAGTACAGGAATGTTTTCTTCAGCAATTAAGATATTGGAAGCAATGGTTACAAGTTGACACTGTTTCTCCACAGTTTTCAGTGCCTGTGTTGGAGATGTTAGAGTGTCCGTATGAAGTGCAGATAGTTACTTAAAAGCATTTTTCTTTACTCTTTTTCTGCTTAACCCTTTAGAAAGTCCTCTTACATGCTGTTTCACCTTTTTATAAAGTTCTTATCAGAAAAAGGAAAACAGACACTTTTAAATTCTTGAACATGTGCCAATATTATTTAGTCTGGACTTAAAGCAGCTGCATGTGGAGCTGGCAACACGGGTGACCTTTCTCTGTTAGCTGAGTAACCTTGAAAATGACTCACACACACATACTGAAGCAAGCTTCACTCTCTAGCCAATTTGAAATCTGCTTCTGGCAATGTCATTCTCGCTAGCCTTGTGAACCTGGCTACGTGTGCCAGTTACATGATCTAATGGTCTTACTTAAAATAAAAACAAACTTTAACCTCATGTATCATGTACATTGAATACAGCCTCATTATTCATCACTCCCTAAGCCTGACTACTGATCTTTTCACAGTCAACTTGATTGCTCTCAATACGACACAATTTTGTGTCCTATTCTTGTGGTACATCGAAGAGAGTGGAGCATTAAACGTGACGTGTCTCCTCCAAACAAATTTTAGGAGGAGACATTTAAGGAATCGTCTTATGTTAACATGTTACCTGTCGTAGAATTATTGAAAGAATAATATAGGCAAAAACTTACAGAGAGATGAGGCTTTTTTGTACCTCTTTTTCCAACAGTGGCAGATCGCTGCGCTGGCAGTGGTGATACAATGTAATCCCTACGAACATCACATATTCATGTATTTGGACCAAGGCAAATACAGTAAGACCAAAAGTTTATGTAATTTTGTTTCTGTGCACCACCACAGTGGATTTTAAACATGTGATTGGAGTGAAGCCTTTTAGCTTTAACTCAAGAGGTTTGGAAAATATACTGTATTAACTGTTTAAGAATTAGAGGCATTTTCATACATATTCCCTTATTTTCCGAGGCTCAAAACACTGAACACTTTGGCCAAGCAAGGCTGGTCCCCTTATTATTCAATGACATGTTAAGAATACAAAAGACCTGGAGTTGATTGAACTTGAATTTAGTAGATTTTCACTTGCACTCTCCATATTCCAAAAGACAATGTTGCAAGTGGAGAAGGCATCATTAGACTTAAATAATAAAATAAAGCAAATTTAAATATATCTTTGGGTATGAAAAATCAACAACAGTGCATTCTCAAAAAGGGGAAAGCTCTAGCCAGTTCAACACAAAAATGTCTGAAAGATCATGGTGGACAACTGAAGTGGAAGGCTGGTCCTTGTTTATACTCAAGAACATGAACACCAGATTAGATTTTGCCAGAAAACATCTAAAAGACTGTGCACAGCTCTGAAAAACAACCAAGATTAACTCTTACCAGAATAATGGAAATAGAAAAATATGGAGAAGGAGAGAAACAATTCATAATCCAAAGCATAGCACATCATCTGTCAAACATTGTTGAGGCAATGTTACGGCAGGGCCAGTGGAACTGGGTCACTAGTGTTTATTGATGATGTGACTGCTGCTGGAGGAAGTAGGGGGAATTCTGAAGTGTACAGAGCTATATTCTCTGCTCAGATTCAGCCTAATGTAGCAAAACTGATCACATGGCATTTCACAGGGCAAATGGCTAATGACCCAACACATACTGCAAAAACAACCCAAGACTTTATCGAGGCAAAGAAATTGGATAATCTTCAAGGGCCAAGTCAGTCACCTGATCTCACCCAATAGAGCATGTTTTTCCATTACTGAAGACAAAAACGAAGGCAGAGACCCACAAACAAGCAGCCAATAAAGGAAACTAAGATACAGGTCTAGCAGAGCAGGCAGGGAGGAAATGCAGGTGATGGTGGTCCATGCCTTCTACAGTAATACTTACAGTATATTTAACATTATATTAGTTTGTCTAATTACTTTGGAACCTCAGAAAATCTGGATTAATGAAATACTTTAGTGAAATCCCTTGAATTTAAGATGAAAAACGTGCACTTTAAGCACATCTTGAATGGTTGACTCTAAAAATAATAGTCAGCTTATCCAAAACTAGCAAGCTCTCTATAAACATGTCCAATACTAAGTAGTATTACAAAGAAAGTAATAGGAATTGTCACGTGTATAACCACTTCTACCACCATCTTCTGCCGCTATGATAAAAAGGGCAGAGAAGTTAATCTGAAAATGACAGCTAGAACGTACAGTACATGTTCATGTGAAGAAGTGTTCAGAGGAACATGAACAGGGCCATGCTTCAAAGAATGTACAGTAGGCGCGTGTGTCTCAGTGGAGGTGTGACAGTATAATGTCCTGTTGAACAACACCTTCCTGGGCAAGGTCACATGACCTCTTTGTGGCAGCACCAGTAAAAGTGATTAGAAGAGCTAAGCTTCTCCTGCACCCCAATAAATCTTTCTCAAGCTTTCACTGCTTTTAATTGCCTGCAGGTCAAGCTGCAGAGTTCAAGTGGCCCACGCTTCTACAGAGAGCAGTAAAACCCTACTAATCATCCAATAAACAGAGGTGCCATTATATCAAATACTCAATGGCTTCTTGGTGTCTGCTATTGTGCTACTTAGCAGAACCCAGTGAGAATTTGTAGATGTGCCATTTAAATGTTTGTGCTTCAGTAAACACTCTTTTTTTCTATTATTTTTTGTTACTGTAGGTACTCCATCACAACATCACAAACATTGAGGTACCCCATTTGCAGTTAGCATAACTAGTTTAAATTACCAGAGGGTAAATCAGTGCATTAATCACCAGTCAAAGCTAAGCTGCTTAGCCTCAATGCTTTGTTCTACACTTATGCCATTACCAAGTAATTGTTTCTTAGTTTTCACTGGATTTATATGTCAATAACATAAAATTGCCTGCATAATATCTGAAAGACTATCATTGTTTTACTAATACAAAAACACAAAAACATACTGTTGCTACTTCAGGAAGACTGCTAAACATGCAGCACCTTTGATAGTAACTGTGCATACAGTAACATTTAGTACGCCTTCAAATACATGGCTTTGGATCATAGATTATACGTATGACACAAGCAACTATAGCTTCAAAGTCACACTACTGTAAGTTGCCGCTTCCTTTGTCTTTGTGGGAGGCTGTGGCTGAGAGGCTGAGAGGCTGTGGAATGGAGGTGGGCTGCAGAGATGGATGGAGAGCGGGAAGGAGGCGACAGACGTGGGCGATGCAGGGGTGGCTCGGGCTGTCGGGAGCGGGCAACGGTGGCAGATGTATTACCAGCGACATCTCCATCCCTGCTGACGCTGGACTCTCGCTGTCTCGCACACACACAAACACATGTGTCTAAGTTGATTGAGGCCAGCAGTTTGGCTCCACACCAGGCACAGAGGGTAATGACTGTCACCCTTTTTCTCCATCAGCCCCCTACCTTTATCATCACACACGCATAGTCACACATGTGCATACAGATACGCAGAGTATAGCTACTGCTCTCTCCTACTTTCGCCTTTACTCTCCTGCTCTCTGAAATGTCATGCTGGCAGGGGGTTGTGTGGGGCTCCTCTGGAGAGCAATAAAAGCTGATTGGAGTTAAAACAGTTGGTCAGGCCTTCCCGCCCCAGCATCTGTTGGATTACAGTCAGCCAACCTGTCATCTGTGAAATGAAGGCTAGTATGGGAGGAGAGGGGAAAGGCCACATGGGGGGGACAGACAGACAGAGCAAGAGATATAGAAGGATGCGTGAGACAGGATGAGGGTGCTTTAACAGATGCTCTGGTGTGAATGACTATGTGAAAAAGACTCACTTGGACCCGGTTTACTCAAGATAAGTAAGGAGAAACACAAGGAGCTCTGAGGCAAGAAACAGTGATGGGTGGAGGGGTCAGATGGAGGGACGGACAGACAAACTTGACCTTTAGATGAATCACATCATCTCTCCGTCCTCATGTATCACTGCCTCTTAGCACTGGAGGGGACGAGCAATCCCTTTGACCCCCCACCCCCCCTTCTCTTTATTCCTCCATCTCACCCCTCTCTCCGTCACCGGCTGCTGCACCCACCCATTGCCTCCACCTGCTACGTCCCCCCTGAGGGAATCATTTTCACTCTAACAACTTCAATTAACCTTAACCATTCATGCACGCAAGCGCACACACTTACACACACACCACCTAGACCATGCCTGCACACATACATCTCCCTTCCAATATCAATCACAGGTGTTAAGGTCACCGGACTGGGAGGCAGAAGCTTCACATAGCATCTCCAGTGACATATAAAAGAATGTGAGGCTACCTGCTGCAGTCTACCATGCATGTGCGCACGCTGTCTTTAAACAGTGGCACAGTTGTAAGTCCTACGAAATAATTAGAGATTGGAGAGCAACGGGAAATGTATTCAGTTTCAGGCTTGAAATCTAAATTGAATGTCTTTTATTTTGTGTTCTCGAAATAACTTTCTGAGGTCACAACTGGAGCTGCCTCACAGTTACAGAAGACCAACATGGCAAACATTCAGACATAAAACACCATAGTTAATCAATATCTGCTGCCCTGTGACTGAATAAAACAGCAAATTAAAAAAAATAAAAATAATCAGAGGTCCGCTGGATCACTGTTTCTGAAGGAGGACTAATCTGCTGTATCCACACACAGTTCGCCAAGTTCACTTAAAGCAAATCTGGAACTGAAAGATTGGTGGGCTTTCCAGCAGCACAGCAGTAAACAGATTCCAAGGTCTCTGGTTTGGCATTAAAAGGAAGACTGTGCTCGCAAACGCATGAGTTTGTGCACATGCAGGTGTGTACATGCATGCACGTGAAAGCGTCTTTTTGCACATGCACAGAAAAACAGACTGGAAGGGGGGCAGGTTAAATTCATGCAGCTGTTGTTGAAGTCAGACTTGGCTGGTGTGTGAATGCCTGCAGGGGGAAAACTCATATCTATGCTTCCACTCGTTTTCATCATCATTTAGGTGCTCTATAACAATGCCAGCCTGCTGTTTAAGCTGTGATGTCCAAAAACGAACAAGTGCCAACATTGCAAATGAAGTGTTTTAATGTGTAATGATGGGAGAAAGGATGTCTTCAATCATAATGGTATACTTGGAGAATAAATGATATACCATATTGATTCTAAGCCCCCGTTTACCCAGCTGGTTTGCTGCACTCATGCTTTCATTAATAACTTTGCAACTGCACAGATGAGAATACAGCTTGCCTAGTCATGGCTTCAATTAGCACCTGAGAAGAACCTTGAGACTAGGACTGATTTCACATCTGATCATAATAATATGCCCTATGAAGGGATTAAAACCGCAGGCAAAAAACAAAGCGTGCTCAATTAAATATACTTGTAAAACACGTGTAAATGTATGCACAGACACACAACCTTTAATCCTGCACTAAAACACATGCAATCACTCTACAAATGCCACATCCTTTCCCACACCCAGCAGAGATCTCCCTGGGCTTATCAGTGCGTAATTGCTGTTGATTGGTGTATTATTGCTCTGGTTAATCTGCCTGTGGGTGGCTAATAAAGGAACTCCATCAGGGATGTTATCAGTCTTAGGCAGAAGGTGTGTGTGAAGCAAATTTGGAAGCAAGGAGAAGAAAGGAGAGGGAGCGCTGGGAGCTGGGAAGGAAGGAGAGATGTAAGAATGAGAACGATGCAACTTGATTGTGAGAAGAAAGGGAAAGAGGAGCGAGAGTGTTCGAGTCGTGCCGAAAGAAACCGAAGGACAAATGAGCAAAGGAAAACTATAAATTAGACTGTGTGCATCAGAGGTAAAATGAGGTAACACCAGTAAGCTGGATGTTGTTCTGCCAGAGTTCTGAGCATCAAGTGGCTCCCTGGAGAATCCTTTTATGATTGATGTGGCCTTATTTTCTCTGCCACAGTTCTATTTCTAAACACAGGCTGGAGGAGGAAGAGGAGGCTGTAGTGAGGTGATTAGATTCCTCTCCATTACTGGAGCAGCCTGAGACAGATATCACCCACAACAGACACCCCCCGGTCCCAACGCCCTGTGCAATAACTGTATGTTGGCAAATGATGCTGTGGTGAGAAAGGGGAAGCTAACATGACAAACTGGTGTCTTTTTATTCCACTGTGGGGCCCAGCAGTGACTCAATTTACACACTCTCTGGAGCACATTGAAAGTGACGGCGCATGATGGAGGCAAAGACAAGAAATTCAATAGCAAGGACAAGAAGAAGCTGCTTGGAGTCTGGGAAAGTTTGGAGTATATATATCGCTGCAGGCAAACTGAGAACATTAAACGCCAGGAGATGAAGCATGATTTCTCACACATCTAATGAAACTTAATCTGTTTTCAGCAGTGTCATATACTGTCTTTGCCATACACTGGCTCACCTCAACACAATGTAGTGAAGTGTTTATTATTTTTAAAGTCACAGGCAGTGAGACTGAGCTTGTTGAATGTCAACAGCTGGTGCTACAGTTTAAGGAGAAACAGCCTGGGGTTCCTGGGATAATTTGTTACATCTGATTTGATACAGCAGGGTATATTGTTGCGCAGGAGTAGTTGATCTAAAATGTTTACCTAAAAACTGTGAAATACATCTCAGTCAACAAATTTTCTTCAGCTGTGCTGCACTAAGATAAAGTAGAAGACCCCTGTGGGTCTAAAACCACTACTCGTTGTGGACTCCTACTGAGCCACTAGACTAGAACTCAATGTGATGAATAATTCATAGCATAACGAGAGATTACCGCATAATTGCGAATGATTTAATTTCAGCGAGTTTGCTGCTTTTATAACAGCACCTCCTGCTGGTGAGCAGCTTGCATTGCATTAGCATTGATAAATGGACATGTAAAAGGTTATCAATGAAGAACATCAGTGAATGTGATAACTGTGGTAAAACCTGGGAGTAATAAACAAAGCAGCTTCCATCCACTCAGCCATTTTATTCCACTTATCCAATTCAGGGGCACGAGGGGGTGCTGGAGCATTTACCAGCTGTCAACGGGTAAGAGACAGGGCACACTCGTGACAGGATGCCAGTCTGTCGCAGGGCTAATACACAGAGACAAACAACCATTCATGCTCACACTCCCACCTACTGTCAATTTAGAGTCACTAATTATTCTAACGCCATGCATGTCTTTGGACTGTAGATGGGAAGCCCGGCACTCAAAGATGGCATATGCAGAGACAGGAAAAACATGCAAACTCAACACAGAAAGGTCCCAGACTCTATTCAAATCAAGGACCTTCTTTCTGTAAATGGTGATAACCACCACACCACTGTTTACAATTATATGCATTAAAATCTAAGTGTAATTGCATTTTTTACTTGATTTAATTTCATTCATTTAGGCTTTTAACAATATCCTCATTTATTAGACATCAATTTAATTGAAAAAAAAAAACAACCCACACAAAACATTATCACACAGTTCTCCCAGCCACATGCAATGGATTGTTTCATGAATGCACAATATACACAAAGCAGACACAACAGGAAGCAGATAACAATTCTATTAACTTTCTGACTATACTGTTTCATCGCTATTAAGCTCCAACTAGCTAACAGAAAAAAGAATAAGACTGTGGTAAAGGTGAGGTTTAGGAAATGTTATGTGAACAGCAGCAGTGGCAGCATGTGGCAGCGGCAGCTGCAACGGAGGTTTTCAGGGGTCAGCAGCCATGACTGCACAACAGTGAACTGTCTGCACTGTCTTAGACAGGCAATGTTCTAACAGATGCAGTGGATTTGTCAGTTGCACATCCATAATGTGAATCTTCTACTCCACCACATCCCAAAGGTGCTTTATTTGATCACTGACAACCCGGCCAGAATTCTGGCTCCCACAGACTGGCGGTCTGCTCATGGGGCAAACAGCTTACAGCCAATTAAACAATCAGTCAGTCAATCAATATCAGATACTCATGATCTCAGTTTGTTATGTGAATAAAGCGCACCCATCCACAGAATCAATTTCTTCCATTCCAACCTCTTCACCACCGTAGGCAAGACCAAAGGGCTGTCAAAGGAAGTCAGGGACAAGATTGTGGACCTGCACAAGGCTAGAATGGGCTACCGAACACCAGCAAGAAGCTTAGTGAGAAGTGTCAATATGATTATTCTAAAATAGAAGAAATATAAAATGACTATCAATTGTCCTTGGTCTGGAGTTCTATGCAAGATTGTTCCTCATGGTGGGAGGATGATTATGAGAAAGATGGTGGATCAGCACAAAACCACACAAGTAGAGCTTGTTACTGATCTGAAGGCAGTTGGGAGCACAAACACCACTGGTAACACACTACACCGCAACAGATGGAAAACTTGCAGCACCCACAACGTCTCCCTGCTCAAGAACCCACATGTACAGACCCATCATTAGTAGGGGTGCAACAATACACAAAATTCACGGTTCGGTTCGATACTTTGGTGTCACGGTTCGATATTTTTTCGATACAACAAAAATGTTCATGCCTTAATTTGTCATTTATTAAATTTTCACGGCACATTCCGCACCACATCTCTGTGCGTTCATCATTTGTTTGAAGCCAGCTCACCTCCTGCAACTACTTTTCCGAGAATACGTGCTTCTTTTGTGGTTCGGACTCCTTCTGACATTTCTTTGGAGGTGGAGGAACATCACAGTAATTGCTTAAAGGAGCTTCTTCGACATCTTTAAGAGTTCTAAACAAATGTCTGTCCTCCTCCTGAAAATCTTATGTATGCAAACACGCGTTGCAACTTCTTATCTTGTGCCCGTTTTTTATTTTGACAGCAAATGCGCACCTTCGGACCTTATGAGCAGCCCTGGTTATTTCGCTTGTCATATTGCAGCCACAGAAATTCTTTTGTCCATGAAACCATAAAGCTGCACTTTCTTTTTGCCTTATAGTCTGATTTGTCATAACTTTTCCATTTTGTGGTAAGCTTTTCTTTGGCTGTCACTTCTTCACCCTGACCTGTCTTATTTGGCTCAGCAGAACTAAAATATTGTGGCGAGCTCAGACGAGGAGACGGAGGTATCGTTTGGTCTTGCTTCCCGTGAGCTAGCCAGGGAGCACAGCCGTTTATTAACATCTGCAGAAGAACACTGCCGCTAGCTAACTGCTCAGCGCGGCAACAGCACAACAACAACAACACCACACGGGGCGCCCTCTGACCCCGGAAGGACACACCGTGGCAGCGAGAGGGCGTCACCCGTCACTATGGCAACATAAACAAAACATAACTACAAACAGAACCCCGAACAGCCCTGACCCGCTACATAGCCCCCACCTAAGGGGTCAGTCGTCCCCGACGACCCCATTACCCCACACAAAGTCCTGCAAATGTCCAGGTGCCTTCTTTTGCCGCACCGGCCGGTCACGACCGGCGGGGGAAAAGTCACTCGGGTCAGAACATGGGGTGCCACCATCATCCCACTTCTGACACCAATGTGGCGAGCTCAGACAAGGAGGAGACGGAGGTATCGTTTGGTCTTGCTTCCCGTGAGCTAGCCAGGGAGCACAGCCGTTTATTAATATCTGCAGAAGAACACTGCCGCTAGCTAACTGCTCAGCGCGGCAACAGCACAGCAACAACAACAACACCACACAGGGCGCCCTCTGACCCCGGAAGGACACACCGTGGCAGCGAGAGGGCGTCACCCGTCACTATGGCAACATAAACAAAACATAACTGTACAAACAGAACCCCGAACAGCCCTGACCCGCTACATAGCCCCCACCTAAGGGGTCAGTCGTCCCCGACGACCCCATTACCCCACACAAAGTCCTGCAAATGTCCAGGTGCCTTCTTTTGCCGCACCGGCCGGTCACGACCGGCGGGGGAAAAGTCACTCAGGTCAGAACATGGGGTGCCACCATCATCCCACTTCTGACACCAATGTGGCGAGCTCAGACAAGGAGGAGACGGAGGTATCGTTTGGTCTTGCTTCCCGTGAGCTAGCCAGGGAGCACAGCCGTTTATTGACATCTGCAGAAGAACACTGCCGCTAGCTAACTGCTCAGCGCGGCAACAGCACAACAACAACAACAACAACACCACACGGGGCGCCCTCTGACCCCGGAAGGACACACCGTGGCAGCGAGAGGGCGTCACCCGTCACTATGGCAACATAAACAAAACATAACTGTACAAACAGAACCCCGAACAGCCCTGACCCGCTACATAGCCCCCACCTAAGGGGTCAGTCGTCCCCGACGACCCCATTACCCCACACAAAGTCCTGCAAATGTCCAGGTGCCTTCTTTTGCCGCACCGGCCGGTCACGACCGGCGGGGGAAAAGTCACTCGGGTCAGAACATGGGGTGCCACCATCATCCCACTTCTGACACCAATGTGGCGAGCTCAGACAAGGAGGAGACGGATGTGTCGTTTGGTCTTGCTTCCCGTGAGCTAGCCAGGGAGCACAGCCGTTTATTAACATCTGCAGAAGAACACTGCCGCTAGCTAACTGCTCAGCGCGGTAACAGCACAGCAACAACAACACACAGGGCGCCCTCTGACCCAGGAAGGACACACCGTCGCAGAGAGAGGGCGTCACCCGTCACTATGGCAACATAAACAAAACATAACTGTACAAACAGAACCCCGAACAGCCCTGACCCGCTACAATATATATCCTGCTGCTTTTACACACGCACTCACATAATGCTCAGCGATTCTCTGCACGATCAACCTCTCACATGTTTAAGCTTGCTGCGGGAGATTTCACTTGTCATGTTTGCATAGTAAGCTAACGATTGATAAGACGATGTCAGAGGAATTGGTGCGCAAATTATCATCACTCACCAATCAGTGCTGTCGCTCTCTATACACAGTTCACACGATTGCAAAGTGAAAGCAAAAAACAAGCGCAAATTCAAATGCGATTTCAATATCGTTAGCTTCATAGCATAATTGCCTAAGTCATTTGACTAAGTCAATGACTTAGGCACTTATGCTATGAAGCTAACGATATGTCACATATTGACAGTGGCTCACCGATGCCAATGACATAATTACCCAGCTACATTTCCGAAAGAATGCAAAAGCATTGACGTATATTTTTCCTTCCTATGATAGCCCGACGGGCAGGGCAGAGATAGATTTTGGTAGCCCGACTGGAAAAATCGCTAGCCCCGGGACGTTGGACAGGCGATTTTGCGAGCCCTGTATCTGATTGAGGAATCACTCATCTTTGGAAAAGAGAGTTTATTACAGAGAAATGGCTCTTTCCAAAATAAAAGCTATACTATACGCTTCTTCTGGGCTATATTCTCAGCAGCATATTAAACATATCAGGTCCCCATAAGGAGAATCATGTGCTAACGGCTGTCTAAATGACTTGGGTAAAGTTTGTAGCATGCATGTTTGTTGTTTTTGTCTGCTTCCACTTGTCTTTGCACTAGGATGATGTCGGTGTAAATGTGCAGTCATATTTGTTGTGTTCCCACTAGTGCTGTCAGCGTAAATCTCGTTGAAATGAGGTTAACGCCACAACACGGCAAATCTCCGTTAATGAGCTACCGCAGATCGCCCGTGCATGGGGCTGGACAGCCAACACCTTAACGAGCTAACTGCGCTAACACACTAGCTCCCACCCATGTAATTGAGCATTGCGTGGCACATCCAACATACTGTTTTACTTTAGTCCATGACGTGCTTACCTTCAGGGTCATATGTCACATGAAAACCAAAATAGTTCCAAACGCCAGATCTGAATGAGGGTGGGGAAGGTTCAATTTGCCATGTTGCAAGGAGAGCTTAAACTTCTGTCTCGCTAGCTTGCCCTGCGCTCAGTGAATCTGCGTTCGACTACTCCGCCTAGGCTGCTGCACTGTCGAGCGCAGATCCACTGAGCGCTCAACACAGACAGCATAGTCAGAAGGAAAGTTGATAAAATAAATTAAAAATGTATTTTGTATTGTTCGATACATATGCGTACCGAACCGAAAGCACTATATCAAACGGTTCAATATCGATACGAGTATCGTTGCACCCCTAATATATGTATATATTGTACTATTCTTAGTTAGCGTATTGTCCGTCTTGTTAATGTTTGTTTATAATGGAGCACTGTAACATAAAATAATTTCCCCTAGGGATCAATAAAGTATTCTGATTCTGATTCTGATGCTTTGAGGTGGTTTCACATGGCGACTTTGCTGCACTAGTGTAAAATCCTGGATTGAAACCTGCTTCTCCCAGCCAGAACACTGAAGAGAGGTTGTGAATGGGTCTTCCAGTATGACAGTGACCCAAAATGTAATTCCAAGGCAACAAAAGAGTGGTTAAAGAAGAAGCACGTAAAGGTTGTGGAGTGGCCTAGCTGGTCTCCAGACCTCAGTTCTGTAGGAAATCAGTAGAGGGAGCTGAAGCTTCAAGTTGCCGAGCAGGCACTCTTCTCCAAGTACGTCTCCAAGTAAGTCGTGTTTTGCTTGGGGATGAAATACTTCCTTTACTCAATGACAAGCAAATCAATCTATAACTGTTATGTAATGTGCTTTTTCCTGGATTTTGGTGTTCATGTCTTTGTAAATGAGCAAACTTCCAAATAAGGAATTAATAGTAATTGGTAGGGGAGACCGGGGATAGTTGTAACATTTTTGACATTTCTGTCTGTAAATTGAAGCTCTTTTAAGGTAGTGGATTCAAAATGTAATGCAAAGTATTTACATGTCTCTGCTATTAAATAGTGCAGCTATTTTCTCTGCAGCACAATTACCCATTGCATGGTATGGTCTCAAACACGAAGAGTGAAATGTTACAATTAACCCCATAGTCTGGGTTAGTTGTAACATATCCTGGGGTGAAATGTAACACAATGAAAAAAGGGTACTAACAAAACATTAACATGTAATCTTTGTTTATTCAACACATGAATGCACTTACATCCATTTATGTGTGTGTGTGACAGAATGCAGAAATCTAGCTTTTGAACATATTCCAACCCCCCCCCCAAAAAAGACAAGTTATGGAATTTTCTGCAACTGAATATTTCATTAATTTTGGTTGGTCTTCCTTGAGTTTGGCCTCATTGGATCAGTGGGCATTATAACCTACAACTCTTGCACCAATTTTGAATATAACAATGAAGCTGAAAAAATGTAGTTGTTCACCAGCATCGCAATTCCATTACTTTTTATCATGGCTTACCTTGGTGTGGTTTGCAAAGTGCTTCAGAAAGATGAGGAAATCTGTTTCTTGCACCCATCCTGATTTATTTCCACTACCAGTACTTCCTACTGGTCCATCTCTGACACAGTGGTCTGCATAATGTATGTGTGGGAACACAAACAGAATTGTGTTGCCAATGGCATTAACTGCATATACAAATGCGACCAGTGAACCTCTCTCTGCTGATGTCGTTGCCCCAACTTGTTTAATATAAGTTAAAGTAATAGTGTGGCAACTTGTAACATTTGCATTGTTACAACTAACCCAGACTGTTGCTGTTACAACTGACCCAGACTCCTATAGCCACGAACTAGCTAACATTACAGCCAACGGCTAAAACATTAGCACTAAAGACCTACGCAGAATATATCCCCATAGACATACAAATAACACAATTTAAGTTTGATGAGTTTAACTGCAAAGCAGATAATGTTATTAGAAATTGAAATAAAGTAGAAAAACGTACTTTTTGGCATACAAATTACTTTTTTTCATGTTAAATTGTCTGTGTTTGACAAAATGTGCTGATTTTTCACATGTGATAGCAGAACTGAGTTGGGCATGCACAGGATGAGTCACATCATTTGAAACTTAGCCCTGATTGGAGAAATTGGAAGTGTTACAACTGACCCACGTTACAACTATCCCCGGTCTCCCCTACTAAGGAAGCCAAAGTATGCAAAGAAAATAGATCCCACCACCACCAGACTGAACTGTTGATACAAGGCAGGATGACTTCATCCTATAATTTTCTTTTTTGCCAGATTCTGAACCTACCATCAGAATGTCAGAATCAGATGATGCAATGTTTTATTGTCCAATTTTAGTGAACTAATGCCAACTGTGGCCTCAGTTTCCTGTTCTTACACAGGAGTGGCAACTTGTGTGATTTGCTGCTCCTATACTTCAAAGTTCAATGTGTTGTGCAACCTGAGATGTTCTTCTACATACCCTGGTTATAACTAATGGTTATTTGAATTACTGTTGCCTTCCTATCAGACTGAAGCAGTCTGGTCACTCTTGTCTGAACTTTGGCATGATAAGGCATGTTCTCCCAGAGAACTGCATTTCACTGGATAGGTCCTTTTTTTCAGGCCATCCTCTGTAAACAGTATAGAAAAACCCCAGTACACTGGACGTTTCTGAAATACTCACACCAGCCTGTTTAGCATCAAAACCCATGTCACATTTTGTGTTACTTAAATCACCTTCCTTTTCTATTCTGATGCTCAGTTTGAACTTCAGCAGGCTGCCTTGGCTATGTCTACATGAGTAAATGGAGTGAGTTCCTGCCATGTGAATCACAGCTGAACAGCTGTACCTAACAAAGTGGCCAGGGCCTGTGTGAGTGCGTATTTTAGGTGTCATGACTGAAGAATACCTAAGTTATCTTTATGATCCTTTCAAGGGCAAGTTAACATATTCCACTATTCACACGTGCTCTGACAGAAAATCCTCTGGGATACTTGAATTCTCTTTTCCATATCCTCCAAGAACTGTGTCAAATAAATAGGTGACAATTTCAGTTTCCAACTTCATCAAACACATTGCTTCCAGAAGGATATATATTAAACGGGCATGCTTAGAAAATTACACATTGCAGCATAATTTGTACATTCATTTGAGTGAACTTTTCAATTAGCAATGACTGATAACCTTATTAAAATGAGAAAAGGGTGCATAATCACTCCACTATTAAATCTTTGGTTTTAAACTGCCCAGAAAAGCGATTTAACTAAAGTCGACCCGATTTGACCTTTTATCGTCCATTTATTTTCATGTGTTTTTTTTCTCACATGCTCAAAAATGCATTGAAAGCTGTGAGCCAAGAGGACATCACGTTGGTGAAATAGTCCTAACTGAAAGCTTTTGTTTTGCAACAAAAAAATTCAAGTCGGGAGAGGTGTAAAGAGCAGCCAACAGCAATCGACAGTCTGAGAGCACACTTTTTTGTGCCAGTGTAGGCCACTTGATGATTCAGAACACTTAATTTTAATAAGGCGGGGTGGGGGGTGGGATGCTGGTTTCCGTGCCTTTTGCCAGCCGAATCATATCTGTGTAAGAAAACTTCCCCTGACATGTAGGACAAATGAGTTGTTTTATTGCACACGGGTGAGTAACTCGACTAGTTTTGAAATAACTCAGAGTGGACAGGAGGTGGCGCGAAATGCTGCTCGTCTGACTGTATGACGACACAGTCACTGTTTCCTTCCAGTCACGGCCACATGGGCGGCGTATGAAAGGCTATCCTCAAATCAAAACCGTAACGTTTCCTGTTAAATTAACAGCCACGTGATATTTATCTCGGTGACTTACACACTTTTAACACAAATTCCCTTATTATTGTCACGAAATATCCACTCACGTCCGGCAACCAAGCCGCGGTTATAATGCTATGTTGAGAATGTTGCTACCCTCATTTAAAATCATTATCTGTTACTGTGTCCGTGTGGATGACAGAACTGCATTAGAAACCAGCACGGAGGCTTTTTGAAGTAATTTAGGTGGGAACTATTTCTTCTATGTGCGGACTGTGACAGACTGCGCAGTGCGTCCCTGTACTTTCACCTTACACTGTAACCTGTGCGTTAATCTATCACAGGCGAGAACGGAGTGCGTGTTTTCCATCGTTTTAAATGCAAGTTGCCTGAAAATATTAAAGGACACAGAGCAGATTATACCAGACCTCAGTACCGCATCCTGCCGTGGACGTGACATTCAACACGGGTTAGTGCCCACACAACCATCCGACCTCATTAATATGTAGGTACGTAACGTCCACGCCGGAGGCTGTCTTTAAATACGGGGAGACACCCTCACACCGGCAGCACTTCAGTCAAAGAGCGTTAGTGTGGAGCTGACACATTCCAACTCCTGTTTTCACCCGTTTCTTTGAAACCTTCAAGGTAAGATGGGTCGCGGTACTCTGACTCTACACACCACATCTGCACCCAGGACTCTCTAAAGACTGTTTTTTATTTAAAGATTTTAAAAGCTGAATGTCTCAAACCGCGTGCTAGAGGACAGACCGGGGCGTGACGATGTGTAATCAGTATTAATTGGGTTCAGCTGCAGATTAAATCAGTTAAGATTTCTGTCAGTATTATTTCCCTTATAGCATAAGTAAACAAGTCAAGCAGAGGTAACAGGTTGTCTTGGGCATTCTGCAGATGCATAGTTACTTGTGGGCTATTATGGAGTATTTTATTCGCCCGTTGTATAAAATGTAATAAAAACAGGAAATATTCCGACTCGTTGGTGTTTAAAAACCTTTTTATGTTCTTTCTGTTTGAATCCATCCCCGTGATCGAGGCGCTTGGGTTTTGGTGACGTAAAATGCGCATTGGCTACGCATGCCTACAGCCGCGGTGGCGACCATCTTCCAACAGCTATAAATGACCCTGGCCCTTGCAATTTACTGTGCTTGGGCGTGCTTGCCTATCGCAGGGACGCAGTGTCTTTAATTGTCTTGTTGGTGTTTTATGGCTTTGCCAGAAATGCCGTCCCCGCGTTGTCGGCTTTGTCTGATTCATCGGACCTTTCTTGGCACAGAGTTGTGGATAAATATTTGACAGATGCAGACTGTGGGGAAACTATTAATGTCTGGTTCTATGACGACTGCAGGGCGGTAAAGCTTTTCTAGGACTTAAATTCAACAACAGTCTTTTCTTGAATTCAGATGTGGACAAGAGATGTGCAGCAGCATTGTAACTGAGATGCTGAACGGCAGCCGTTACCTGACACCCTGTATAGCCTTTAGTGGCCTGCTGGCAAAAGAATTAACCAAATGAGCACAATAATGTTGGGAAACATGATAACACTAGGACTGTGTGTAATGTCCCATTATACTCTTCCAGCTACTAAAAGTCGTCCTCTTATTCAGGCAACTAAGGAAGCAGTTTGCCTGGTTTGTGGAGCACAGCAGTGAAGCACTGTCCCATATAGAACACTGGCAATAATCCTAGATTATAATGGGTCCAAATGCTGGTACATGTAGTATGGATTACACTACTACATTTTTATCCTACAGTTTTGAGCAAACTGTATATACAAGCTGTAGATGGTCACCTTGATGTCAGACTGACATTCTGGCTCCAGCCATCTTGTTTGTTTCAAGTAAACTGATAGATGCCTGGCAGCTCAAGGACACTGGTCACTTGTACACTAGTGGATGCTCATTCAAAAGTAAGCCGCACCCTAATGCAGAGGCTGCTTTATCCTCTTCTCTTAACGGCGCCGCATTTAAGACTAGAAGGGATCAATTGGCACCATAAACCCGTTTGGGAAAGCTTTACCGAGGACATAAATCATGGAAGATGTAAAGTCACATTCATACACTTTAGAGGTTTCAAGTGAGCTCTAGTAGATGTCTCAGTGCATTAATCTGGGCCTGTACTTGGCCATACGTGCTCATCTACACGTCTCAGTGGAAACTGTGCCTTGTCACACCGGTGGTGGAGCCAGGAAACGCAGTGTGTGTGCATGTGAGGTCATCTGGGGATGTTCCCTGTTGCACAGAGGCAAGCTGCAGTGCTTTCAAAAGCAGTGGTTGCCATGGATGCAAGGAGAGGCTCTTTAAAGCTCAATCTCTCAACCTTAATGAAAGTGTTCAAATGAAAATGACATTTCAGTTCTGTAATGATGAAATACAATAAAATCCAGGCTTGATTCATTGTGGGATGTGAAATTAGTCATGGAAACTTTTTTGTGAGCCAACTAGTAACCACACATTCAAATTGCTTCATAGATTATGCGTCTCGCTTTCTTCATGCTCTCTCACTCCCCTCTGTTTACCCCCCCAACCTTTTCCCTTCATTCTCTTCCCCTTTATACTTCTGCATGGCGTCCTTACGTCTTGTGTCTCATATCCTTCATTTCCTTTATCTTTACTTTTAATAGATGTCCACCATGGAGAAGCTCATTGGCCATGTGATGAAGGAGGAGCCTGTTGGCAGCAGGTGCAAAGTGACTGTAGTGGGTGTTGGCATGGTGGGCATGGCCACTGCTGTCAGTATCCTGCTCAAGGTAAGACGGGTAGGAGGGGAATAAACTTGTTGAAATTAAGAAGATTGCTACTATCCTTATTTGGGGATTGAAAAAGGTTTACTCAATAGGATTTCACTGGGACAGATGTAAAGGTTGTGATGGCTAGAGCAATAGACTTACCAGATCCAACGACATTTACCAGAAATGATGTGTTTGCTGTGTTATGTAAAGTTTGTTTGGTTGTTAAATTGACCTATAATATAATAATTAGGACTTGTGTGATGAGCTGGCACTGGTTGATGTGATGGAGGACAAGTTGAAGGGTGAGGCGATGGACCTGCAGCACGGATCCCTCTTCCTTAAGACGCACAAGATTGTAGCTGATAAAGGTGAGAATTGACAAACTGTCATTTAGTTTACTTGCTGACTAACCTGGAGTGGAATACAACTTTTTTTTTTTTTTTTTTTTTCCCTCCCTCCATCTCTTCAGACTACAGTGTGACAGCCAACTCTAAGGTGGTGGTAGTGACTGCAGGTGCCCGCCAGCAGGAGGGCGAGAGCCGTCTCAATCTGGTGCAGCGTAACGTTAACATCTTCAAGTTTATCATCCCCAACATCGTCAAGTACAGCCCCAACTGCATCCTGATGGTGGTCTCCAACCCAGGTTAGACAAGGAGTCTACATCATGTGGGGTTTACATGGTCCAATTCCTGTTCGAAGCAGATTAATGGCTGATAATTTCTCATTTGGCACCTTCCCAGTGGACATCCTGACCTATGTTGCCTGGAAACTGAGTGGCTTCCCCCGTCACCGTGTGATTGGCTCTGGCACTAACCTCGACTCTGCTCGTTTCCGCCACATCATGGGAGAGAAGCTCCACCTGCATCCTTCTAGCTGCCATGGTTGGATCATCGGAGAGCATGGAGACTCTAGTGGTACGCTAGCGACATTATTTGCGAAATTTATACTGTCACGTACAGTTCAGAATTTCCTGTTTCAGTGGGGTGTATTTCTTTCTCGTAGTGCCTGTGTGGAGTGGTGTGAACGTTGCTGGAGTTTCTCTTCAAGGCCTCAACCCAAAGATGGGGGCTGAGGGTGACCCAGAGGACTGGAAGGCAGTGCACAAGATGGTGGTTGATGGGTGAGTGTTGCAATTTATTTGCTGGAGTCTGTCATCCTCTTCAAACATACTGATTTTTGTTTTTAACAACATGTATGGAGTGCCTATACTATTCCCCATGAAATGCTGTGTTAGACTAAGGCTACGTTCACACTGCAGGCGAAAGCGCATCAAATCCGATTTTTTTTGACCCTATGCGACCCATATCCGATCATGCTATGACAGTGTGAACGGCGCAAATCCGATATTTTCAAATCCGATCTGGGTCACTTTCGTATGTGGTACTGAATCCGATACATATCCGATGTATTAGAAAGCGACTGCTGTTTGAACGGTCAAGTCGCATTAAATCCGCCTTTTACGTCACCAACACAAGACTGAAGCCAATTATCAGCGCCAGAGAAGCGCCCGAGAAGACATCGCGAACGCTTCCTGGCCATCCAGTGTAGATGTAAGTGAAACTGTTGGGAAGACAACGTAAACATTTTATTTGTACTGTATAATCTGCAGATTCTGACAGAAATCTGCAGCTATCCTTTGAAGCACCGCTCCTCTCTTAAACAGCAATAAGGATCATTATTAGGTTATTTACATTATTATGTAAATAACAAAATAACTTAAAGCAAAAATTGGGAAACGTGAAGTCCGAAGTCTTTATATTAAGGGCCATCAGTCAAACAATACTGTTGCTCTGGGTCTAAACAGAGCGCGTTGTGTGTGACATCTTCTTTTGCGCATGCGGGCCGCTTTGAGCGTTCACACTAGAGCGCGTTTGCTGTCGCATTTTATTTGTAGTGTGAACGAGCAGACAAAAAAATCGGATTTGATCAAAAAATCGGAATTGAGTATTAAGACCTGCAGTGTGAACGTAGCCTAAAGCTCACTTGTTCTCTTTGACTCGTGTCTAACTGAAGTGCCTGACAATGATTAACACTGAATCCATAAATGGCAGTAATGACGCCGTATGACCCATTATCTGTATTGGTATGTCTGAAAGTTGTATGCAACTCTCTGCAGAAAGGTTAATATTGCACCATCATTTATTGTCTGCCAATCAGTAGACTTGTATTGTAATAGCTGGGTCTTTAGAGTTCAGCCATGTGCAATACAATGTTCTTTGTGTCCCAGTTGAGTCTTATCATTTCACTTATCTTTACAAAGATGAGAGAAATCCACATGTGTTGTTTCAACAGAAGAAATGGTATCTGTAAATGTGCACCTCTGTATGGCTAGTAGAACTCATTTGTCTTATCTTTTAAAGGCAGTTAAATATTTTAATTAAAAATCAATTTTGTATCCCTGTTTTCAAAACTCTTATGGGCAACTCGTCAAATTTAAGTTTCTCATGCAAATACCAGTGGCTGCAATCAATGTCTACTATAAACTTGTTAAAAAAAGAAATCGCACAACATGACACATTTCTCCTTTCAGTCTGTTATATGCCATGCTCATTTTTATTTCTTGTCCATGCTGCAGAGCCTATGAGGTTATCAAGCTGAAGGGCTATACTTCCTGGGCCATTGGTATGTCTGTTGCTGACCTAGTGGAAAGTATCATGAAGAATCTGCACAAAGTGCACCCTGTGTCTACACTTGTCCAGGTAGATGAGGATTTCAGTCTTTATTTTTACTTGCTGAAAAGAAAATGCTATACTTTCCACAGATGTGACAAGGTCAGCTTGTAACTATCACATTTCCTTGCCTTTTACTGTATAGGGCATGCATGGGGTGAAGGAGGAAGTCTTCCTGAGCATCCCTTGTATCCTGGGCAACAGTGGCTTGACAGATGTCATTCACATGACGCTGAAGCCTGAGGAGGAGAAGCAGCTGGTGAAGAGTGCTGAGACCCTGTGGGGTGTACAGAAGGAGCTCACTCTGTGAAAAGCACGTCTCTGAATTCTCCAGTTGTCCCTAAAATGACACCATGTGACTCCCTCCTAGTTTCCCTCTTGTGTCTCTCATTGTAATTGGTTGATGTCACCTGTGAATTTCTTAAAAGGCCAAGTGCTTGTAACTAAACCACTCAAAGCTGGGTTTTACGTTTGAGAGATTCACATACAGGTGTCATTTTCCTTTGCTTCCTTCAACCTGGCCTTGATCTTCCATGAAATTTTTGGAAACTCATGCTCGTATCCGTAAAGTCAGCCTGTGTTGGAGAGTAAGTATTTGTCATCCATTTGTCCTCTCTGAAATCATGCAGTCTTTGTGCATATATATTCTGTGTACTGTATGTTACGAGTACTGTTATTGCTTTTTCTGTACACTCCTAGGTCAGTCTGTATGCATTCTGTGGCCGTTGAAGTTATGTTTCTCCACTTGGTAATCTCTGTTTATATCTTGGAGTATAATGGAGACATTCCATTCTGTATGAGGAGGGCTTCCTATTCACCCACAGTAACACTGCTGCATATGTCACTGGTCCAAAATCTTATGATACCAAAGTACCTTATATTATAGTAAAGCAGACTTCCATAAACTTTCTTGGTACTGAAGCCTTCTTAAAGCCTAACCACAAGTGCACTGACAAAATACTTTTGAAAGCAAATTTCATGGCACACAAAAAAAACTGGCAAAGTTTACATCTATTAAGGATAAAATGTGACTGCCATAATATAACTCAGATAACAGAGCCAGTGGGAAAGGGTTGGGTTATGAATCATAAGACTGCTACAGTCATTTAAAACAAAAGTTGCTTGTGTACCCTAAATGTTCTAACAGGTGGTTTTTGTTTTTTTGTTTTTTTGTTTTTTTTTTTTATTACACCACCTGACTCTGGAAAAGAACATTAAAAACAAATTCTATTTATAAATGTTAGATCTATTTATGTATTAATGTTACAATATTAAAGAGGATTTATCAATAAGTTACTGGGAAACATGTCATGGCAGCTGGATATTAAGCTGTTTGCTGTAACATCAAATAAATCTGCCAGGATTATTCAAGTTTGTCCTGTGTTCTGTCCTGCATTTACCATCAAACCTGGGGTTGGGGGTCCGTTTGTTTGCGGAGCTGCTGGGTCAGCTGTTGCCCAATATGAGGCTGATCTGAGCTTTTCATGCAAGACTTCAAAATATTTAACTTGCCTTTAAATTACTCGTATTCATACTATTCTACCTGCTCACAACCACTAGCATTTTAATATGTAACTATCACTGGTTTCATAAGTGGTCTGTGTTAAGAGCAGTTTTCTTACAGAAAGCAGTTCTACAAACCAGTGGAGGAAATTATAGTTCATTATTTTGGCCTTTGGTGTACAGACTAGAGCACCAATCTTCAAGTTGGTACACTCTGAACCACCGCTACCTTTTGGTTGTGCAACACAGAAAATCGTTGAATAATATCAATTATGCAAGCCACATGAATGACATGACTAAAAGGAGATGACCTATTAAATCAATTTATTTGTACTGATTTACATCTTTACATAAAAGAGCAAGTTGCCTATGGTTAAACTGAGGAAAAAAAACAAAACAAAATCTATAATACAATTCAAAGTGCATTTAGTAAAAGGCTAAATTCAAGAAAAAAAAAACTTTACACAAGTTAAAGTTTTGATTAGTACATTTGTTTACTTTTGTACCTCTTAACACCCAGTTTTATTCACAAATTTTTAACTTATGTTTACTTTAACCTTCTCAGCAGGACTGAGAATGGACAGCATGGGAAAAAAGAAAATAAATCAGATACAATGGAGAAATTCCTTTACGATCCAGTAATGTATGCCAAGCCTGCCACCTACCTTAGACACTCTACAGAGTGAAACAAAAAAATGTACATGATTGACTGGTTAAAGCAGTCAACGGGTATAACAAGCAGCCGCCACACACTGAAAGAACCTCTCTCTCTCACACACACACACCCTCCATAAGGAGACATACAAATGGAAAATAATGTAGTAATAGTAGTGTGTGCAAGTGGGATAAGAGCTCAAATTAAAGCTGAATGTCTGACCCAAACAAATCGGTTCAGGTTAATGGATATAACTTCATGGCTACTGAAACATGAACAGAAATCCTGAGGATGAACCCTTCCCTTCCTGAAAAGTACTCCTGTGTATTTACAGACATATCTTTTCATTACAAAAGGGAGTGATCATATGGGCTCTCTACAAAGCTCTTCACTTTTAGCCCCTACCATCTGTACTTAAGCCCCTACCATCTGTACCTACTAGCCAAATCATGTGTTATGGCAAAGAAATTGCCAACAGAACCTGTAAGCTTTAGGCCAAATTTAATGTCATGACAGTGTTTTTTGCTTTTAATATTTGGTCATAAAAATAACCCTCTCATGTTTAGGTCATGTCCTTACACAATGACCTCAAAGGAGTGTTTGGTTAGTTTAAAATCTAAACTGTCTAGCTACAACTATGGCTGCAATTTACCATTCAAATATGTATTTTGTCTTTGTTGGTGCTGTTCAAATTTCTATCAGAATAAATTCAATATAAGACTATAAAATAGAGCAGCTGGTTGATATACAAGATGATAGAAGAGAGTAAGAGAGCATGAAGATATGAATGTTTCTAGGTAGTAAGCGTGGGTCAGTAGAGGTCACTAAGCCCAGCAGTCTTGCGGGCTTTTTGCATAAGAGCACGAAGCTGGAACTGCTTCCTGGACAGAAGACGTACATGCTATAACAGAAAAAAAAAAAAAAAAGAGGCAGATAGGTTAAAGTGTCTGTATACTTGTTTCTGCTTATATGTGCTAGCAGCTATCTAGATCTGGTTACCTTGAGAAAAACTTCCAGGTCTATGACACCCCTGCGGAGGGCTTCGCCCAGGTAGAAGATTGTGTCTTCAATTGCATTCTCTTCAGCGTACAGGTTCAGGATCTGTTTGTACAATGGCGCTGTGGGCACAATGACGTCATCAATGTCATTATTCTCCGACTGGTTTTCCATTTTCTCCAAGGCCTCGCTCAGCTCCTCGTCTTTTCTCTTCAGCAGATCGATGTTCCTGTCAACTTCAGTCTAGTGGAAACATCGTGATGATTGCACATATTTAGCAAATCTCAAAAATGACTGCTGTAACAGTTATCTGTGGTGAATAGAGAACAAAACAAACAGAAAGATTTAACACTGAAAGTATGATCATCTCTCACCACTTCCTGGTCCAGTCTTGAGATCATCTCTTCCAGTTTCTGATGTCCTTTCTTCAGGTCCTCTTCTGTTCGCTTCAGGGCATCCAACTCTGCCTGAGCTCTGTCCATCTCCTCCTTCATTCTCCAGCGAAGCTTGTCACTCACTGCAGAAATTAGAGATGCCCGGATGGTGTCCTCGCCAATGGTGCCATCTCTGTTTGGGCCTTAAGAGGAAGAGATTATAATAAGTCATCTGAGACAGTGAACAGGAGAGCCAGATGGAAAAAAAGATACTACTACAACTTAAACCATAATCTCACCCAAATATAATTATATTTGATTTTGTTAAGTCTCTTTTACACATACCATGTCCTATGTAAAAGGGCCTTTACTGTAAATTGACAAAAGCTAATCATCTTCAGATAACTGTAAAAATGATAATTTAAATCATAATTCTGTGGAGGCTTTTCTTCCACAGAGAAACTGTGCCACCCTAAGGTGAGGATGTTTGACTAAACCATAACAGACATTTTTTTCAGGTTCTTGGTGGAGGCAAGAGGAAAATGCACAGATTTCTGTCAAATATGGTAACATGGACTTGTGGCCTTTACTATATACACAGACCAACTCTACCAGCGCACATAGTCACTCCCTAAAGCTCACTATGAGCCAAGAAAAACTCTCCACTATTCATCCTTGCATTGCAGTTATTCAGTTCAAACAATTCACACTACATTTAAAATATTTTCAACAGTATTTATAGGCACAGCAAGGCATCACCACAGAGAAATCTGACAACAAGGTTTATATACAAACAAAAGGGTCCAAAAGGGTGTTTTCCAGAATGATGGAAAATGAATGAAGTATTCACATGATTTTCCCAGTTAAGCCATTTATTGGCCTCCAGTTTTAGTTTCAGTTTAACACCCATTGGCCAATCTATGATTTATGTTCTGGTTGTAGCACTATCCACAGTGACAACAATATTGTAGGATGGTGGTGAAAAAAGCAACAGAAGGAAAATTACATCTTAACAAATTCATACTTTTATTGAAAAACAAATTCCATGTAGGCAACCTTACTAAGCATTACAGCTGGTATTTTGGACTGTATTGTAAAACAATTTACATGTTTATTTATTAGTGTTTTATACTAGCTACACAAGACAGTTCAAGGACTGGCAAATTCCAGATTATATAGCAGTAAATATACTGGCAAATGTCTGCAGAGTCAAGACCACCTTGTGTACAGTCTGGAGTCAGCGCCACAAATGTCAGAGTTAATTCACCCACTAGGTGACCCCATTTCTTCTCCTTTACTGTTCCAAACCTAAATATAGACCTGTGTGCTTCTGAAGTTTAAGTTGTGGGGGGCAAAAAGAAGCTTTCCCTTTCCGTTCAGGGCCATCCCACCCTTTGGCCTTTAATAGACCCCACTCTAGTTACACTAATGACCTTTCACTGGTGACTTGGTACGCTACTGAAGTTATTCAGAGGGTGAGAGAGTCGAAGTCAAAAGGTCAAGTGTCTCAGTATGGATTAACTAAAGATCATAAAGTTTTATCAAGGGTGAATAACGTTTTTTGCTGAGAATTAAAACTGTTCTACATTAATATTTCAAAGATACCTGGAAGTAGAAAACATATGCACCCAGATGCTGGATGTAATACTTACCCACTGTGGAAACTGGAGTCTGGGTGGGGTAGTGTGCCGGTCCAGCAGTGGCTGGGTAAGAGTTCCCCCCTGGGTACTGATAACTTGGGTAGCCTCTGAAAATAGTTAGATGATTGTCAAGCTAATGCTTTACATTTTCTATTCTGAAACATTTCAAGACCGTATTTGCAAAATTCAGCTGTACATGTAACAGAGCCAGTGCTGCAGTGTCTTGATAATAAAAGTCAGTGAATACTCCACCATCAAACATATTGAATTTGTTGTGTCACACATATAAGTGTTAGCTGTAGGCAGCAAATAAAAGGGCTTGGGAGAAATCTTACCCAGAGTTAGGATTTGGACCATATGGTGACACTGCAGGCATGCCAGGCATGTAGGAAGCTGCAGCAGAGAGAGAGAGAGACAAAAAACGAGATCTCAGGACACAAAGGTCAAAGGTTTCATTGATTTTTTTTGGGACTGCTCACAGGCACACAGAAGAGACAGAGATAAAGTATCAGTTTCAGTATTGTGTTGCCATAGTATGTGAGCTCCATCTGGTGCCCAAGGAAGTAAATGCACCATTAAAAAAACAAACAAAAAAAACCTAATTTCTAACACTTTGGGGAAAAAAATTCACAGACTACTGTGTACAAGAAATGTATGTCACTCACAATTTGGGGGTCCGGCTGCTTGAAAGGCTTGGTAAGGAGCTTGTGTGGTCGGACGAGAAAACACAGGGGGCTCCTCCCCGAACACCACAATCATCACCTGAATCAGACCATACAGGTCTGATTGAGGCTATAAAACAGTGAGACACATTTTATTAACCAAATTGCCAGGCAAGTTAAGAATGCAAATGATATCTCGAGCCACAAAGGCACTTTTTTTGTCCTATAATCCAGCATACCAAAATGTTGCCTTTTTCTCCATCTAGTAAATTCTTTGAGCTACATTTTTGTGTGCAGAAACTCTAGTTGTCACACTACATGCTTTTAATACCTTAAAACATGTTTTTAAACATGGATTAAAAGAATTACTACTTACATGTTTCCATTCATGTAGATACGGCAGGTAAATCTTTCCATTAGCATCTATGTGCTTGCCAGTTTTGATCATCATAGCGCTGGTAGGTTTGACAAAACATATAGGTGGGTTGTAGGGATATGTGTCCAGGAGCCACAAACACACTGGGATGTTGTACACATTACCTACAGAAATCAAATACACAGTGTTATAATATAGCTATTGTCCAAAACCTTAATGTCCTCACTCCTCCCTTAATATTTAACAAACTCCATATTCTATTATCAAGAACATATTAAGTGAAACACATTTTATGTATCTTTGTACATCAAATACACATTTTAAAAAAATCACAAAGTCTGATATTCAAGCAAGATTAAAAAAAACTGCTTTCTGTCCACATCCACAAGGTGAGAAAGTTTAGGTTTGGCATTTGTCCTGAGATAATGGTGTAAAAAGGAAAAAAAAAGGTGCAGTTAATCCAGTAAGTCAGAGTGACCACATCGGATAGAAAAAAAGTAGTCTAGTAGACATTATAAATAGTAGTAAAAAAAAAAAAAAACTTCACTTAATTATGCTTGAAATTTTCAAAAATATATATAAAGTTATTAATTTATTGGAAAACCTCTTTTTAGAGAGCAAAGAAACATCCATTACCTCTGTAGCTCACAGGAACAGTTCCTGTCAAGCTCATCAGATCTCTTGTGGAGCCATCATTAAATACTGAAATACAAGCAAATGCATTCCATTACACAACATACAAGTGAAACCAAGCAGTTAAAAACAGGAGATAAATATTACTTAATTTACCATAAGCATCCATGACTGGCTTCAAATCCTTGTACTGGGAGATCACATTGGTTATTTCACGAACAGTCAGGTCTCTGTATTTGTATTGCTGGGCAACAAGTAGAGGAGACAAAATTAATATTTTTACTTTTTTTTTTTTTTTTAATATTTTGTTTACCAAGCTGCTATTCAAAATTCAGTGCCATACAAACTGAGAGTGATCATTTGTATTGACTGATTGATTTTATTTCACTCCAAAACATATCACAGACTAAAAACATATATCACTTAATTACCAGAATAATGACTAAAAAAATACAACTAAAAATAAAAGTCAACTTATTTGATAGGTATTTTGCACTGTCAGTTGAGCTAATGTTAACTGAATTATATTTCACTGACAGGCCACGTTTGTTTGTTTTTTTTACTATCAGAAATAATACTTTCACTCTTCAACAAATGAAGTGCAAGCTTACTGTTCTTCTAACCGCGGGATAACAGATTCTTATTACTGAGCTAAGCTCAATATCCTTAGGATTTTTACACAAACTACAAGAGCTGGATAAGAATCACGTACATAAAGGAAATGTTCAAAAGACAAATCTGAAACAGTAATAGACCTGTAACAGATCCTTGTGGTACACCACAGATAAAATTTCCAAGGGGTGACCTTGAAGAACCATTATTTAATTCTACATACTGTAAACAGGACTTGAAACACCTTACAGATTAAATTTACTGCCTCTTTACATTTGCTTATAAATTAGAATAATCCAATTGAAAAGCCTTGTGAACGTAAATTAGTACAATACCAGTATGGATACAATTATCCATATTAAACTCATTTTTATCAGAGAAGTGTTTAAGACCAGTGTCAATAGAGTCCCTTGGTCTGGCAACCGATTGAGAGTCATTAGCTTTTTCCCACCGATGCATCACAAACCTGGTAATAAACAATTCTCTAAAGTATTCTGAACACGACTGGCAATATAAATACAGGTCTACGGTAACCTCCAAAACCGTGGTCTCATTTTTTTAACCAAAGTAACTTCAATTAATAATATGTGCAACTGTGTGTTCTATGGTTACACAGTTATGCCTCAATCTAATTTAGTACAATATATTTTACCAAAACAATATTTAAGATACTTTATTATCTTAAATTTGGCGAAAATTGACAGTCTATTAAACAAAACCGTACCAGGAAATGTTAAACTGGCTTCTAACGTTAGCCAGTGTCAAACAGGACGCTATGAGCTACAACAGTCAACACTCAAGCTCAAACTTACCTTTAGCATTTTCTTCAGGTTACTTTCGTTGACTACTGCCATGTTCCTCAGGTGTTTATTTTCACTTTTCTTATTAATAAGTTAAGCGTCTTAACAGCTGACTTTTATGACCGCTAAAGTGACAGCGAATGCAAGCTAAAGCTGGCTAGCGGAGCTCCGGTAAATGCAAGGCTAACGTTAGCCCTAGCTCGGGCGGACTCAAACAAGGGCGTGATTCAGCTACTACGAGAAATCTTCCAGTCTTGTAAACGGGAACTGTATCTGTGTTCCACGCGAATACTCAAAAAACAACTCATAAATCGACAAAATAGCTAACGAGTAATTGTAAAAAGGAGCTTGAAAACAAAAATCCGATGGTCAACAAAAGGAATTTCCGGCAGTTCTCTTTAGTGCTTCCGGTCCCTGTGTGATTAACACGTCAATGTAAGATCCCCAAATTCTACGATAGCCCATGATATAAATCTGTAAATGTACACATCAAATGAATTAATAATTACATCTTATTTAATGTTTACTGTTTTTACTTCCGTGAGATGCACACAAACAGAATACTTGAATTCTGATGATACTATATTTCTTCCATACACTTGACTACCGTGGGAAGGAAGAACTCCCTTTTTACAAAAAGTGACCTAAAGCATGACATGTTCAGGGAGGGGCACTCATCTGCCACAACAGGACTCGGGGTGAGGCAATAGAGAAGAAACAAAAGGGGAGCATAGCAGACAAGGACAAAACAAACATTATGGAAGAGAATATACAAAAATTATTCACATGTTGCAGTGGCATCCAAATGCATTAGGAGTGAAGGAAGCCTGCTCTACCCCTAATTATAAGCGTTATCAAGTTTTAAATCTAATTTTAAAACTAGAGAGTATCTGTCTCCTGAATCCAAAGGAGCTGTTTCCACAAGAGAGAGAGCTGCAGGCTCTTCCTGCCATTCAACTATTGGATACTCTAGAAACCATGAGTAAGTCTTCATTCCAAGAGTTTAGTGCTCTACTGGGATAATATTGGGATAATATGATATGAGATTTTTAAGAGCTCATATTAAATATTAAATATCTCATATTAAAGTAAAATTGAGACAGGCATGGTGTTGGCAGGATCACACTTTAGGGCTGTTTTGCTGCCAGTGGTATTTACAAATTCTTCTACTTTTACCTCAAATTATGATGATGATTGAAACTTAAACACAATTCCATATTCCAACAGGGCAATGATCCAAACCATACATCAAAACTGGCTTTGAAATGAGTAAAGCACACTAAATGGCCTGTATTTGTATAGCGTTTTTACTAGTCCCCACTAGGGACCCCAAAGCGCTTTACACACCCAGTCACATACTGGTGGAGGCAAGCTACAGTTGTAGCCTGGGGCAGACTGACAGAAGCAAGGCTGCCATATCGCACCATCGGCCCTTCTGGTAGGTGAAGTGTCTTGCCCAAGGACACAACAACCAAGACTGTCCGAGCCGGGGCTCGAACCAGCAACCTTCCAATTACAAGGCAAACTCCCAACTCTTGAGCCATGATCGCCACTAACATCAAGCTTCTGGAAAGGCCTTCCCAAAGTCACAATTATGGATTATGTTTAAAAGTCTGGGCCATGCCAGCAAGCCAACCAGTTTAAATGAATTGGTCAAATATTCAGCCACAGGTATGCCAGAAGCTTACTGATGCTAAAGAGTCTATTCAAGGTACAACTTCAGGACAGCATGGCGCAATCACTGTCCACTTAACATCGATGGATCCTCTGTGGAGGTCGTCAAGATCACCAAATTCAAGAAGGCCCAACAGCGTCTCTACTTCCTGCAGAAGCTGAGAAAAGCCTATCTCCCTCCATCCATTCTCACCATGTTCTACAGAGAGCCTATCAAGAGCATCCTGAGTAGCTGCATCACTGTCTGGTATGCAAACTGCACCGTACCGGATTGCAATACCCTACAACAGATCGTGACAGCACCTGAGAAGATCACTGAAGCCTCTTTTCCCTCCAGACACTTATAGCACCTGCTCTGTCCACAGAGCCAACAGCATTGTGGAGGACCCCACACACCCCTCACACACACTCTTCACCCTGCTGCCTTCTGGCAAGAGGTACCAGAGCATTCGGGCTCTCACTACCACTACCACTCTGTACTGTACCACTGTACATGGTTGGAAATGACAATAAAAGCCACTTGACTTAACTTAGGACATTTAAACAAATATCAGTGGAAATATATGCGTATATGTGAGCCTGTATGTATACTTTTGCTCCGGTATGGATTAGAGAAAATTCAAAATAAATTCAAATGTGTTCATGTGTGTTTAAGCTTAAAAAAAATGCAAAGCCTCTAATTCCCATGATTCCCATGATGAGTGTATAGAAACTTCTGACCACAACTTTATGTGGTATCCCAAAATCATACTTATAGTCATCAATCACACATTTAGCCATCATTTATATTCTTTAGCAGGACAAGGAAGACATAGGCTATATATATTCAGCCATTTATAGTTGCTATATTAAATATTATGGGCAAAAATCAAATGTTTTGTTAGTGAACTACAATTCCATGAGAGTTATTTCAACAATAACAAGCAATGCAGGTTTAACATAGCTATTTATTTTCAATAACAGAATAAATCAGTCAGTTTTTACAAAAGATTATATTTCAGTCAGAGTCTTCCGGGTATGTGTTTACACTGATGAAAAAAGCTTATACCTATATTCTATTGACAGAGGTAGTTTTTTTCTATTTTATATCAGTTTATAAAATAAGACAGGCTTTTATAAAATGACAGAGGACCACACCCATCTAAAGTCCAAACAGCCCAGAAAATATTGATGCAGTTGAGCAACATCTTTATGAGGCACTTGTAAAGCAATGAAGGTGGTTAAAATGTTTATTGCTACCACACAAAATCAAATGAAAGGGTGCTAATTTGTGATGAAAATCATTTGAAATATAAAAATACAGCATGCTTTTTCATATCTGAAGACTTCACTATTTAACACACAGTCAATAGATACCATATCCACAATATGGGGGGAAAACCTGACAAAAACATTTCTCTCACAAACTGTTGCCAAATTGCACAAAATACTAACAATTAGTTTCATTTTCTTGCTGAAAAGGTTGCCCGTCTTCTCTTGTTAAAGACAGATATAAACTTCCATCTGTATCTGTAAATACTTCTGGTTGTCTGTGGAACTGCAGCCAACCTGAACAAATAGAATAAATATCGTTAATCAAATAATGATCATGTCTGACATTCTGACAAGTGAAAGGTATTTTCAAACTCAATCAGGCGGCTCCTCGATTATTGGCTCCATCTTATCAGGACACAGATGTTGTTTTTGACAGCATAGAGGCTTCTTTCGTGCTTGTGTGTGCTACTTACAAGAGGCTTGCTCAGGCTCTGCAGAAGGCTTCATACACACAGGAGGAAATTCTCCAAACACGGCAACCATCACCTGAACAAGGCTCATTAGGTCACACTCCCCCTAATAATAGAAGGAAAGGGTCACTTTCATGCGCTCTGGCTGTAGAGTTATGCAGCCACATTGTGTCAGTGCCAGCAAAATCAACCCCTAATCAACCCCACATGCAGCTTTGTCGAAAACAAATATTGCTTCAATTCTCACATTCTTCCACTCTCGCAGGTAAGGCAGCATGACTTCACCATTGCTGGAGATATACTTTCCGCTGAGGATCATCATCTGTTGTGTGGGTCTGATATAGCAGATGGGAGCAGTTTGGGGGTAGGTTTCCTCAATCCACAGGCAAATAGGAATGTTATATGTTATATCTTGTATAATGGCAAAGAGAAAGATATCAAAATCAGAGAGATTCTTAACCTTTCATATTTTTTGTTTGAAGTTATTCTGTTATGAAAGAGAACAAAATGGAATGCGAATGTTATTACTATTAATCGTGGCAGGAATGGTTCCGGTTAAGCTCATCAAGTTCTTTGTAGTTCCATCATTGTAAACTGTACAAAACACAGCAAAGGCAGTTACTGTTACAATGCAACGTTCCTTTTTCCACCGAGTTTACAAAGTTCGGCAGCATTGGACTGTGAACCTTACCATATTTATCCATTACGGGCACAAGGTTTCTGAAGTAAGTTAATGCCACGTTTATTTCATGAGCCACACACTTCCGAAGATATATCTTCAAAACATAAAATAACAAAAATTAAAAGGAGAATAGACAAAAAACAAACAAACACTGGAGAAATCTGTACATGAAACTACAGCCGCTGATCCAGCGATAAATGAAACATTCCTTACCTTAGGAAGCATTTTCTTAATCGTATCTTCGCTGTATGGCATGATTAAAGTTTCTCTGAGAAGAAAATGCCACCTTTTTTTTTCAATCAGTAACACTCTGTATGACTGTGTCAGACCTGTGAATGTCTGCCTGTCATGGCTTTTCGAGAACCTCTTATCTTTTATGACCCTTGAAAGCCAGGAAGAGAGAGTATGCAAATCTTCCGTGCTGAAAACCAATAACTACTCTACATGGCTTAAAGAAGAGGCATAAAAACATGAAGTGACTTGCATCATGGGTCACTGTTAGATCAATCTGCTAGCATGTGTCTTGCTTTCTGCTTCCTGATTTAGTGATGACACTAACTTATCACTGTCAAATAAATCATTTCATTCATACCATATGGGTGACTCTGTGGCACTAATATAAATAACAGTCAACTCCAGTAGTGACAGAATAGAAATAAGTTCCAAATGCTCTGCTTTATAGGGAGTGCAGAATTATTAGGCAAGTTGTATTTTTGAGGAATAATTTTATTATTGAACAACAACCATGTTCTCAATGAACCCAAAAAACTCATTAATATCAAAGCTGAATGTTTTTGGAAGTAGTTTTTAGTTTGTTTTTAGTTTTAGCTATTTTAGGGGGGTATCTGTGTGTGCAGGTGACTATTACTGTGCATAATTATTAGGCAACTTAACAAAAAACAAATATATACCCATTTCAATTATTTATTTTTACCAGTGAAACCAATATAACATCTCCACATTCACAAATATACATTTCTGACATTCAAAAACAAAACAAAAACAAATCAGCGACCAATATAGCCACCTTTCTTTGCAAGGACACTCAAAAGCCTGCCATCCATGGATTCTGTCAGTGTTTTGATCTGTTCACCATCAACATTGCGTGCAGCAGCAACCACAGCCTCCCAGACACTGTTCAGAGAGGTGTACTGTTTTCCCTCCTTGTAAATCTCACATTTGATGATGGACCACAGGTTCTCAATGGGGTTCAGATCAGGTGAACAAGGAGGCCATGTCATTAGTTTTTCTTCTTTTATACCCTTTCTTGCCAGCCACGCTGTGGAGTACTTGGACGCGTGTGATGGAGCATTGTCCTGCATGAAAATCATGTTTTTCTTGAAGGATGCAGACTTCTTCCTGTACCACTGCTTGAAGAAGGTGTCTTCCAGAAACTGGCAGTAGGACTGGGAGTTGAGCTTGACTCCATCCTCAACCCGAAAAGGCCCCACAAGCTCATTTTTGATGATACCAGCCCAAACCAGTACTCCACCTCCACCTTGCTGGTGTCTGAGTCGGACTGGAGCTCTCTGCCCTTTACCAGTCCAGCCACGGGCCCATCCATCTGGCCCATCAAGACTCACTCTCATCTCATCAGTCCATAAAACCTTAGAAAAATCAGTCTTTCTTGGCCCAGTCTTGACGTTTCAGCTTGTGTGTCTTGTTCAGTGGTGGTCGTCTTTCAGCCTTTCTTACCTTGGCCATGTCTCTGAGTATTGCACACCTTGTGCTTTTGGGCACTCCAGTGATGTTGCAGCTCTGAAATATGGCCAAACTGGTGGCAAGTGGCATCTTGGCAGCTGCACGCTTGACTTTTCTCAGTTCATGGGCAGTTATTTGGCGCCTTGGTTTTTCCACACGCTTCTTGCGACCCTGTTGACTATTTTGAATGAAACGCTTGATTGTTCGATGATCACGCTTCAGAAGCTTTGCAATTTTGAGACTGCTGCATCCCTCTGCAAGATATCTCACTATTCTTGACTTTTCTGTGCCTGTCAAGTCCTTCTTTTGACCCATTTTGGCAAAGGAAAGGACGTTGCCTAATAATTATGCACACCTGATATAGGGTGTTGATGTCATTAGACCACACCCCTTCTCATTACAGAGATGCACATCACCTAATATGCTTAATTGGTAGTAGGCTTTCGAGCCTATACAGCTTGGAGTAAGACAACATGCATGAAGAGGATGATGTGGACAAAATACTCATTTGCCTAATAATTCTGCACTCCCTGTAGTTGAGCTAATTTAATATCATAGATACCATTTACTCATGTAAAACTGGGAAATACGTAATACACTTCAGTGATTTTCTTATACTATACAATGTTCCTTGTTTAGTCCTTCCTTCTTTTTCAGATGCTGGAGGTGACTGAAATACACAAGCCTGACCCACTATTGCTGACTTTTATTGAATTCAGTTGCAAAGTAAGCCAAATAACTAACAAGTGTGAATCCCACATCAATCAAACTTTTTTTTTTTAAACCAAGGCTTCTTTTGAAAGCCTGCTCCCTTATTCACTACATGGTCACCGCCCAGTTTTCATTAATGAATGTAGGGCCCTATCGCTTGTTATCACTATAACTTAAATGTAATATTTTAATTTCTTCTAACATCTAACCATCCTGAAGGGTTTTAAAAACTACACATTACACATTAAAGTTCAGTTGTGCAATATTAAATTTGTTGTCACTGCAGTGTTTTATGGTAGAATCATGTGTAAACAGGGTTTATGATTGCCCTTTGAACCCCTTATCAGAGCTGTATTTTCTCACATTATATAGGCCTCATGCTGTTGTACACTGGGACTCTTCCTTATAAGCAGTTAAATATAAAACATTTATCAAGAATATCTATATATGTCATCAGCTTTTATTATAAGACAAAAGCAATATTAAACCAAAGCTGTCCCAGTCCTTCAACTTCACGGCAGAATACACATAGTAGCCTGCAGGGGGAAGCAAATCACAAACTTAAGAACAAAAGTTTGGTGGCGAGTGGACCAAAGCAGTTTGATCTTGACATCTTTATTCCTGTCCTGCAATACATTTGCCACATTTTCAAAGAGTAAATACATCTTAAATAGCTAAACAGTTGACATTTTTTTCACAAAATCCATCCACGCGCCCATTCCACAGTCTGCAAGGGGACAAACAAGCCCTTGAGCCCACCGAATCCTTGTGCAAAACCCCCAATGGTCCTGAAAGTCTTTGTCATGCTCGCCAGGTTTTCAGACATGTATACTGGTGGTTCACTGGCTGAGTATTGCGACAACATGATGCTTTTTCTAATGCAATGGTAATCTGAATGCATAGATTTGTGAAATTCTATGGTATTATTATATCATGGATGTACTGTTTAAAGATTAACAAGGATACCACAAGGACTGTAATTACATACTACAAACTCCACGCTCCTTTTCCATTGAAATGTCTGAGTACAGTGGATGAAAAATAAAAGCTGGGTACAACACAGCCAAAAGTAGGGCCCCTACGATTATCCCTCAAATAATGTAAGCAATATAAATTGTAAAATCGAGGCTTCTTTCAAACAGTATCAAGAGAGTCAAACACATTCACAGTTCATATCCTTCCTCCAAGCAGAGAAAAGAACACAAAACCTGACCACCATCATCCAGACAGTAATTAGACTGGTCATATTTCTGTAAGCAATGGTGAGAGTGAAAGAGAGTTCATTTGCATGTACAATATCAATTAGGTCAAAAAATAAAAACACTGTTTCCTTTAAAAGAAGGACAATGGCCAGATAAAGTTTGTCATCTGTTACATCAGAGCTTTGGATTTGAAGCAACAGGCTTGTAGTGTTTAGGACTCGGCACATTTCGACACATGCCCAATTCAGTGAACTACTATAATCTAGATATAATCTGTGCTAAATGCAACAATTTAGTCAAATCACTATCACATGTTCCAATGTGATAGAACTGAAATGTCATGAATATTTGATTATGACAAATTGGCTCATGCTGGGTTCTCTCTAAAGTTCATTACTACAGAAAAGCCCGTCTGTGTAGTGTTTTTAGGGACCTGTCTTTCAAATTCTGTACAGCGCATGTCGAAAGTCAACACACTCGTGTCTTTTTTTTTTTTGCACACATAGTTAAAACAAACAAACAATTCAGCAAACTGAACAGATGACCATCTCGCTGCACACATGAGGTACGACCTAGCTAACAGATAAGGCAAAGTAAACACACATCAGTCTTTTTATTCAGGCAGCAAATTAATCCGGTTACGGAGCGCACAAGCCTGTCTGTAATAAGAAACACAAAACAATGCACTCCCATATCCTGCTCCTTACACCTGTTACACACAATAGTCCCACATATACAGTAAATATGGTTCTGACATGACTAGCACCTGACTTGATATTGTTCCTTTGAAAAGCTGAAAGTGGCAGATAAAGCAGAGCAGTGTGAGGATAGTCTGGTGTGTGGAAAAACTGAAGTTTTACTCTGAGGCAGGACTTGTGCATTACACTTTGCAAAAACTAACTTATGACATCTATTAACCCTGGTTTCCTGGACTGATAGATATCCTCCGGGACACCAATTCCTGAGCCTTTTCGTCCACAAGGAGTGATTCTTGCAATCTAAAAATAGCTGTTGTACACCATACAGCTACTAAAATGAAATGCAGAGACTTTTTGCATTGCTGTTTTGTTTTTTTTAATCGACTCGCTGCCAACTTTAAGGTATTTATCCCATTCTACAGGCAACCTATCGTGCTTTTGCAACTGCAAAGATAACAACAACTACATTTTCATGCACGGTACCTCTCCTTCTTAAACAAAAAGTAAAGCAGAAAAATAAGTAGTCATGACAGAGGGTATATTCCCAATACTTTGTAATTTGGAAAGTAAATTATTCTATTGCACCAGAATCTACATACACTAACCATTACTATTATTATTCCACAAGACGACTCGCAATGAAACATCTGTAAAGAGAGAAGGCAGCGGTAAGCCATCTATCTAGAAATTCTCCATTCAAGAGATCTAGTCCAAAAGGATCTTCAACTACCTCAGGCAGGTCAAAAAAATGTCAAACCAGGTGCCAGCTGAAATAAGCACTTTCAAAACTGCCAATCAAAAATAAATGTTTCATATCAAATACAAAAATCAAAGTTGTTTTTTTTTTTGTTATTTTACAGGTAGGCTAATTGATAAACAACAAAAAATACAGTCTTTCCCATGTCAGCATCCACCCCCTGTATCCAGTTAGAGCGCAGGGATTTCATTGCCATTCAAAAGAAACCAAAGGCAGGTAGGGTGAAGCGGGAATGGGATGGGTTAGCATGAGAGGTGTTGGGTTAACTAAAAGTCAATTCCAGTTCTTTCCACTGAAGTCACTCATTCCTTCCAGCAGCTAGGTGGGGGATGGGGAGTGGAATCAGGCTTTTAAGGAGGGCGGAGGTGAGATACCCGCCCCCCCAATTACCAGTGTTGAGACTGAAAACAATAAGTTAGCAGGAAAGTTGTGGAGCTACCCAGCGATGCCACATTGCAGCTGACAAAGAGTCATTAGTGGTGTTGCTCACAGGTCGATGTGGACCAACAAAAAAGATGGGGCTGGACCAGTCTAGTTCCGCTAGCCACTTAGGCAACAGTCCAATATTCCCCTTTCCATACAAGTCTATAGTTCAGTCAGCCCTGATGGTTTCTGTCAGGGCTTTTGTTTCAATCATCCTTTTGTTGGAAAAGTTTTTGTTTTCATCGTTGGGTTGTTTCATCTTCCAGTCCTTAAGTCCATGCTGCCACTTTGTGCCGTAGCGTTTCTCAACATGTAGCAGTGAGCTGGGCAAAGAAAGTGACACAAGATATAATTAAAGTTTTAAAACTCAGATTGTTTCAAAAGTGCTTTTTTTTTTTTACAATGAGCATCATCTACACAGAGTTACAGGTGGTCAACAAATGAATGGTGAAACCAACAGAACAGAGATATCAAGCTCATTTTCCATGTTTGACCTTAAGTGGGCCAGACCAGTGAAGCACCCCTTTCTGCCATTGCAAGTACTATGTCTCAGTTTCTCTGCATGATAAAGAAATAATTCTATAGTAAATGGAAGAAATCTGTCAGCATGACTCTTTGGGACTAAATTATAAGTAATAAATGTATCAAATTACAGAAAAAGTAGCTCATTGCCTTTTTTATTGTAAAAGGACTATCTACAATGGAATTTTATATTGTAGATGGTGAAAAATCATAGACATTTTCTTATTTAAATGCTCACCTATTTGTTAATTACTTTAGTGTAATATGAAGTTTTTTATCGGAAGGAAAAATGGTAAAACTTCAAAATATATGGCCTTTCCAAAGCTGTCCTGTGGGCCAGATCGGAGTCTTTGGTGGGTGAGTTCTGGCCCCTGGGCTGTATTTTTGATACCCCTGCAATAGAGCTTTGGGCTACCATGTGCTTTGATCGCTCAGGCTCTGGAGCTCTGAGAAAATATTTCCAAAATTTATGTGTGACTCTGGTGCTACCTAACATATCAGTCCAAAATCTCCCTTACATGTTCAGTTACAATAGCATATAACATCATTTTCATACTCATCAATCAGTGGCTGCTTGTACTCTATGGTTGGGGGCTTGGAAGAGGCCAGCTCCCACCCTAACAGGATAAAGGTGAACAACTTTGTATTAACTTGTAATGATATGTCCCTTTAAAGGTAAACCTTCCCCAAAGCCAGTGAATTCCATCATTCCATGCATTCACAACTTAGCTTTGCAAACTGATTTGGTGACCATTACTGTGTATATAATTTCTCACCTGCATCACGACACCACACAGCGACAGCTCATACAGTCTTGACCACTCTCATCGGGTGGGTTCAACTTCCTCAACTTATGCTGCCTGATCTCTCTAACCAGTGTGTAGAAGGCGTCCTCTACTCCCTGTAAACACACGCAAACACACAGACATACAGAAAAATCCAGGCACTTAAAACACTCCCTTTCAAGGCTCCCATATTAAATGCACGTCTTCTGATTGACAGCAAAGCTTTTAGGTGTGCTCACCAATTGGCAACATTACCATGACAACCTTAATCATTGCGTGCACTGAGAATTATTAAATACGTTGTCAAGAAATCATGATGACTAAAAAGACTGCATTTCTTTACTTCTTGCATTTCCTTTTGAGTGACAGATATTCTGCAGGTGTAGCGATGAATGCGAGTATGTATGTACCTACATAATGTGTCACAGTGAGTCACAGACAGTGGGAGCTGTGAGGCAACTGGTCCTTATGAGCCCTTTCAAATACTGTAGCTCTGTTCTCAAGCCAAGGTAACCTGGCTATGAGTCACTGCCTGCAGCATAATAAAATGTTCCCAGCAACACAAATCACATCATAGCGCATGGTCTGCTGTAAGATGCGCATGAATATTTTTGCAAAATGTGAAATTACACAGCCTAAATAAGAACACTGACATAACCTGCAGATAACATAATGATGCAGCAAAATTAGCATATGAGGAATTTTAAAGATTCAAACGCCAATAAAAGAGGCAGGACACGAGAAAAGTATTCCTCTGCGGAAAAACTTTATGTTGCTCCTTACTTTATGTAAACTGCTTACCTGCCGTGTTTTGGCAGAGGTCTCAATGTAGGGGATGCCATAGGAGCGAGCGAGCTCATGGGCTTGCCTCGTGTCCACCGTGCGCGCAGGGAGGTCACATTTGTTTCCCACAAGGACCATGGGAACATCATCGGAATCCTTAACACGCTTAATCTGTTCTCTGCGTTGCAAAACAAGAAAATTGAAAATTTAGTTTATTTCATTTCCTTATTATTATTTTTGTTCCTTGATACATCCAAGCACTTTATTTAGCCACAGTTACATGTCTGTTGGCTGAGATCCTCCCAGCATCATCAACAGCTCCACCCCTGGAGAACCAACCACCCGGGGAACTTTAGGACCCAGAGGAAGAGCTAGTGCCTACCGGTGCTGGGCTGTGCTGCACTGCTGAAGGAGGGAGGGTGGGTGGGTGGACAACAGGCAGGCGGCAAACAGCATTACCTCATCACTACAGCAGCAAGTGCCAAATGCCATGCAGCCAGGGGGGACTGAGTGAGAGGAGAGGGTCAGATCACTCCATCAGCCCAGCCTTTCTTCTCAATCAGCCCCAGTATAGCCTGCAGTACAGTCAGCCAAACCCATCTGCAGTCAATACTCCCAATGGTAATTATGACAACACTTGCTCTGAGTTTTGATGTCAAAGCAAACAAGTTACCCTATCAAACCACAGATACTTGTATACCTGGTATTAAGGCGAGTGCTTAAAGTTTAGCTTTAAAGAGTTGTGGATTGGTCTTTATTTGGTGTTTTTGTACATGGATGAACACTGCTCTGCCATGTAGTGCTAGTCAGCACTGATAGTGGGGGGGGAAAGTTTTTGTGGGTTTTATTTCTTGTCACAAACAATTGTTGCCTGTAAATACAGGCAGCAGATGTCTAGATAACTCAAAACATTTAACTGGGCACTGAGCCAAAGTGCACTGCATACCTGTATGGTTTAAGAGCAGTTATGCTAAAGCAGGGTCCAAAACAGCTGAGTTGCAATGGCAACAGGCCAAACAAATGTACATTTACACACTCTGGAAACCTGTGACTTAAAGTGTAGCCTCATGCAAGACCAGCAAGTGGATGCCTAATGTGATGAGAAAGACAAAATGTGGCAAAGAGAGAAAACACTGTCACTTCCAGCTGAAACTCTCACCCCCACCCTCCCTTTCTCCTTCCCTGTCCTTGGGAGCGCTACCTCTCCCTGCTTCTCTAATTGAGTCAGGATCGATTTCATTGGCATCGTGCTGTAAGCCTCCAGTTGGGAGCTAAGCTTTCTTTAGCCGTGTTAAACGCTACAGCATGACATCATCAAGTACTGCAGAGAGCTGGCACACACGTATATAAAGCCCTTTTCCTGCAGACCCCACGGGAGTCCCTCTAACACACACTGCATATGCACATCCAGAGAAGCTAACAGACATGATTTAGCACCGGAGCTCCACCCCAACAGGCCTACGGTCTGGCCAAGAAATACAGAGGTGCACATTTTCCAGTTCTCTTTCTTTGCATTACTCTTAGACACACCTATACTGGTGAATGTCCTCAAAAGACTTGGTATTGTTGATGGCGAAGACACACAGGAAGCCCTCCCCCGTCCTCATGTACTGATCCCTCATGGCGCTGTACTCCTCTTGACCTGCAGTGTCCAGGATGTCCAACAGGCAGGTCTCCCCGTCGATCACAACCTGCTTCCTGTATGAGTCCTGCAGAAAAAGACAAACTTGCACTTTTAGAGAAGTGCTAAAGACATCACACAAAACTGATAGTTCACCTTAATGTAACCGGTGGTCCATTGCAGATTCTTACCCTGGGTCACTCAGGGCAAAGAAGTATACTATAGGGACACTATGTCAGTGACTGAATGTTGCTTGACTGTAATCAACTTAGGTTACTTTGTTAAATTCCCTCCTCACTTTCAGGTCAAATGAAAATCAAGAGATCAGAGGAGCAGGGTATCAGAGCCAATGTTTAGCCTTCCAACATGCAGTCACAAAAACATGGGAGTGCTGTCCCTTTGTTTGTTAGAGCATAGGGGCCAGGAATGCAAATACACAAAAAGGACATTGTCTGGCCAGAGGCAGGCGTGGTGAGAAAGAGAGGGATAGAGAGGGAGAAAAAGGGGAGAAAAGACAGGAGAAGACATTCTCACTGGCCTTCCTCTTTGCTCTGCAATATATTCCAGTGTCTTTTTCCTCAGGAAAATATTGAGTAAAAGGTGGAGAAAATGCTTTTCTCTTTTCTGAAATTATGGATTTCTTTCAAGCCTTGTCATTTGGAGGATTGCCACAGAAGTTAATTAATTAAAGTAACTTGGTTTAGACTGTGTGGTTGGACATTTATATAAAACATCTAATTACGCAAAGACTGCACATGAACCATTTTAAAGAATGTCGCAGAAGCACACAACAGTTCAAGGGGAAATACTTCATCTAAAGATAACTGCTGCAGGAATAATGTACAGAACACGTAGAAGCACGTCATACCTCTATTGTGGGGTCATATTCATCCACAAAGTGGTTCTGGATCAGCTGTATGGTAAGTGCACTCTTGCCCACGCCTCCAGCTCCCACCACCACCAGCTTATACTCCGTCATGTTCGCAGCTGCAGCTCAACCACACACTCACACACAACCACCGCTGCTGGAGAGAGGAAAAGGTGCAGGTTAGTATAATGACCAAAATAAACATGACACACAGTTTTGACAAGCACGTGTCAAGATTGACGTGTCCTCAATTGGTGGTACAGACAAAACATATGACAATACCATTAATGCCCACTGGTGAGAAACACGAGTGGTTGTGTATGCTGAAGTGTGTGCATGCAGTGGGGGCTGTAGTTGAGACCCTCAAAGGGGAATGTGAAAAATGTGCTGAAGGTACTCAATGTTCCAGTCCTCTCCCGCTCAGTGTTAGCAGCAAAAAGTGTGCATGAGAGGGAGAGAAAAAGGAGGGGCATCACACTGGCAGATAGATCCATATCACTCAGGGTTTAGATTACTGAGGTCTACCCTCGACCATACAGGGACAGTGATCCAAAAATAAACAAATACATATTAATAAAGATCAAATTGAGTCAATACTAGAACATTTTTAATAAAATAATTCTAAAAATATATTTAAAACTCTTCCACTGTTTCATTTTAACGATGAGGTAAATCACTATCTACGAGACTGTTGTTATGAAGGATTTCTTGTTGATTCACTCTACAGCGATCCATCCAGGAGGGTTACAATTTTATGACCCCCAGGTGTGCCTGCAGTTGCCCCCTACGCTCCACCACACCCACTTAATATGTCCAGTCGATGTAACGTGGTCAAGTTAACCATAAATCAAGCCATGTTATTAAAGAAATACGCAAGTCTCGCGAGGAAACATGCGCGATATCAATTTTACAAAATGTACAAAATGGTACAAAATGGCGCCGGTGAGGTCGGCTGCCGTGCTGGATGCTCTGCCCTAACTTCTCCACTTTTTGCAGTTTTTCGTCACTTTTTGCTATATCTGCGATAATCTTGCATGGGCATCATGCAAAACACACAAATCCGCTACAGTAGAGACACTTTGGTTTCTATTGGTCTGCAGTACACGAACATTTCACCATGTTTAACTCCGGACCCAACCTGGCCAAAGGAGATCCTGAGAGAGAACAAAGGACGCGACCCTAAGCGACGGCCTCGAGGTAAAAGAGCCGGCATCAGGAACAGGCTACGGGCTCGCGCACACCGCGCACCCATGCCCAGTATCCTGCTAGCCAATGTTCAATCCATCGAGAACAAGCTTGATGACCTCAGAGCCAGAATCAAGTTCCAGAGAGACATCCGGGACTGCAACCTCCTCTGCTTCACCGAGACTTGGCTGAACCCAGCGATACCAGACCACGCCGTGCAGCCGACGGGGTTCTTTTCGGTTTACCGCATGGACAGGACAATGGAGTCGGGGAAGAAAAGAGGTGGTGGAGTGTGTTTGATGGTGAACAACAGATGGTGCGACAGCACAAACATCTCCCCACTCACACGCTCTTGCTCGCCCAATCTGGAGCTTTTGATCGTTAAGTGTCGCCCTTTCTATCTCCCTCGGGAATTCACTGCGGTCATTGCCTGCACTGTTTACATTCCGCCTCACGCGGACTCGGACACTGCCTTATGTGAGCTACATGAGGCTCTCACACATCAACAAACACTTCACCGAGATGCCGCACTCATTGTTATGGGAGATTTTAACAGAGTGAATCTCAAACGGACATTTCACAACCTTCACCAGCACATCAACTGCCCCACCCGGGGCACGAGGACATTAGACCACTGCTACACCCCGTTCAAGAACTGTTACAAGGCTCAGCCCCTGCCGGCATTTGGAAAATCGGACCATTCCGCCATCTTACTCATACCTGCTTACAAACAAAGGCTAAAGCAGCAACCACCAATCAGGAGGGAGGTCGCTCGCTGGACGGACCAATCGGTGGCCGCGCTGCAGGACGCACTGGATGACGCAGACTGGGACATGTTTCGGCGCAGCTCTGATGACATCAACAGGTTTACGGAAGCGGTTGTGGGATTTATCGGGAAACTAGCGGACGACACAGCAGAAAGAACTATCATCCGAACGTTTCCCAACCAGAAGCCGTGGGTGGATAAAAACATCCGCGACGCTCTGAGATCACGCACCGCTGCCTACAATGAAGGGCTTGTCTCCGGTAATATGGACCTATACAAGGCTGCGTCCTACAACGTGCGCAGCGCGGTCCGAAAGGCAAAGCGGAGCTACGGGGAAAAACTAGAGTCACAGCTACGACAGTGCGACTCTAGGAGCCTGTGGAAAGGACTGCGGACTATAAACGACCAGCTTCTTCAATGATGAATGCAGATGCTTCACTGGCTGATGAGCTGAACACGTTTTATGCTCGCTTCGACGCCGCAGCAATTAAAACAACAAACGGCTGTGCGCGCTCGGAGTGCACCAGTGAAGAAAATGCATTCGTCATCACAGAGCATGCCGTGAGGAACACCTTCAGGAGGGTGAACACCAGGAAGGCAGCAGGACCAGATGCAATCCCTGGCCGGGTCCTTAGAGCCTGCGCTGATCAACTAGCACCGGTGTTCACGGAGATCTTCAACCTCTCCCTGGCCCAAGCTGTGGTTCCCACGTGCTTCAAACGGTCCATTATTGTCCCTGTTCCAAAGAAACAACAGCCCGCTTGCCACAATGACAACCGTCCAGTAGCACTGACTTCAATTGTGATGAAGTGTTTTGAAAGACTGATGAGAGATCACATCACTTCTTCACTTCCTCCCACCATCGACTCACTTCAGCTTGCTTACCGGACTAATCGTTCCACAGATGATGCCATATCTCACCTGCTCCACACATCCCTGAGTCACCTGGACACTGGCAGAGGGAATTATGTTAGGATGCTGTTCGTGGACTACAGTTCAGCATTCAACACAATAATTCCCTCTAAGCTTTTCACCAAGTTGACGGATCTAGGACTCAGCTCATCACTGTGTCAGTGGATCCTCAACTTCCTCACAGACAGACCCCAATCAGTGAGGGTAGGAAAACAAGTCTCCCCCTCCATCTCACTCAGCACTGGAGTGCCTCAGGGCTGTGTTTTAAGCCCCCTGCTGTACTCACTGTACACTTATGACTGTGTAGCCACATCCGACACCACCTCCATTGTCAAGTTTGCTGACGACACTGCTGTTGTGGGCCTGATCTCCGACAACATCGAGACGGCCTACCTGGAGGAGATTAGGAACCTGGAGACCTGGTGCCAGGAGAATAACCTCCTCCTAAACATCAGCAAGACTAAGGAGCTGATCGTGGACTTCACTACAAAGCAGGCGAGGAATTACAAACCCCTCATCATCAGTGGCACGCCAGTGGAGAGAGTGGACAGTTTCCGATACCTGGGTGTCCACATCACTCAGGACCTGTCATGGTCCTGTCACATCAACACCCTGGTTAAGAAAGCCCGTCAGCGTCTCTTCTTCCTCAGAAGACTTAGAGACTTCCATCTGCCACTGAAGGTGCTCAAGAACTTCTACTCCTGCACCATCGAGAGCATCCTGACGTCAAACATCTGCACCTGGTTTGGGAACAGCACCAAGCAGGACAGACGAGATCTGCAAAGAGTGGTGCGCTCGGCAGAACGCATCATTCAATCAGAGCTCCCTGACCTGCTGTCCATCTACACCAAGCGGTGCAAGTCCAAAGCTAGGAAGATTATGATGGACCTCTCCCATCCCAACAATGGACTCTTCTCACTGTTGAGGTCTGGGAAGCGCTTCCGCTCCCTTAAGGCCAAAACAGAGAGAATGAAGAGGAGCTTCTTCCCCCAGGCTATTCGGGGCCTGAACCAGGTGTAATACTGGACTCTCCCAACACGTCACTATAAGACTGGACTCTCACACACGTTACCACACGCACCACCACACATTTCCTATAATCCTATAATTCCTATAATTTATAATCCTTATCTTTATAATCTCTTCTGCTATTTGCACATTCTTTACTGTAAATTCCTAAGTTAATTTGTAAATTTTTGTAGTAAATTGTAAATATTGTAAAACTTTTCTTCTGTCATTTAATGGTCGGGCATTGTACAGCTACAAGCATTTCACCCCCATGTCATACTGTGTATGGTTGTGTGTGTGTGACAAATAAAATTTGAATTTGAATTTTATGTTACCTGAAACGGGCACACTCAAACCTACATAAATTTAGGAGAAATGATTAAAACTGGGAGAAAAACCAAGTTATTCAAATATTAATGAGATGTTTTTCCAGTGTAATAGATTTTTGCATGCTTAAAAATGTGGGAAAACTTGCGTATATTACAATTTTGCTCATTTCACCACCAAACTAGGTGAAGCTGCAAATATTCATGTACAGACACAAACCAGTGCAAAGACACGTACCCACAGGTCATCTTCCCCCACCACAGCGTTGCTGGCCAGTAAAATTCCAGTGTTAAAGAGAAAGTAGTCATATGGTTTTTCTGTTATGTTCTGTGGCAAAGTGAGACTCATTGTATGGACAGCTGACCACAAACTCACCAAATATGCAACCTAAAAATGACCAAATAGCTTCTGAGTAGAAGACATGATGAGTTAGATTTATTACTGACTGATATGAACTTGTTGTGCTGGTTTTATAACATTAAATCGGCTACAAATCTATGACTAACAACAAGTGTGCTGGAGGCCCATTGTAACTACAGGACTCTACTATGGTTACAGTTTGACATTGTAGTAATAATGAGTGGAATAATAATGATGTCATATCTGGTTAAAGACCTAAGAGGAAAGTAACTGAGAACAGTTATAAATGATAGAAAGCCATGTGTCTTAACAGAAGCATAGTTTCACTTTCTGTTTGACAATTTAGACCAACAACCTCTAGACGCCACCTCTACGTCAAATATCTGTCTTTCAAACAGCAAAGCCTCGGTTGTCATAATTGTACTATACAATGAATCTAAAGTGTATATACAGTCTATATATAATATGGGCTGGTTCAAAAAAAAGGGAGGGTGACCTTAAAGGGAGAGCAGCTAAAACAGCTTGTTTCTGACAGTGAGCCCCCCAGCATGAGACAAATAAGACTCATTTTGAACCGTGACTAATGCAAAATGACTCTGATAAATATTCAAGGTGAAAACTCGTATATTATAAGTCCTCCTAAACAAAACAGTTCACTATTAACACTAACTTTACTTAACACCCAGTGTAACCCTAAATCTCTCTTCCTCAAAAGTTTAAACTATGTCTCATTTAGCATAAAAGACGGGCACATGTGGGTTAAACATCTCCACATGCTCATTAATAGTGTCTCACTTTGCTGAATGGTCCTGAAGAGGAAAATCATTAACCTGCACCACCTGCTGCAGTGTATAATCAATCTGTCAGGATTTCATGAGCAGCACAGTTCACATATGCTCTTTTACCTTCCGCAGGGAGCCGTGTGTCATCCCTCATATAAAATGCACTCTTTGTTATAGCTGCTACACAAACTACTTGCGCGCTTAAGAGTGTAAACATCAGGGCTTCAGTTGACCTGAGCAGTAAACACTCACGCCCTGTCTCTTGTGCTTTGACTCCCAAAGGAATGAAAGTACAAGCAATAGCTGGGGTGAATCTTGAACTCTAACAGTATAAAGAGAGAAGTAACAGGTGGCCTGTCATAAACACAGCCTGTGGTCAGTTCAATAACCGGACAAGACACAGAATTTCAAAAGAAAATGAAACATATAAGGTCAATTTAGCTGTGGAGAGGAAAAAAATAACAGACGTTCTATATTTGTCTCTGGGTGTGGTGTTGTATTAATAGAATCTGCATTCTCAGAAAGAAAAAAAAAGTCCTGTTTGGGTTATTTGTGTCTGAGGCTGTATGTGCCTGTGCTGTTAGGACAAACTAAGATTAACCAAGACTGCAATAATGTTAATGATTGAGAGACAACCAGACTTGCTAAGTTGAGGACACAGTCATTTAACTGCTCTCATTCAATCACCATGATACGCAAGCACACAAACGCACACACTCCTGCATCCCGTAAGCCACTGCTTCACCTTAATGGAACAGGTAGCTCTGAGCACCATCACCATTACCAACAACGACCTCCTTGTCAAAACACCCTCGCTGCTATAACTCTGAAACACAACAGGAAGGGAATTATACTGACCCCTCAAACTTGTGGTTAAACATTTAGCTTCCTTTTCCCTCAGTGTAAATAAATCAGCCTGGCTGGACTGCAGACTCTGGTGGAGTAGCAGAGCCAGTCTAGCTCCTTAGAGCCCCCTCTAACTAAATAAACAGCAGCTGTGTGGCGAACAGAGACTTGTGTGGGGCAGGCAGACGCTGGAACACCTTTGGCTGCTGAAACTCCAGACAGGGCAAGGATCAACAATAATAGACTCATCGGCAGTTATTTCACGTTTAGTGTGGACACAAGATAAAATGTTCAACTATAGACAAGTCATTTAGATCAAAGATTTGATATGACTTATTCCAGTTCACTAAAAGACAGGATGACCAATATGCCATCATACAGGATGAAACACTTGATGACTAAAACTGAATACTCAACCATACTGTTGGTCAGCTGTTCCACGTATTCGCTCTGTTTTGTCATATCTAAACATTATTGTTAATCAGAGATTGATCAGATGCCACAAGCCTCACTGGTGAGCACTTGTGCATCTTAATTTCACTTGCTGCCTCACAATTAACAATAAAAGCACTGTTTTTCACAGAATTGGATTCTATTTGTGGCAGCAGCGGCCTGGACAGTTAGCCAGTAGGGAAACTCAAACCTGAAAGAGCTAGATGGGGTCACAGCACTAAAACTAAAGAAGCTAAATCATTCTGGGTTGAGATTTTTTCGAAAAAATTAAATGTTGCCAAAGCCTATGAGAGATTCACACAGAAATATGCATGAAATGCCTCCTTTTTACCCAATATTCATCAATATGGCAGTGATAACTCGTGCGCTGAACTGATTAGTATGACGAATTTAGGCCAAACAAAAACAAAAAAAGATAGCTACATAATCGAATACAGCATCATACACAGTTCTTCAACATTTAACACACGTGGTTACAGCATTTTTTCTACATAACCAGATCTCTAGTGTACACCTGCCAAGCCAGTGATATTTACAGCCTAAAAAATGCAAATTCAACACATCCATGCATCGCTACTGGGAGTTCAGAGGAGGGAAAGCAGACAGCCGTCTTCTCTCAAACTAGGCCATGTCAGCTGCTGATTAATAATCCTCATATACATATGGAGATGAATAGCAAAATCAGTCACTGACACAGACAGTGCTGCGTTTCTACAGCCACTTGTTGTCAGGAGGGGCTCATACTGAGCGGGTCTTTGTGTAGATAGAGAGGAAAGACGAGGACACAGCCTCTGGAGGTCAAAATCATTAGTACTTGCATCAATTTCATCCACATTCAGGGACTAAGCAAAAGAGTGTTTTGTCTGAGCTCTCCTCTACACACAGATGGGTATGTTGGGTATAGCTGTATCAAACACAATATATCCCCATCTTCTCCTCTGCAATCCCGAGTGGAGTTGCTCTCAGCGTATGGTTAAACTCTGCTACCTTTATTTGCACACATGTGAAAACTTGCATTCATGATGTGGCAATTGTCTGTGTCCTTTTTACACACGGTGTACATGTGACCAAAGTAATTATCCTACAGCAGGGTGACTTTTGTTAGTCATTCAACAAAAAACAGTAATGAATCTGCCACAGCTGTCACACAGGCCGCACCTATCTCATTCCAAAGTTCCCAAAACCTTTGTAGAGCAGCTCTCTAATATGATCAAGGGCCACTATTTAGCATGTTTGAGTTTAGGGTTATTTATAGTGCACCACCGCCGGTCTGAAATTAACAGTCCATTTTGAAACCCTAGAGCCTCGCCTGGACCAAAAGGATAATCTTACATGACAGCTTACGGAGGGTGCAAGCAAAGAGCAGCAATTCAGATGGTAGCAGGAGAGTTCATTGGCAAGGGAGAAGACTGCTCTCTATATATACACCAAGGGCATAACAAACACAGAAGAGAAGAGTCTAGCAAGAAAGTGAAAAATATTAAACATAATGAAAATCCTCCAAGCCAAACTTCATTGCATCTTTTTCATCTTCTCAACACACGTGACACAAGGAGCTAGGTACATGGATGACCGTCTTCCTCAACATGCACTCTGGTCTCCATTTAAGTGCTTAATTGGTTAAAGGCTCCATACTGGCAGAGCCACAAGCCCACTGCAGAGATAATAGATTTTTAATGGAGCTATGATGGTAAGGAGACCCTCTCAAGGGAGGTGTCACGGTCAAATACGGAGACTCCGAGACCCATCCTAAAGTCTCGATAACCACCCCACCCTCCCTCTGCTTTCCAGTGACATCATTCTTCTAAACAGCATCCAAAACACTAAGTGTTTTCCACCAGCTTAGGAATGAAGCGCTATTCTTCTCTCAGGCCAGTGAAACACAATTACGTGAAGACATTGGTTCAGATTTTATGAAGTTGGTGGGAGGGTCAAACTGACTACAACATAGTTAAAAAAATTTACTCTTTTCTCTAGAATTTAAGACAAAGCTGAATTTGGTTCTTTTAATAAACCATTTCTTTCCAAATTTCTAAATGTTTCACTATCTAAAGAGGCCTTTTAGCTGTTCTGAAAGCCACTAGCCTCTAGTGACCTTTTCCCTACTGGGTCATCCTTTTAGTTTGTAGGACAGGGTGACACAGTGGAGGCAGCAGCAGAGATAAAAAGAGCAGCTGACCTCCACACAAAAGCCTGCCGGTTGGAGGAGCTGCAAGGGTTATCATTAGACACCTAACACCCCCAAAACTCTAAATGTGGGCTCTGGGTAAATCTCAATGAGTTGTTTTAGTTCATGAAACAATGTGAAAGCAAAGAAAGCATCTTCTGGGTCACATAAAAACACCTAATGTCCATTCAACCCCCCCCACACACACACATCAATACTAAAACCCAGCAGGGAACGGTGTTATTCGTAAAATTTTGGTTTTTAGAGTCACACTTACTGCTTGGCTGCATAAAAACCTTCAAAGGAAAAAACGAAGACACATTGACCTCACACCTCAATCACTGGACCACCTCCAACTGTTTTCCAGCTGACTTGCCAAAACGCTACAGACACCAACACCAATATTTACTCACACAGAATCGCTGCAAAGCCTCCTTCTCGTAGTCATATAGACTGATGCACATTCACTGGCATGATTATGACTTTCACAGAAGATGCTGTGGTCAGCGAACGTGACGATGTGGCGGATTAAAAAAAGAAACCGTGTACCGGAAAGCCCCAAGAAAAACACACGAGTGAAACACTTTCTGTTGTATTGCCTAAGAGGGCACTCATTCAAATGTTTGATACTACTTTGAATGCTGAGTGCATTTAATTGTTTACTGTCCAGGAGCTTCTATGGCCATTCGCTGAGTGTTTGGTGCTGTCTTTGTAAATCCCTTTCACCTTACTAGCCATTTTTTTATCAGATACGAGACTTGAAATGATCATCTTTGTGAATGCCTTGTAATGGAATCTCACTTCCGCAGTGATAGCTTTTATTCACTGTGACGGGGCGTCACCCTAGTTGTCTCTGACGCCACTATCGAGACCAGCAACCTCACAGCCTGCTCCAGTCTTTTCCTTATACAATACAAAAGACAGAGGTACATTAGCATCTATTGCAATGGCACTTGCAAATGTCTTCGGTTTCTCTTTCAAAGTGAGGTAAAGCGGGGGGAAATCCTGGATGGTCATGTTATCCCTTTATAACCAAGTTTTAACACCCAAACTCAAGGAAGACCGCTTACCAAAAAATATATAATTGGCTTAAAACAGTCAGGGGCTGGGAGGAAAAATCATTCTATGTAGGCAGGGTAGAAAGAAGGCTGAGTTCTAAGCAGGATAATGTTCAAGCTCGCCGGGCGTGAATTAAAAAATGTTATGATAGCTAGCTAACCTGTTTTTCTGTAAGGACCGCAATCTCCAGCGGTGCCCAAATAACTGAAAGCACTTAAGAGAGGACATATTTCTCGGTGAGGGGAAAAAAACCGACATTTTTCGTAAGCAAGGATGTGTACAGTATACTTACAACAGGCAGAGGTCTATTGGCGACAGGAGCGGCGTTTCTACCGGAGAGGAAGAAGAAAATCTTTCAATTGTTTTGCTTCTCCGCTGAAATCGGAAAAAAGCCACAAAATATTCCGAGTCTCTTTCCCCGTTTCTTCAGGTATTTGCGTCCTATTCACTGTAAGAAACGGTGTAATTTTAAGTAGCTAAACTGCACCAAGGCATTCATTGGTCCTGGGTCCTATAATGTGCCCGCGTTGAACAATGTGCTTCCCAGAGAGAGCGGAGGGGATGAGGAGAGTAGTGCCCACGCCCAGCTCTATCAAACATAGATCCGCCCCGGTTACCAAGCATGTTACCGTGGCGTTCTTGTGCTGTCGGATTTTTGGCAACTCCACTGTGAAGGCCACTGGATCTACACATTTAAGCGCTAAATCCGAGTATTTAAAGAGGCACGTAAATCTGAATTCATGCAAAAACCTGAAAGTCATGAATGCCAAGTTAATTCGTTTGACAAACAGGAACGCTGTCTTTTTTTTTTTTTAAAAATTACTATTATCCATCTCTACCCAGCATAACCCTTCGCCACTCTGAAAAGTAAGTGCCACCCAAACAGATGACTAGCAGTGTTTTGGTTGAGAATATCCAAAGTTTAAAAACGAATAAACTAAATCACCAAAACTTCCCAGACATTATGATTGTTTTTCTATGTGATGACTCAAGGTTGGGAACCGGTGATAGTTATAAAGGTAATGTCGAAATTATGTGGTAGGGGAGAGCAGGCGTGATTGTAACACTTTTTGTTTCAGTAGTTACAACTCAGTAGGATGTAATTTTGAAACAAAATACCGTTATTGGTCCACTCCAAGTAGTAATGTTTCTAACCTTTTCATATTCAATTTCACAGATTACTTATTCAGGATTGTTGATTTTTTTTTTAACTGTATGTTTTTTTTCTTCATATTTTTCTGTTCCAGGTGCTGGGATTTTTTTTATTCCATGCAAGTGCAACAGTTGGCCACTCATTGTGGTTTTATGCTTGTGCTCTGATCCTTTCTGTAATTTTTTTCCCCTCCTGATCCAGACTTTCTTAATGTTTTTAGTTCTCTAGTCTTTCTGACGGTTTCAACAATTTTCTTTGGACACTGACTGATTTTTTTGTACTCATTTTGTAGCTCAGTCCATGTGCTTGACCAAGGCTGAGGACTTGTTGTAGACATAACCCAAATGCTTTTGAGGAATATTTTTTTTGTTCAACCACTCACTAACACTGACTGTATGAATCATTCAAGTATAAGAAATGTACCTCACTCGAGGCATGAATCAGCGTTGTGTCTAAACATAATTTAAATTGGTATTTTTAGTCTCTTTGTTACTAGCATCATTTTCTTTAGTTGTATGTATGACAAATGTCAAAGATAACACATGTTTAACGCAGTGTTTGATGTTTCCCAAAGAACTGTTTGCTGAAAACTTGGAAAATCGTTAATACTGTGCAGTGTGCACACAAAAAAAATATTTAAATAAAAAAGAAAGGCACAAGAAAACGTTATCAGTCCTGGATTGATCTCATCAATATCGACTGAATATTATCCAGTAACTACTGGATAATAGATTAGATGAGTGCCAACCATAAGAAATACCGGAGTGTACTACATATCCCAGGGAGCCACGGGTCTAACTAGGTCTAACTGCACAAACTGACCCCAGAGCCGCTGAATGGAATTCATGCAGCGGCTTTGGGGTCAGTTTGTGCCGTATCCAGGAAGTCGTCTGTGGTTGCCAAGGAAACTTTTGCTTGCGAGCCCTCAGTTGCAGGTTTGAATGTAAATGTATAGACTATCTAGTGACACAGACGGGAAAATTCTGCAAAAGGTGATATATATTCTTATTATAGATATAATATTATATTTCCGTATACACCAGCATGTAGCTAGGGTACATGCTGCTTTATTTAGCGCTACTTAGAATATCTGGCTGTAGAGAAGGTACTGCTCACTGCTTCCCTTTTGTTTCACAAGCCGTTTTGGTGTTTTCAATATAACTTTATGATTGTTTATTTTATACAGCGTGAGGCATGAGTTACTGTCATGGGTCTGTGCCCCACGGGGTCAGGTCTGGTACAGCACGGGTCCTGGTGACTGAGCTGAGTGGTTCAGGCTCCATCAACCCAACTCCTGCAAGTAAACCCTGTGAGGACTCTGAAACACCAGTGGAATTTTATCTCTCCCCGGAGAAGTTGGTAGGTACCTTTAAATACAGTTAGTATTTATCACCGTTATAAACCTCTTATCATGTTGTTTATACGAATATAATATACTATATATATAATATACTAGTGAAAGCATTTAGTTAGTTTAGCATAATTCTAAATTGAGAATAGTAAATGTTAGCATCTGGATAACATCTACCATATACATCTTGCCTGTATTATAATGCCTATTTTACTGAAATAATTTCGTTAGTGTTGTCTCTTATACTAATTAAAATCCTCTTTGATTTTTGCTTAAAAAGATTATGTTTGAAACTGAAATTGGGCAAAAAAAATTCTTCAAAGATTTTACATCAAATCAAAGTCATGTTTGTTAATCGTAGCTACAGAATGATACAGACTACATAAAGTAAAGAGACAGTGCCCTTCTGCCCAGGTCAGCTTCTTATTCTCCTCCTACAGAAATTGCTGTGTGGCACACAAGACCTCTCTAATGTGACCTCACTGGAGATCTGTGTAGACACTCAAGAAAACACACTTGGTAACTTTGGTAAGACATATAACATGTCACTGATTAAATACAGTACTGTGCACTGTGCAAGTCTTGAGGCACCCTTCATTCGGTTATATTTTGCAAGAAATATGGGAAATAGGTGCAGTGATTCATTGAAGTATGTGCAAATATACACAAATATACACCATAATCAGCATTTGTAATAATCTAACAAGATTTGGTCTACCAAAGTCAGTATTTAGCATGACCACTTTTATTCTTCAACACAGTCTCAACTCTCTTACGCAAGCTTTCTTGTCATTTCTTTAAGTAGTCTTCAGGGTTCTAGAAGGACATTTCAAAGCTCTTCTTGGGAGTTTGGCTGCGTTTTGTTCTGTTCTTAGTCAACACGATCCCACACTGCTTAGGTAATGTTGAAGTCCGTGTTCTGGAGAGGCCATGGCATGTTTTTCTATCCAGGTATGCTTTTACAGCAGTGGCAGCGTGTTTGGGATCATTAGCATGCTTAAACATGAAGTTGTTGCAAATACAACACTTTTTAGATTGTGATCAAAATTGGCCCATATTGGTCTTTCACTGGCTTAAATGCAGCTCCAAACCGTGACACTGTGTTTTACAGATGTCTGTAGACATTCACTGTTCTACCTCTCTCTTGACCTTCTCCATATATATTGATGATGACTTGAACCAAAAATGTCCAATTTGTATTTATCACTCCACAAGATCTGTTGCCACTAATTTTTTAGTCCATTTTTTTGTGTAATTTTGCTGGACTGTTTTTTTCTAATTTCTTAAATACATGACTTGTTGATACTGTTCCTCTGCTGTAGTTATTTTGCGGCTGTCAAACTGTGTTATCTTTTGTAGACTCGACTAAACAAATGAATTGTTACTGTGACAGGCAGCTTGTAAAAAAGTCCCTAAATATAGAAATTAAAATTGGTTCTTTTCTAAATTGTCTGTTGTGTAAGTTGTGTGCAGACACAAAACTAGTTCACCTCTTGAGTTAGGTACCTTTTTTAGTTGTTGAATGATTCATAGGTCAGTGTTAAGTAGTTTAACTAAGAAAATGATCAAGTACAAAGACTGTACTGAAAATAAGTAAAAAAAGCAGCCAGTGTCCCATGAAAAACTTCAGAAAGCTTAGAGACCTGTTGTTCAAGAATAATTAAATACAACAAAGTCTGGTTCCTTGAAGACAAAATACAAACAAATGAGGAATGGCTCAAGACTTTTGCACAGTACTGCAGCTGAATATGTAAAACAGTAAAACAATAGGTGTCTGTTTGTATGTGTACTTATTAGAACTAACTGTTAGTCAGCATCAGTGGTGTTATTGTTTTCTTTGTGTAGCCAAGGCTACAAAAATACAGTAACTTTTATCTCATTTAAGTTCAGTTAAACTAACGAGCAATGAGAAACTGTTAACACAATTTACAGTAATGATTCATAACAGATACTTGTAATAATCACAACACAGACAGTCATAAATTTCCACACCTGATTACCTCACAGGTGTGCCAGCCATCATTAGATAATGGTAGGGGGATATATTTACTATGACTGAGCTTTGTCCTCAGAAAAAATCCTAGATTGTGTAAGGCATGACAAACACTGTCTGTACATGTATGAGTCATGTTTTACCTGCCACTTCAGGGACGCTTTCTTTTACTTAAATGATGCTGAACATCTGATTAGCAAATAAATCAGGTGATAAGAACGAAACCATGTTAAAATGACACCAGTGTTACATGAAAATGAGAAAAATAGTTTTGTTTAACTAATTTTCTTGCAGGTGTCTACTTGCCTGGATTAGTGCAGCTAAAAATGAACAACAGCAGGATCCTGTCAGTAAGGTAAGTAAGACAAAAATAGTATCTTTTTCTTTACTTCAAAGTTTGTATTCCTGAGAAACAAATTTACAAAGTATAATAATTTTTAGATTTCCAAGATGATACTGATGCATGCTTCTGGTCATTTTTATCTTATTTTATACATGTTTCCAAAATAGGAAAACCCACATATTTCCTTGAAGAGAAATAAATATAAGTTAACCCAGAACAGAAAAAAAACCCCATAGTTTAGTGAATGCTGTCGTGGTTTACTCTGTCATTACAGGAAGTCAAAAGTTATGAGCTTACCCAAAGAAGTATAGTATGGCTATAGTGACAAGGTTTTGAAATAGGGACTTCCAATATTTATGTGTGGAAGATGCTTGTTGCAACTTGTAAACCAGACACCATAGAGGTGAGACCTGTGTACAGGTTTAGAGATACACAGAGAACAGGTTAAACCACCTTTCTCACAATAGGATACAGAGGGGTTCAGGTACTATCAGATTTCAAAATCATGCATTTGATCCTCAGAAAGAGACAGGGAATATCTAAAGTTTTTCCTAGCTTGTCCAGTGATCATAGCTACAGCTGTTTCATCAAAAGTATATTGAAGCAAAGCTACAAATAGTTGTCACAGTAAGTGAGATGGAGAGAATATTTTTTACCATTACTGTGCAAAAGTCTTGACCCATCTCTCATTACTTTATATTTTGCTTCTCATGAGACAGATTTTCTTGAATGTGGTCTATTTAAATAAATTATAAACAATAGATTATGAAGTCTTGAAAAGGTTTAATTTAGACATCAGCAGTTTTTCACTCATTTTCAGTCCATCGCTTACACCTAACCATTTTCAGAGGAATTTTTTTTTGTTTGTTAAACAAGTTAACATAGAAATATGAAATATGTATTATTCGAGCATAAAAAATGCACCCAACTGAAGGAATGAACGTGAATGTTGTGCACATAACAGAAAGTTTAGCGAAGGAAGAATATTTGTATCTGTAGGCACTCTGTTAGTAGCAGTCTGTCAGAAAAAACATAATCCGTTCCCAGTTCTGTAGTTGTATCTATGAGCAGATAATAAAAGATACCAAAAGATAACACAAGCAATAAAGTAATATATTTGAACCACCAATGTGATTCCCAAAGAGCTGTTAGCTGAAAACATGGCATATCTAAACATGGTGGGCAGTGTGTCTTTAATTAAAATAAGGAAATTGGACAATGACACAAGTGTTACATGAAAATGAGAAAAATTGTTTCGTTTATCTAATTATCTAATAATCAATATTTATGGAGGAGGACAGGAGAGATGTACAAGAGTTAGTGTCTATAGCCATCTGTAGAACACTGTGGAGGGCTCTGTCATGGTTTGGAGCTGCGTTTCAGCCAGTGGTGTTGGAAATCTCCCCAACACTGAAAGTGTTACGATCACAGAAAAGTACCTTGCAATGCCATCTGAAAATTGCTGGATTGACAACAGCTTCATGTTTCAACACGCCAGCGATCCCCAACACATTGCCAATGCAATAACTGCAACACTGTCAGTCATGGATTGGCCTCCCCAGGTATAACAGACTGTATTTTTGTTCATTTCAATAAATCCCTACACCTACTTTTAATTTTTCCTAGCAGAATATAATAAAATGAAGAGTACTCTGAGACTTTTGCACAGAACTGTACACAGAGATAGATAGTGAACTGTCTGCTCCACCCCAAGAGCACCAGAGCAGAGCAGAGTCAGCCGGACATGCACTGGCTCTGATAGAATTTCCTGCTTTGGGTTGTGGGAATTGTAGTGGAGTTGGTGTTGTAGTGTAAGGTACACTGAAACTATTGTGGAAAGGTTCAGGCAGGGAGGAAAGCGGGAGACAGTGAACAGGACATAATTTTCACGAAGAGAAAGGAGCTGCAAGCTTCAGTAGCCAAGAAAGTATCCTTTTTTTAGCCATGATTATGTAACTCTCTTTCCTGCCTCTAAATCAAGTTTGTGTTATTTTGTCTCCCTAGAGACTTGGGAACCACCATCTCCCAACTGCAGGTGCTATGGATGTCTCGGTGCTGCCTACGAGATCTAGATGGGATTACTACTTTCTGTGCTGTTACGGTAGACTTTATAGGTTACAGGTGGCTTTGTAGGAACTATTCAGGAGCTTGGTAGCTTCTTTCTTTTCTCTTTTTGCAAATGTTAAAAAATGTGTGTACGGAACAAAACATAAATTGTGTCAAGGATTTTTGGATACATTTCAAATAGGCCTTCATACCTCAAACATTAATTTCCATTTGTCATAGTACCTGAGTGACCCATTTTTTCCCAAATCATTTCCTCGTTTTTGCGGCAAATACTGAACGTGCCTAGGTAGTAACATATGATTCAAGTAATTGAACTTTCGCTGTTTAAAACGTCCAACTGTCTGTGGCATGGGACGATACCACAGTGTGACTTGGGTCCAACATGTTTTTTTTCTTTAGTGCATTTTCCTTCTGCTGGTTCAGTTCATTAATCACACATTTTCTACCACTTAACACTTATTTCCTGTCCTTCTTCTCAGGAGCTGTACTTGTCCTATAACAACGTGTCAGACCTGAGTCAGGTTGGCATGCTGGAGAACCTGCAGCTGTTAGATCTGGAAGGGAATGACGTGGATGATTTAGTCCAGGTTCAGTATCTCAGTTTATGTAGCAAACTGGAGAGACTTACCCTGGAGGGAAACCCTGTCTGTTTACGCCCAAACCCTACATCAACTCAGGTATGAGTATTATGCGATGTGTTTGTCCTTTGTTGTTCAGACTTTAAGCGGATGCTCCTATTGCGATTAACATACCCAGTACATCTTGAAGCAACCGCCACAGAGTGGTGCAATGCTCAGAGTGGCAGTCTGGCAAAAGATAAAACGAAACCAAGAATGGTTGCAGCTGAATAGAGCTTGAGCAAGGAGCTGGGCAGAGTTCCTGAAAAGGAAGTGTTGTATTCATTTGATGTTGTAAATGCCAACTTGCAAATGCAACTTGTGGTTCTAATCGTTCAACAGTCTCGCCTGTGCTGGCTGTCAGCCCTGAAGACAGATAATCTCTAACATGTAATCAGTTTGTGCTGAGACATGAGAGCATGTGTGCGATCGCAACTCTCTGTATGTGGGTCCTTAACTCAACAGAAACACTCTGCTAGAGCAGGAGACATCAAAATACTCAAAAATAATTAGACATAACATACTGTTGAAATAGTATATATGTAAACATCAATGCTTTATTTTTATGTTAAGGTGCATTTTTTGGTTTCTGTGACAAAGCCTTAAACAGCTTATCATGGGCCAAGTCAGTGAAACTGATTGTAGCTGGGTACACGGCTGAAGCTGCAGTGAGCTGAGTTTTTTGGGCCACTGTGAATGTGTTTATTTACACCCACCAGCAGAGCATTAATTAAGAAACTAGGGCAATGAGGAGAGATGCTGAGCTGAATATGCATTAGGCCCGTGCTTTGTAACGACTGAGGGGGTTCTTGGGTTTACTCCCTTGCCAAGTGATCACTCTTCATGCGCTCTGTCTTTCTCTCACTTCCTCTTATTTAAAACTCATTCTCCTCCTCTTTTCTCTCATTTTCTTGCTTTTGTTTACAGGCCTCTCACACTCTCCTTTTCATTTTCTGCATCTGTGTGGTTTGGTGAAACCAAAGCGAGGCCAGCGATTCACTGGCCTCTCTCTCGCTCTCTGCTCTCTTCCAAATGATAAAAGTCTAGAATTTATAGCAAATAAATAATTTATTTATTTGCAAGACTTTACAGACGCTAGCTGTTATGAGCTGGGATCAGCTTATGCTGTCTGGCACCCCCTATTTAAAAATACCACGTATTATTAAAAATGTCACTGTTGCAAAAAAATGTGATCTTGAATCTTGTCGTACACCGTAGCTCTGTCATTTTCTCTTGTTTCGTTCCTCCTGCCCAGATGGCAGACTACAGTTACCGGGCAGCGGTGAGGGAGCTGGTCCCTCAGCTGCGTTACCTTGATGATGTAAAGGTGGAGGAGGACAGGCTTAGCTGCTGTACCACCATGGGAGAAGACTGGGACATTCTCAGAAACTCCATTAGAGATTCTAACTCCTCTTATCCTGCTGGTGATGGTGTGTGTGTGTACTGTTTTAAATCCATCAACATGGTCCAGATATTCAGATGACGATTTAACAAACACCTCACTTTTGTCTTTGTAGAGGAGACAACCGACAGTGTACGTCCTTACAGCCGACCCAGTTCAGCCACATGCCCTTCTCCCAGCTTCTCCGGTGTCTGGGCCATGTCATCGTCAGGCACCAGACCACACTCAGGCTCAAGACTCATGTCAGCGATCAGGCCTGGAGTTCTCTCCCCTTCTGGATCCAGACCTGGTTCTGCAGACTCAGATCTGGCAGTAGTGGAAGCTGAAACCAGCAATCTGACTCACAGTTAGGCACTCCTGTGGTTGATCTCATTAGTCTTAGTGCCATTTCCATTTTATTTTGATTAGCATTACTCTGTGCAGGTGAACTGTTGGAGCAGTAAAAACAATCTTTGCTCAACAGTGCCACCAAGAGGACTTAATTGTGCCATGAAATAATGACAGTTTCAATCACTGATGCCTGTTTTACTCTGTCAATTTTTGAAGGAGCGGGTAACATCATCTTCTGTGGGAACCCAGTCCAGGCTATTCGAGCAAAGCGGCAAAAGTTAAGGGTAAGTAGCAACAAAGTCCTGCAATGCAGTGGAGAAAATTATTTGATCTCACTTAATAAATTATGAGATGTATCCATACACCACACGCTGTGATCCATATACATGAGTTATTTCTGTCTCGCTGTTCCCCATAAAACAGAGTCTTCATTGTCCACTAAGAGGAACAGCAAGCTTTATGAGCTTTGACAGGCCATTATGAATGCCTGGCACCAGCAGCTCGTCTCTTTAATGTCATGTCAGTATAAAAAGAATCAGCTAATTATTATCAGGCAGACAAACAACCTGAGAGGACAAGCATAGTGAGGGGTGATGGAGATGTGAGAAGGGTTGTGTCAGAAGAAGTTGACAGACGGGGCTATCACTGTCACCACCCTCTGATCTGTTATAACTGGCATAAATACACCCCACCACTGTCACTCTGCATCTTATTTATACCTTTCTGTCTCATTCAATCTGCCCTTGCTGTGTTTGTTGTTCCTCACTGTTTTTGCTATCCATAATTAATATGCTCTTAGGCCTCTATTACTTTAAGTTTCCTACCATCATCTATTACCACTCATGCTTGTTGTGCCTCTCTACTGTCTGATAGACAGCACCCACCAGGTCTACTTTCACCCCCCGAGACACTCCCATTCACGTACCAGAACACACATATGACCTCGAGGAGCCTGATCTGACAGAACGTGCTGATGTCTTTGCAGAGCTCAGAGCTTGGAAGGAACAGCATAGCAGGTATTACATGCTGAATTACTTTTTTAAAAACACATACATGTGAAAAATAATAAAAGCTACATTTTAATCTATATCTTGCCATTGCTGACCATGCAATAGATTAATTGCATATTAAAACAGTTGTCCATTGAATACCATCAGAGGGCTGTGGAGGATTTCACAAATACAAAGCCTCTTCACAGCCAGTTAAAATCGCAGAAGCTGTCGATGTGGCTATGTCTGAAGACTTGTATGCACATAAAACTAAATATCATCATTCTTTGTTTCAGACGTCTTGAGGCCATAGCGAAAGACAGACTGCCACAAATCTTGTCCATTCAGCACTCTGATGATGAAGAAGCCCGTTGTGATGAGGAAGAAGATGGCTGTGGTGCTGTGAGGAGTGACAGCAGTAATGAAGAACATGAAGAGGAGAAAAAGTGTGACAACCAAGATGCAGCCTCACTAGATTTCTCTTTCCAGTCTCTTTCCCCAGGTGAGAACTTTGTGAAGTTATTTATAACTTCATAAATTATAAATAAGGCTGTACAGAATAAAAGCAGTAATTGTAATGTCTGATCTTTTTGTAATGTAAGGAGAAAAATAACTGAATTATTTCAATTATTCTTATTGTTTGTTTATTTTTAGATCTGCTTCCCAGAAAAAACTTACCCTCAGATATGGCTCGACTGTCGCTGGTCCCCAAAACCGCAGTGTCCCCTTCTCCTCCTCTCAAAGGCAGTGCAACTGCTGTTGATTTGAAACCGCAAGGGATCCGTGCACGGAGGCTTCACCTTAGCCAGGCCAGACCACAATATTTACCTGAATTCAGCAGCGCCTTTGAAATATGTAGGACTTCAGGAGATACAGACCTGCAAATGAGTGTGCCTCCAATGACTCTGCCTGCACCCATACCGCACCCACCTCCAACAGCTGCCCCAAGTGAAAGGCTGAAGCATTCACGGTATGTCATTATTAAAAAGTATCTTTATATTCAAATAGTCAGATTTGAAACAACACATTTTGTTGTAAAATGTTTAGCTGAGTTTTGTAAATCAGTGACATCACCATATTGTGATCTAAACTTGGTCAGTGGAATGTGGACATTAAAAAAGATCTCTATCTTTTAGTGTGAAGATGGACTCTGGTGAGCAGCCAGGCCAGAAGTGTGAGATATCCAAAATCCTCAAGAGACCAGCAATAACTCGCCCTCACACAGCCAGGGCAGCTTTACAGAAACATCACCAGCACCACATACTCCAGTCCTGCAGAGGGAGCTCACAGCCAGATTGACTGTTGACTGTCTCCTGTCAGTATGACTGCTCTTAACTGCTCAATTAAATGGGGTCTTTCCCCTTTTTCAACTCATCACTCAGCCGTATATTGATTTGTCATAGTTTACCACCATCGTTTCTTTTTCTCTGTTTTTTAAGAACTGAAGATACTGTTGTTGTTCACCAGTTCAACAGCATCCAGTGCTCACGAAGCTCACAGCACAAACAGTACACTGTAAAAAGAATAACCCTATTAAAAAAAAAAAAAAAATGATGTCCAATTGTCACATCCAAAATATTTGACTTCATAGAATCCAAATTGAGTCACTTGATATGACCTGATACTTTTATGTTGATATAAACAATATTACTAGACTTGACTGAAACTTTAAATTTTGCATTGATCCAAATAGATTTTTTTTTACATAGAACCATATTTTAATTATTGAACCAAGCTAATATATTGAAATTTAACCAACCCAATGTATTCACATCGAACCAAATTAACATGAAGTAATATGTTTGTGTTGAAGCCAGGTAATTGATTTACATATATTCAAACTATATTTTTTACATTTCATTTTATTTCAGTTCAAAAATGCTCTGCATTTCCTATAAAAAACAAGACAGTTGGCCAACCAATTATTTCAAAATTATTTATTGTTCCAAACCATTTTAACTATAATCAATAGAGAGGATTAGTAATATACAGATTTAGTGCTACGGCAGAAATGATTAGAGAAATGTTTGTTTTATAAAACCTGCAATCTTTTGAAAACCAGTATAAAACCTGCAATCTTTTGAAAACCAGTATAAAACCTGCAATCTTTTGAAAACCGTTGGATATTTTCCTTTACTGAGACAAAACCTCTCACACCACAGAACTGCTCTTAAATAGACTCTTAAAATATCGAAGAGACCGTAAGTGCACATCTCAGGATGCTCTATAGAATTTTTACAAATACAGCCCTGTGCTGTTTAGCTGGAAAGATGTAAAATATGAACTTCCACGAAGACTACCTGCAGTGATGGTAAAGTTCCTGATGTTCAATGTGTAATAGTCTCATATTGTCACTTGAGGGCACTGTGTGTAAATATTAGATCAGAAAATGAATCCATTGCTTCAACCACACTGAGCAAGCAATCCTTCAAACCTACCACCTTGACATGTGACATTCATTATTTTTTTTGTCTGTTTGACTACACTTACGGCTGGGGTTACCTCCATGCTACAGTAGTGCATGCTACAGTATTTGCCATTTAAATGTACAACATACAAGCATATTTCATATTTTACTGATACAGCAATGCCGCAATAGAATGAAAAAAAAAATCAAGTCCATGTAGAGTTTATATGTTTTAACTATGATATAATCTTTGTTTTCCAAGTGCTATGGAGAATTACCCATCGCCTGCACTGTGACGGTCAATCTCAGACTCATTTGTTCTGAGAAACAACTGGAACTAACAACACTGCATTTGTGGAAATGAGGGCCAGAGTGGCAGCCTAATTCCTTAGTGGTTCTTAAGAGCAAATTATGCCGGGACAAGTTTGTTTTGAAGCCGTCACAATAATTATAACATGGAACTTCATTTCAAGGAAACCCCGACAACCAGCACAGTGATGTCTCCAAACTTGCCCCGTGTTTTGTACGAACACCTGACATAAGCACACACATACAGCAGGACACACAGGTAAGAACGCACGTCCCATATTTGTGTCTGTCGTGCGTCACTTATGTCCACAGAAACAGGATGTAAATAAATGACTCAAAGTACAAAAAAAGAACCACAGGATAGTATTGCGAATATTTCTGACCACTGTGCTGGTTTAAGAGATGTACATGCTCTTAAAGTAGGAATTTATGTATGTTTGAACATGTAATTGCCTACAGCCATCCAGCTGTTATGTAACACGTTAGTTCTTTTCTTATTTTCTAGCAGCACTTTCCATCAGGCAGCCACCCCATCTTTTCACATAACTGCTTTGTCTATAGGATTGTTTAATTTTCTCACTCCCTGTCAGGCTTTTGTAGCCACACTCCCATCCCTCTGGTCTCTCTGTATTACATCTCAGGATGCAGGTAGAGGAGAATGGAATTAAATGCAATGCCTTTTATGGTGGGAAAGTGGGATGGTGTCCACCTACTCTGTCTGAACAGTCTTGTAATTTATTCAAAAGGATCATTCTCCTAGCTTGTCAAGACTAGAAACGGAACCTGGCCTCTTCTTCACTCACTCAGTTATTACCAAATGTTGTCAGAAACCATAAAGGTGTGTTTCTATCTAATGTTTAGGGGTGGTAAACACTGTGGAAAAAAACCCAACAAGAAAATAATTAAATAATTTTGAAGTTAATTTTTTATGTAAAAGTAAAAAAAATAATCCAAAACCTATTTTATTCACAACAGAACATTGATAAATATCTGATGTTTAAACTGAAACAACAAAGTTGGAACAGGCCTTGCTGACTGCTGTATAGCAGCCTTCCTTTTTTAAAACAACAATCTGCAAATGTCTGTAGACTGAGGAGACCCGTTACTAGATTTTTAGATGAGGAAAGTTTTTTTTCCATATATAGAATTCTTGCTGCTCAATACTTTTGGATATTTCTGTTGGTTAAAGGTCTGGACTACAGGCGGGCCAGGTTCAGCACCCGGACTCTTCTACTACAAAGCCATGCTGTTGTAACAGTATGTAGCAAGACAGTTAGAAGCATTCCACAGACACCCATGCACTCCCGTAACATCAAAGATACAGGCTTTTGAACTGAGCAAATTGGGTTGTACATGTACTAAAAACAACAGATTTATTTGCCCTTAACGTCAAAAGACATGGTGCTTTTCTAAATTTAAAACCCCCCTCTATCTTTAGAGTTGCATCATATATAGTACCAATGTACAAAGAAAACTGAATCATAAACTTGTTAATTATAAAAATGTATAAGATTATTCAGAAAGTTCTAAAAGAGAATCAAGTCGACTTCAAGAAAAAATGTTCCTGTCTGCCGCTAATACACCCACACAATAGACTTTACACATACAGTATTTGTCAACAGTGAAGTGGAGCAGCACATACTGTATGTCAGCACATGCCATGAATACTTATAATAATAAGTTCCAGATGTGGTGAATAGGACCCAGGTACTTTAGGTTGTAGTTACATTCTTCAGAATACTATCAAAGCCTTCTTCTTCTTGCTGTAATTGCTGTAAAAAAAAAAGTCCAAATAAATTAACGGAAAATTGATAGTGAAAATGAGGTATTATGATAATATCATCGTGTTTTGACTTGAGACGAGTCACTTTTTCTATCAGGCGTTGGAACTGGAAATACCTACATGAGTTCAGACAGGTCTGGGAGACGCCATTTGTACAGTACTACACGATTCTGCCGCGAGGAACATTCCTTTGTAAGATATTTAGGTTTCATAACTCATTTTCCACTGACACCTTTACAACCAAATGCAGACATGCTGTCCATAATGGCAAACAAAAGGCATGAACACAATAATTATTCCTTTACATTTGCAGGTGTTTAATTTGAATTTAATTTGATCTGTATGGTAAAAATATATTCTATTCAATTCAGGTTTACAACAACAGTAACCTCAAAGTACTTTATACTGTAATTTAATTAAATTCAGTTTTATTTCTACAGTGCCAAATCACAACAACAGTCACTTCAAGGTGCTTTATATTGTAAGGTAGACCCTACAATAATACATACAGAGAAAAACCCAAAAATCAAATGACCCCCTATGAGCAAGCACTTTGGCGACAGTGGGAGAGAAAAACTTCCTTTTAACAGGAAGAAACCTCCGGCAGAACCAGGCTCAGGGAGGGGCGGGGCCATCTGTTGCGACCGGTTGGGGTGAGAGAAGGAAGACAGGATAGAAGACATACTGTGGAAGAGAGACAGAGGTTAATAACAAGTATGATTCAATGCAGAGGGGTCTATTAACATATAGTGAGTGAAAAAGATGACTGAAAAGGAAAAACTCAATGCATCATGGGAGTCCCCCAACAGCCTATGCCTATCCGGTTGTTCAGTCTCACGTCACTAGCCGTGTCTGGGTCTAAACTCCGCTGCAGCTCCATATATCAAACGATCACTATGGCATTACTGAGAGTTGAAAAACTGTCTAAAGTCTTTCATCTTTAATAAAATGATCAGCGTTCTGCTCTACCAGGTGTAACAATTGAGTTTAACATCCAGGCATCCATGAAAACGGAATTTATGACATTTAACGGAGTTAGAAGTTAGCAGGGAGTTAGCTCGCTAGCTTCTATCTAAATACAATATAGCATGTCCTGACTGCGAGGTTTTGGAAACAAATTCAAACGTACAGCTCTGTTATCACTTCCAGCATAAATGAAGACAGAAAACTAAACAGCAGTGACGTTTGTAGAGTTACTGAAGTTGGGCTAGCTGGTATATAATGATGTGCTACGTGACCGCTAGCGACACAGCTATGTTAGCATAATATAAACAAGCTAACTTTTTTTCCACTCGATAAAAGTTAACGTGAGTGTTCTCAGTGGTCAGAAACAAATGTAATCGCATGGCAGGATGCTGTAAAAGGACCAAACTTCAGCCAGGAGAACAACTGAGATAATCCATCCACAATACGAGGTTAGTCATTCATATACTGCTGCATGGGCTGGGCTGTAGTTACATCCTAAGGTTTTAAAAACTGAGCTTAAATAAATGATTAGTGGTAATAAAAGCCGAGGGAGGTCAACCGGGATCACTGACTGTTTTAGGAGCTTTTTGAGATCAAATAGAAGAAAATACATAACATTAAACATGTTAACAACACAAAAGCCAAACGCAGACTACTTTAGGCCCGGAAGTAGGATTCGTCGCGTCATCACTGAACAACCGGATAGCAGCATAACTAAGGGAGAATTCAGGGTCACCTGGTCCAGCTCTAACTATATGCTTTAGCAAAAAGGAAAGTTTTAAGCCTAATCTTAAAAGTAGAGATAGTGTCTGTCTCCCGAATCCAAACTGGGAGCTGGTTCCACAGAAGAGGGGCCTGAAAACTGAAGTCTATGCCTCCCATTGTACTTTTAAATACTCTAGGAACAACAAGTCAGCCTGCAGTGCGAGAGCGAAGTGCTCTAATGGGGTGATATGGTACTATAAGGTCGTTAAGATAAGATGGGGCCTGATTATTTAAGACCTTGTATGTGAGGAGCAGGATTTTGAATTCAATTCTGGATTTAACAGGGAGCCAATGAAGGGAAGCCAATACAGGAGAAATCTGCTCTCTCTTTCTAGTCCCTGTCAGGACTCTTGCTGCAGCATTTTGGATTAACTGAAGGCTTTTCAGGGAATTTTTAAGACACCCTGATAATAATGAATGACAGTAGTCCAGCCTGGAAGTAATAAATGCATGAACTAGTTTTTCAGCGTCACTCTGAGACAGGATATTTCTAACTTTAGAGATGTTGCACAAATGGAAGAAAGCAATCCTACATATTTGTTTAATATGTGCATTGAAGGACATATCCTGGTCAAAAATGACTCCAAGGTTCCTCACAGTGTTACTGGAGGCCAAAGTAATGCCATCCAGAGTAAGAATCTGGTTAGATACCATAGTTCTAAAGTATTGGAAAAACCCCTAACAATCAAGTGCCCCCCGATGAGCAAGCACTTTGTGACAATGGGAAGGGAAACTCCCGTTTAACAGGAAGAAACCTCTGGCAGAACCAGGCTCAGGGAGGGGCAGCCATCTGACAGGACCGGTTGGGGGTGAAAGGAAAGAGAAAAGAAGAAAGAGAAGACAAAAGAAAACAAAGCATAGGAAGACGGACCAAACACACTAAGGGAGAGAGAAGATAAAATTATAATGACATGTTGCAGAGGTATATAAACACATGGAGAAGAAGTGCTCTGTGCATCACATGAAGTCCCGCAGCAATCTGAGCCAATATCAGCATATCTAAGGGATGGTTCAAGGGCACCTGATCCTGTCCTGACTAAGCTTTATGAAAAAGGAAAGTTTTCGGTTTATTTTAAAAGTAAAGACACCTGTCTCCCAAATCCAAATAGGGAGCTGACTCCACAGGAGAGGGTCCTGGTAGCTAAAGGCTTTGCCTCCCAATTTAGAATCTCTAGAAACTACAAGCAAGCCTGCATTTTGATAGTGCACTGTGGGCATAATATGATAGTATGAGGGCCTGAAGCATTTGTATGTGTCGAGAAATTCTGGATTTACCGGGTAACCACTGAAGAGTGGTTAGGAGAAAGTCACGTTATGTATGAGAGAAAGTCACATTACGCAAAGCTGCTGAAACGTGATTTCTTTGTCATTGCCTTTTTGCAATATAAAACGTAGGATAATATAGACTAAAAACTGCAGCTTCACACTGCACGGAGAGAGTATATCAGGAATGATGACCTAAGGCACTGCTTTGAGTCACTGTTTTGCAATCTTAAATTGGCATACTGGAGCTATATAGCACTTACCACTCATTGTGTTTCAATGCCGTGTGTTCAGAAACTTTGAGCAGAGGCAACAAGGATTACCTGATGTGCAAGAGAGAGTCTTAAACAGACCGATATTCATTAGTGGGTTTTTTTTTGTTTTTTTTGCTCAAACTGATGTGAATGAAACACTTAGGCTAACATTCACAGACCTAGATTTTGTCTTTATTTTGAAACAGTAATTATTAATAACTGTAACAGCAGTTATAATGTTAACTGTTACAATTAATTTGGCAAAAAATCTATATACTCAGTAATACTCAGTAATATTGTTGTTCTACATGTTCTTGAACCAACAAATACATTCTTTTAATTAAATGAATAACAATCTTATGTAAGATCAGTCATGGGTAACAGTCAATATTCATGCATTACATAGATACTGAAGACATTGTGATGTAACACAATCAGTTTAGTCAGAAAAATATCTATTAATAGTGCCAACTTCCTCCTGTCAGATCAAATCAGATTTGTTTGAGGAGGAGAGAGGTGATTTTCAACTTCAAAATCATTAAAACTGCTGTTACTTACAATCCATTAAATGATCTAACAGTCTGAAGGACAAATGCTTTTCTGCTACATCCATCACGCTGTTTGTTGTGACTACCTAAAGCTACGTGTTGACACAGGTTAACTAGCTTTTTATCATAATAAACAATGAGCCAATCCTAAAAGGCTTATTAGTGTTTGCTGCTGCCATGGAGACACAGCTCCAGGTTGTTCCTCCAAAAGTGGCGGTTAATCATTTGCCATTAGTCATTTCTATAAAAATGTGTATAAGTATGCATGGACGCACAGGGCATAGCCTGGGGTGGCACTGGCCCCACTTGTTGATGCCTTATCATATCAGTGCAACCATGGGTATCAATTAAAAAGAATGATAGGAAAGTGATAGCTCCCGCTTTCCTCTGGAAAACATTTTTATCCCCTTTCACTTGCCTTACTTTGAACTGGTATTTTACACTGGTATTTTTAAATTATTTGATACTTTACACTGGTATTTTTAAATTATACCTTATCACTGTTGTTCCCAGATTTTGTTTTTCACAAATAAACATGTGTACTGTTGCTTTGTGATACAGGCTATCAATGCTTCATTTCACAAACACAAAGAGCTGTTCAAGGACGGCGTGGTGCATATACCTGTTTTTTTAGAAAAGGTGTCGCATTGCAATTTTGCATTAATGTGAGTGGATTAAAGGAGTCAGTTTATATACAAGCATGTATATAAACAAATACAGATACATATAGGGGAAGAAGAAAAAAAAGAAAAGAGCGACGGTAACATTAAACAAAGACATTACAAGCATTACAAATTTTAATGTTTTTATCATTTATGTATGTGTTTGGCAAGGAGTAAAGTCAAGTAGATCAGGTAAAAAGCTTTTGAGTCAGTACACCATGTAAGATTTTTTTTTTTTGTAGAAAAGTACAAAGATTTTGTTAGAAATAAAATAAACAATGTTTTTCCATGAAAGCTGTGCGTAAGTACAAGACCAAAATAAATGGCAGCAAGTCTCTAGAAAGGGCTCACAACGAGTGTTTTTCACAGGCTAAAACCTATGAATTAATTTGAAAGAGACCGCCTTCATTTTGTTTGTCATAAACAAACAAAAAAAGTGTGAGAAAGACCAAATTCTTCCCAAATTCCCTAACAAAATGACTCCAGTAAGAGATGACAGGAGGAACAGACGTCAGATCACACCTTTGTGTGCGGTGAAGCAATTGTTAGGTGAGGTGTAAGGTGAATTGTTACTTCCTTACCTCGGAGCCATATTGCTTTGAGGCACAGGAGATCTTTGCTCATTAATATTATTATAACTCACTTATTTTTAATGCAGATGTTCACGAGTTTTTGTTTATTTCCAATATAATTTTCGCTTCTGGGGAGGTACAACTCCCCAGAAGCATTGCATTTCACGTTATTTCATTTTATTTTTTCACAAGCTTGTCGTTAAGACCTTTAATTTGAAAGGGCGAACCGGAAGTCGTGTAGTTTGCCTTTACCGGACTGGAGTGTGGATTTTTGCCCACAGTGAGCAGCTGGAAGATGAGATGAAGCACTCGACTGTCCGCTGAATTGAAAACGCCTGCTAACTCACTTGTAAGTTGTTTTCATTTCATTTTTTAAAATCTTTTTTAAAATCTTTGTTTATATCAAGATAAAGTTGAACGGAAATGTTTTTTAAGACTGGTGGTAATGCAACAAGTGCTGGCAACTGAGCTCAGAGCACCTGCAGTATGGTGACAGGCTAACGATAAACTGGGATACAAAATTTACCTACCCACTTTGTGGTGTTAATGGTCCACTTATGTTGATGGGAGCAGCTTCTGTGTAGGTTTAGTTGGATTGTTGCTATGTTAATATATTTTTATGTAAATAGATCAACTGAAGCTTTACAAATAATCGCTTAAATGATGTTTATACAGTACACTGAAGTTACTGGCAATGAGAAGAAATGTTATCATTGAACATTATCATTTCACAAAGCTCCACGATGCTCATTGACTGCATATAGAAGATGGACGTAGCTCTCAGGTCTCAAAAATGAAGCCAATGCTAATGTGAAGTAAACATTAATTCCTTTGATTGGCCAGTAGGGGGCACTTCTCTGGTTGCTAGAAGACAGTTGAAGCGTTATAGAAGTCCATAGGAAAATGACCCTCTGCTTCCTTGCACAGTCACCTTAATGAACACTTTCCTAACAACACTATGCACTCAGTAACTAGTTTCAAATCATGCTGAATATGCAATTATGTCATAGAACGATTTGGGAATTAGTCATAACCTCTAATCTATTGATTTATTTTCCTGAACAACAAATTTTTCCAACATTATTTTTGTCTACCAGAACATGATTTTTCATCTTTCCAGGTCTCAAAATACTGATTCATGTTTGTTAGCATCAACGTTATGTAACAATATTTCAAGGAAATTTGTAATGTGTATATATACATTTTTTTTTGTCAGCATAGAAGATTAATGCTGAAAAACCTTTTATTGAGTGCAGCCCAAAGGAAGCGACATTTAGTAGTGCAAACAAAATGAAGGGCATTTTTATGTCCTTCTTTTTCAGTGAGTTACTGCCAGAGCACCAACCACTCCACCCACCAAACGGGTAACAGAATTCAAGCTGTCAATTTATTCAAGGCCGCCCAACAATATAGGGCAATAGCAGTGACACCGCAGAAGTCAAGTGTAAGCACAAAAGTAGCCTATGTAGTGATTTCCTGTGAAATTTTAAATAAAAGTATAAATAACTGATTAACACTTTAACAACAGCAATAAGTGAAGTAACTTAAGCCTGTAACTTTTAAGGAGATGCTCAGTATTCACACATACTCAAATGGAACTTGAAAAATATTTTCAGCCTGCGATGTTGTAATCTTAGTTGAGCTTTTTCACCAGTTCTTTAAAGCTGTGCTTTTCCACTGCGTAACCATGTCAGCAATTTCCATGTTTGCTCTTCCTGTCAAAAGGAGTGCAACTAGCAAGTGCTTCAGCAATGCTCAGTTGAGTCATTTGTTTACTTTTGGGCCACACATTACCAGCTGCTCTCCTTGTAGCCTGGTTGCACATGACGGTGTGTTTTCGCCTCAGTTGGTGAAACAAGTATGTTTATTTTGTTTCCACCTTCAGCAGGAACAGATTTCTTGCATATTTCCATAGCGCTGTGTTTTGTTGGTGGTTGGTGAAGTAGTTCTCGTTTTGCTATAACGTCACTGGAGGTTGACATGCAGCTCTTGCTATCATACATGTCAGATGACAATGACTGGAATCATTAGGGACGGTACGGTATGGCATGACCATAGTGTCTATGTAGACTAAACATTTTTGATGGAGGTGCTGGCCATTGGTACACCTGACACGTTGACATATTTTCACACATCATTTGTATTATTTTTAAAATCTAAATATGTTACGTCAACACCGATCTGTAGTTGTCAGCCATTTTTTTTATTGGCCTACTGATGTATCTGCATTTTGTGCTGATTTACAATCTGCTTATTGTTTGGCTTGATAGATAATAATGAAAAGTACACATCACTTTTCCGCGTTATCTATTTCTTCAAATGTCTTTATCGACAGTCAAAACTCTAAAGGTCAATAAATGGAAAAGCAACAAAAATATTCATAAATTGCTGATGCAAATAATTGATTTTATAAATATATCACATATATTTCTACCAAGTATTCAAAGTATACCTGTATACAAAGACGTTTATCAGTTTATTTACTTTTTATCTGTTATTTATGTTTGCCTAGCTATTCTGATGTGAGGCGTTTTAAGATTGATTATTTGTATTTGGTATTTGATTCTTCCTCGTATTGATTTCATGTATCTCCTCCACTTCTCATATGTTGTTTGTACTTCTCTGTCACATCCCTCACACACCATGTTGTATTATATTGGCTTCTTCCTTCTTTTGAAAAAATAAAAACTTTCCCACTTCACTTTTTAAAACAATTGTTCAGCTCTGTAAACTGTTTTTGTTTCCTCTTCATGTTTTACTTGGAATCACTGAGTGAAACCGAGTACTGAGTGGTCTCCTTTAGTCCATTCAGATTAATGCAAAAGTGCAATGCAATGCCCTTTAACAAACTTTTTTTTTTTTTTAAACTTAACACCGTGCTTTGAAAAAGTTGGAACAGGTACATGCAGCACACTGTACTTTAACAGCTCTTTGTGTTTGTGAAATGAAGGATAGACAGCCAGAAACGGTACGCTACACTGCAGATGTTAAACAGTGCATCAGATACTTTCTCCTGACAGATACAACAATCACCACAATACCAGTGCTCACTGATAAGTATTCTTCTATAAACAATCACCAGTATATGTCGGCCAGTAATTTACCCCCAGTTTAGTCAATTTTAAATTGAGGAATTTTATTTTTTAAATTTAATTGAGTCTGCTACCATATTTGACACAAAGCTTTGCATCATCTTGCAATTTCTGACTATTTGATAAGTAAATGTCAATTATCTTTTTCTCCTTCTTCATCTTTCGGCTGCTCCCTTTAGGGGCCACCACAGTGGATCATCTCCCTCACATCAGCCTATCCCTACCATCCTCCTGTGTCACACCAACTCTCTGTATAGCCTTGTTCATTACATCTGTGAGTCCTTACATTTAAATTCCTCACTTTCGCCTCCAGACTCCTGCTTTTCCTTCTCTCTTTCAATCCAATAAGGCAGGAGAAAATAATCTCAAACTCACTCACATCATAGACTCTCGGGAGCAAATCCGCACGTGGATACTTTGTAATTACGACTTTTAATTAATTTAATTGAGAAAATGCATTCCTATTTCTTCTGAATATTCATAGAAGAAAGTTATTAAGACTGTCGGTCACACACTTTTAGAAAGACTGACAAATAACTCAATGTGTCATTGTATGAATGGGTCAATCTTCAGGTATCTCCAAGCATATCCCAAGAATCTGTGATAAGCCTAGAGCTACAATGTGTGTGCTATCTATTGATAAGCTGGTACAGGATTGTTAAGCCTCTGGCAGACCTCCCCATAACCTTTCTTTCTTTTTTTTTTTTCATGACTGTCCATGCAGTTGATACCGGCGGCTCTGTCGTCTTCATTTGCTGAGGCTTATTGCTGTTATTGTGTCGCCATTCATGTTGTAGGGAGGTAATTGAGCCCCTTATTTCTTGCTAGATGCCTTTGGAGAATGAGACCTACCAGCCACAGCTGAAGCAGGGTAATTTAGTGTCACTGAAGCAATGTATTAAAAGGCAGATGATTGTGTTCAAGTGTTCACTATATTGCAGAGAGAGTGATGGATGTGTGATATCATCAGGGTAATAAACCATCTGCCTATCACTTGTAGACCATATTTGTCTCACTGCTTTGTAGGGGATTTACAATTAGCTGGAAAGCCTCACTACAATTTACTTGACTATTCAGGGAGTGCATAGTGAAAAAAAAAAAACACAAACTAATTTTGAAGTTTAGGTTTATTAAAATGGTCTAAAGTGGAAACATAAATAAGTCATGACAACAATAAAATAAACAAATGTAAAAGTAGCTTTGAAAAGATTTTAGCTTAAAACAGCTGAATCCGTTTAGACTGAAGAATCGTTGGCCATTCATGCTCCGAGATAACACTAACCTGTGGGGGAGTGATCGTATCCAGCCCAAGGGGCAGGATAGGATCAGTAATAAGTTCTCCTGTGCACATGGATTTCAGATCACGCTTCAGTCATCTGTTGATATTGGATCAAATAAATCAACCTGAAAACGGATTTCTGCATCGCCACTTCCTACAGATGATGCAGCTTTGCTGGCTTCATTTGGCTCAGACATCTGCTGTGCTCTGGGGCTGTTTGTAAGTCGGGCGTATTGAAGTGTTTGAGATGATGCAGTTACCGATTTCCAAGTCTTCAAGCCTTTCGGTAAACACTGGATCGACTCCTTTGGGTTTTAAGAGAAGTACCTCCATGAGTGCTGTTAAGATGGAATCTTGTTTCTCCCAAGTTCCTAGTATTAATACTCAATATTTTTTCAATGCAGTTACAAATTGTGTGTGTGTGTGTGTGTGTGTGTGTTTTTTTTTTTTTTTTTTTAATGGTCTATTAGTGTTTTCTTCTGATAATTGATTCATTTTTTTGCTATCACACAGTTACAAGCTATACACACTGTTAATGGCAATATTGTGTGTGTGGTGTTAAGTGGGGGTTCCTCAGATTGTTTCAAGTAATTCTAAATGCACTACTGAGCTGTTGGTAATGAAACCGGCACGAGTCCCTGCTGCTAGCACCACAACCACTGTTCAGTCATATTCTCAGCCTTTTTTTTTTTTTTTTTTTTTTAATCCTTTTCTTCTGCAAGAGAGCAGCTGAAGCCAGTATCTTATTACATTGGGGGGCATAGTAAACTGAGATGACTGAGAAAGCCCAAATTTTCCCTTTTCATGATTATAGTGGTCTAATGATGGCCCAACAGAATATAAAATGTTAATCTAACATTTACACATACAGCTGTTTTGTTTTTATTAAAGCTGGTATATGTGTGACGGGTGGTTTTGGTTAATGTTTCATGATGACAACAAGTGTCATTTGGTCATGATGGTGTCCTGTCAGAAAGTGTATGCTAATGCACTACATGTAATAAAACATTACTAAAGTGGAAAGGAAGTTATAGAGTGTGTCAACTGTTCTTTTAATATCCTATTGTTAACAGGAAAAAAAAATAGTTTCCAATTTATTTCATGTTGAGTTTAGACTGTGGAAAAAGTTTTTTCACTCAAGCGTCAGGTCAGCTATACTTTGAGTTTCTTTCCCTTTCTATCCTTGTCTCTTTATCTTAGGTCCTCTATCACCCCTCCACCCAAAAACGCCATCCTTCTTTTTTATTCTCTTCTCCTCTCTCTCAGTGTATAGGGAGTGGTGTTTGGGCAGTCATGTGACTTTTTGTCTGAACACAATTGCCGGTGTTTGCCATTGGCCATTTTTCTTTGAAAGAGCGTTGGTTTCCCGGGTAACGGGGAATGGCGGCACCACTTCGCTTTTCTCTACAGCTGCCCCCTCCCGTCTGCGTTGTTCTGACCTGGTCTCTCTCTCTCTTTCTCTCTGTCGCCGTCTCTTCGTCAGGCTGTGGATCAGGTAGCCTGTGAGCACGACACACACATACAGTGAGAGGGTTGTCTCGCTCTTCCTCCTCTCCTTCTTCTCCTTTTTCATCAGGCTGGCAGTTGCAGAGTCCATTAGACTGCAGGAGGTGAGTGAAACAAATGACCTTATTTGTTTAGATTTAGGTGCTTTTTTTTTTTTGTTGCGTTGCACTGTTTCTTTTCTAGCTGAGCACATGGTTGAACTTGTTTAAAATACTAAGTACTAAACTATCCACCTACTAAGTAAATAGAGCATCCAGTACAAATTAGTCAGTGATTAAACAATCATTACTAATTGGAACAGTAATCTTAAAGTTAAAAAATAAATTGGCCTTATTTTAGAGATACTCTAACTCTAATGTCCATGTTAGCAATAGAGTGGGAGCACTATTTGATGCTTGTTAAAAAATATTTTTTTAACTCTAACCGTTTGATCTACTGGGATTCCTGCTAACTTGTATGTGTCTAGCACAAAGTTTTATCCATGTTTTATTTTGAAATTTAAAGATATGGCATCACGCACTCATTTTACACATTCCAAAAAGGAAGGAAATCAAAGTCCATCAAGAGGCAAGTTCACTTCTTAAGCATCTTGCTGATGTCTCTGGGTAGTAGAGCTGGGCGATATAAGATTTTTTCATATCACGATATGTTTTTTTCATTTCAGGCGATAACGATATCTATCACGATATAAGCCAAATAACTATATTTGTAAGATTTAAATGTGCCGTTGCTCACAAGTAAAATGTGAAATAATCAGCAGCTTGTTTTTATTTAAATATTTATTTCCCATAATAAGTTCAACAGGGTAGATGTACTTAAGGAACATGAGACTTTTTCAGATAAATAAAGGCAAATATTGCAAACTACACAAAAGGCAGCCGCTAAAGCGTTTAAGTTTCAAAATAGAACAAACAAAACATTGTCAATTCCACTTAGAAACAAAATATTAATTCTAAAAATAAATCTTAGTTTGTTTTACAGAAGAACAGACAAAACTGACTAACTTTTGTCAATATCAAATAAACTGAGAACTAAAAGGAAATTCTCAATCTCTCCTTGTTGTATAGCTGAGCTTTTCAAACAGTTTTAACAGTTACTTTAGTCTGACAAAAGCCAAATGACGAATTGGCGCTTCCAGTCAGAGACTGAGGCTACGTCCACACGTACACGGGTATTTTTGAAAACGGAGATTTTCCGTTTTCGTTTTAAAAAATAATCCCGTCCACACGTAAAGGCAGAAATGAAGGAAAACGCTGCTATGAACATGCCAAAGCAGCAGGTGGCGCTAGATTCCTAACCGTGCAGAAATGTTGGCCAATCAGAAGTCTAGAGTCCTCGGTGGGAAAAAGTAAACAAAGCTGGGGCATAGAAGCAGAACCGAGTCGTATGTGTGGAGGGACAGTAACTGTGTGTATATGTAAGCATTTAAACACTGCAGAGAGTAGAATTAACAGTAACAGTATTGTAGAAATTCATTTCACCGAAACAATAACGTGGCGCACAGTGTGACGTCAAAAAATGCGCACACCTTTGACGCTGCGTTTTCTCCGTTTTTCTAGTCCACACGTAAATGCAAAATCGGAGTTTTTACAAATCTCCGTTTTCAGTGACCAAAAACGGCGTTTACGTGTGGACGAAAGGTGCAAACGCATAGAAAATCTGTGTTTTCAAAAATACCCGGGTACGTGTGGACATAGCGCATGCACCAGTTTATTGTATTTCCAGACTTGCTTTCGGCACAATTTACAGTGCACGCTACTCTGTTTTTTGTCAGACTTGAAATAGCCGAAATACCTTCACACTACGGAACTTCTATGGCTCTTCCATCCGGCATTGGAACCATCATCTGTTTTCCCTTCGGTCACGCTCGGTTGATTTTTCTAGTCGGCACACTCATTTCCTCCATTACCTGGGCGGTACGTGGCTGGCTGCTTCCCAAACAAACACACGTGCAGCTTGGCACTTGTGCTGTAAGTAACAAGTTACGTGACGTGACGCTGCGGCTGTGATTGGTTCGGCTCTGCGCTACGTAATTTGGATTGGCTTTCTTTTTTTTGTTTTTTTGTTTTAAGAGGACAAGAGCGGCGAGGTCTATCGCGATAGTTTAATTTTTCTATCGAGAAAAAGTTATATCGCGATACATATCGTTATCGTTCTATCGCCCAGCTCTACTGGGTAGTTATGTGAGGAGTAACTTTTTAAATCCCCGTCCAACTGAATGAAAGAAGTGATGCTTGTTTTCGGAACAGAATGATAATTCATTAATGGTCTAATTCAGAGCGCTGATACGATTACATTTCTGCCCATCCAGTGAGAGTACTGAAGAAATACTCTATTGATTCATGTTATTCATGGAAGTAAAACACACAAAAATAGAGAAGTGTGCTTGCTACAGTGAAGTTGAAACTGTTCTTCCTCTCTGCTACTTGCATCCATCACTGCAAAAACATGATTGGCTAACATAGTTCCTGTTTGGACTGTTGATTTGATCTTTCGAGATATGGATGGGGAAAAACACGGTCTTTGACAGAGGTCTATAACTTTGTGTTTAGGATTTTGTAATTAAGCCGGCTGTCTATTAAGTTGTCTCTGAGGGAAAACTGGCTGGTTCACATATGGGCTGATAGTAACTAGTGCAAACAGGTAATTTAATTAAGTATCAGTATTAACCATAAGAGCCCAAAGCTATTTTGTGGGTAATTTCTAATAAATACCTTTTAAATAAATCTCTTGGGGAAAAGCTAGCTAGTCATACATGCTGTACTTTAATTATTTTTTGGAGCCTTCTGACTTTAGTAGATGGTGCAGTAGTGGAGAGTAGAAAAGGCCTTGCAGCATATGGTTGCCTGCTCACCCTGTGAGCTAAACTGGCGCCCATGTTTTCATAAATCTTTAAGGTGTCTGGGTTATTCATTATATTGTTTTTATTTTTCATACAACGTGTCTGCTTCATGTTTGGGACATCGCAGAGGTTTTCTATATATTTAGAATTTGATTACTAAAAACTATTTTGCACAGAGAAAAAAAAAATTGTATAATCTGCTCTTAGAAATAAATACACGGGTAAAGCTGTTATTTGGAAAAACGTTTAATCTTTAATCTTCAAAATATGATTTCTGTGCCAGGTTAGATGAACATCATCATAGAGAGCAGCTCTGTCTTGTTATATATATTTCCCCACTCATCCGTGCTGGCAGTCTTTATCCTTCAAGCTTGGGTCCTCTACAAGAGGTCTGGGAGCTAGAGGTTCCAACGACTGCACTCTGCTGGAGTAGGATCTCGGATGTCGTTCCTGGGATCTGCTGGAGCCGCTCACACAGTTTGGGGTTACTGCCTTGAATTCTTCATGTAAACCCTTCCGCTGGAATTACCTGTATAGTAGCGTCCCAACAGCTCCTTTGTCTACTTCTGCCTTCTTGTTCTCCAGCCTTACACAGCTGTAGGTTTTTGTGTGTGTGTGTGTGTGTGTGTGTGTGTGTGTTTGTGTATTTTGTATGTATTTAACTTGTATTTTACTACTTTGCATTTTCACTGTAAACCTGCATAGGTTTTTATCTTTTCATCTTCTGTCTTATGCACATTTAAGGCTACGTCCGCACGTACATGGGTATTTTTGAAAATGGAGATTTTCCGTTTTTGTTTAAAAAAAATAATCCCGTCCTCACGTAAGCGCAAAAATAAAGGAAAATGCTGCTAGGAATATGCCAAAGCAACAGGTGGCGATATATTCCTAACCGTGTAGAAATGTTGGCCAATCAGAAGTCTAGAAGCCTCGGTGGGAAATAGTAAACAAAGATAGGACATAGAAGCAGAACCGAGTCCTACGTGTGGAGGGACAGTAACTGTGTGTGTATGTGTAAGCATTTAAACACTGCAGAGAGTACAATTAACAGTATTGTAGAAATTCATTTCACCGAAACAATAACGTGGCGCACAGTGTGATGTCAAAAATGGCACACACCTTTGACGCTGCGTTTTCTCAGTTTTCCTCGTCCACATGTACATGCAAAAACTGAGTTTTCAAAAATATCCACCCTGGCAGGCGTTTTTAAAAATCTCCGTTTTCAGTGACGCCGTTTATGTGTGGATGAAAGGTGCAAATGCATAGAAAAAGCTCAGTTTTCAAAAATACCCGGGTACGTGTGGACGTAGCCTAAGTACAATGAATTTTGCTATATAAGTAAGTACAACTGCCATAGTGCTTTCAGGCTCAAAGCATGGTAGTAGGTCCTTGGTTATGATGAAGCAGAGAACTAAAACAGTCATGGCTGGCATGGGTTTTTAAATGTCTCACAGGATATACTGTGCCCTAAACTGTGTGGAGATTATATGAACATTATTGGCCTAACTTATTTCTATGTTGTAATGAGAGCTGAACAATAACCTCGGTTATTCTTGAATTTCCATGAAAGATTCAACAGCTGTCTGTGATCTGTGCTCCACTCATCGTGGCACGGACACAATAAGGCCTGTGTTTGGGAATGAGGCCAATTTGAGAGGATTTTAAACATTGGTTGCTGTCCTGAAGTGGTTCCCCTTGAGCTTCATTTCTTAGGCTCTACCAACCAGGTGGTTGCTTCTGTGTTTGGTTACTGTGGTAACACTGCAAAGTGGCTCCCTGCCCCTGCCTCAGGTGTACTTTATCTTATGACCCGAAGGACACTTTGCACATACAAATACACATACACTTGCACTCCCATATACAAACACACACTAGGACCTTGATTGCTGACACGGGGAAATATGAAAGACGACTTTGTCCATTCTAGAAGTGACGGTGTAGTGGGAACAATGTTGTTATATATGTTGGTTTCTTAGGTTTATCAGTGTTAATTCTAAGAAAAGGAGCCTTTGCAGATATATTTTCTTCACTCCTGACTTTAAAATCTCTTAAAACTAATGAAGATTTGAGTCTCATCTGCGTTCATGTTTTGTATAAAGCCATTTATCTGTGCTTTTTTTTTTTCTTTTTTTCTTTCTTTTTTTGCCAGCTTACATTGGGGCCAAATTTAGGGCTTAAAGCATTTCAAGCCTGTTGTTACTGACTGAGGTTTAACTCTGCACAGTCAGTTCATGAAGATTTTAATTTAATGTTTTTTTGTTTTTTTTAAGTATATCCGTTTCTTGTCTGCATTAATCGTTTGTAGACTCAGTAAGCGGGAAACAGGGCTGGAGTGGGTGTCATTGATCCGCAGTCTGGTATTGCATTGCTGATGCAACCAAGAGGAAACTGGTGCCGAGGCCTTGTTGTTGCCTCTGACTGGCTGCCATGATGTCACCACTGCTGACCCGACAATCCTGACATTCCTGCTGATAGAGGTTTTATGCAGACGTGGAGGGCAATATGTGAGAGAGATGCACAGACTTGCACACATACGGCCTTTGTCTAAGCACTGATTAGTAATCTGGCATATACACCAACACACACGTCATTAATTCAGTCTCACGCATATGCCCACTCCAGCACACTCAAATGCTCTACAAGCCGAATAAAGACGGTGATGGCGAGTCTCATCAGCTTCGTTAAAATTCAACAGATCTTTAAGTGTCTCTGCTTGAATTTTCGGTGAATCAGTTTTGCATTCATTCTGTCCTTCAAACTAAAATGTCTATCGTTAAAATGGTATGATTAGAGATTCATTTTGCATTAGTGTTATCACTTCTTTGTCTCTCTATGCGCCTCAGTTTTTTGGGGGTGTTTGAGTATTTGCTTATAATGCTTATTTTTATTTTACTACAAAAGACTTTCTATAGTACAGCTACAGCTTTCCTTTGATTCAGCCAAGCCACAGAAGGAAAGAGATGACAGGCCTGCTGCGGTGAAAGCTTTTAAACGCTGCTGTTCCCGCAGGTGCTTGGATAGTCCTTTCACAGCAAAGGCCAGTATTGTAAACAATGTTAAGAATAAGTGGTTAGAAAATGGAGTGTGACATCTGAGACCATATGGAGGACAAATGGAAAAGGATTTGGACTCAACAAACAGTTGTAAGAAATAATGTAAATCAACAAACTGAAGACTGGAGACAAAGGTGTAGACGAACAGGCTGGGTGTCTGTGAGTGTTCAGTGTGGCTTCTGCCTCACACTGTGTGAGGTTTACAAAGCTTTTGTTCACATTTGACCCGACCCCTAACCTGCACCCATCTGATAACTCCCCTCTCTGTAACCTGGATTTCCTGTCCATCCACTTCTTCACTTTGTTGGGCTTGCTCGACACACTTGGCGTGATAAAGCTACCTCTGGCTCTACCTCTTTGTTATTGAGTGAAACATACTAACAAAGGACATAATTTGCATGCATGATAAATCACAACATATGTTAATGCTTTACTCAGCATATTGAAAAATGTTGAAAAAAAAATCACAGTAACTTTGTATTATGAGTGAGGTTTTGTGATAATTTTGTATCACAATCTAGTGATTACTACCTGTAGAAGACAACACCTTAATCTTGCACTAATTTCTCTTTCTTTGTATTCTCGCTCTGTAATCGCACATTAGCTAGGATTGTAATTCATGGGTTTGGTCCTCCCTTTTTCTAAAGAAGTCTTTGGGTTAGTCAGGCCCTGAGGCTGAGACAAACAGGCCCTCACAGGATTGTCTTGATCATTACAAGTATTTTTCAACCTCCTAGGACCTGGCGTCCACATATGTGGACATCACATTTTGGGTTATTTAGACTAAAATACTCAATTTTGCTCTACAAGGGCCTGATATCCACTTACGAGGACATTATACTGCTACTGTTCTATCAAAATTTTAAACGAATATCCTCATATGTGGCTCTTATTTTTCTTAAAAACAAAAATAAGGTTAAAAAAAAAAATCTGGTAATTCTTTGTTTTTACATTCATTGGGCCCCAATATGCCCAAATATCAAAGAGAAATTAAAAATGCATGTCTTGGAAGAGTTTGGGTCTTAGGAGGTTAATAATGCCTTTATTGAACTTTTAAAGGGCGTAACAAATAAACAGCAAAAAGAACAATAAAATGTTTCTATATTATTCATATCCTTGCAGCTAAATAAAAAGAAATAATAATTCACTGTCACAAAACCAAGTAGCTCGGAATGTTAAAATATGACACAAAAATGAGCTCCCTTAAACCGAAAAAAGAAAAATGTGAAACAATAGTAACAAATAGCAACAAGAATATGTCTGGTGTGTTTTTATTATAGTGATTTAATGTGGCAAGAGTCACATGTTCTCATGAGGCAACTAAAGTGTGTTAATCTGAGGTGTTTATTCACAATTCCCTTTCAGCACAAGCTGATATCAAGTCACCTGCTGAGGTTGCAGTTTCCATATCTTCACCCCATGCTTTTGCATATAATATGATGCATTCGTATTCATAAACGGACTATAAAATTCAGATGAAGCCCTTTATAATCACTTTATAATGACTTGTTGATTTTTGTCTTTTTTCCCCCTCCTATCACTTCCTTTTCTTGTATGGGAGAGAGAAAGGAAAAATTGGAAACAGCTGCTACATCTGGTACAAACAGTCTATCCAACTTTGTGTGTCACAGCTCTCTCTCCCTGTAGCATTGAGGCTGGTTGTAGTATCCATTTACTGATAGGAACAGCATGGGGCAACACAGTGTGACACTAATGGCACAGCTTTTTCTCCAGAGACAGTGTCTTACCAGAAAGCGTGATTTTTAAGCAGTCGAGATATTTTGAAGTACTAGTTTGCTGCTTCCAACACGAAGACACTGAAGATAAACACACTGCAGCGTGTGATCGCTGTCCAAAAATGTATTTCATCTCTCAAAATAGCTTTTCATTCAGCTGCTCAAAATGCAACGTGATGCAATGTGTGACGCAGCAATGTTTTTGAATGGTGGTAACTTTGTCCTGAGCCAGTCTAGACTGGTTCTGAATAAAGAAGCAGAAAAAGAGATGATGGAGAAAGTGCCAGAGTGTAGCCAAAGTCCTGACAACTTGGAAGCTGTGAAAGCCAACTGAGAATCTCTTTTGCTTCATTGAAGCGGTCTTAAAAAGAGTGATCAGAGAGCGAGGTGGCTTTCTGTATATTTTTCTGTCTTTTCTATCCTGTTTAGAAGAATTCAAAGTTTGTTTACCTGGAGTGTATCAGCTGATCCAGTTGACCGTGTCTTGCTGTCATTTTCCTTTTGTGCTCACTTGTCATCCCTTTGTGTTCAGATTCACCTTGGCGGCAGATTGTCGAATCACCCGTTGTTATTTGTCAGGCGATAATGCGGTGACATGTATTTGCTTTCAAACCACAAATCATCTTGTGATCCAAGTTTCTGGGAAGAAAACAAAAGTCTTTGTCTGTTCTTGATGTGGGATGTGCTATATTTACATCTCAACAGGGCAATTACCTTCACTGGCAAAACCATGTTGTCTGTCATAATGATACACAAGACATAGCTGCAATATGGGAGCACCAACATTGGCCTGACCATAATGAGACAGCAACCCTATACTTAGCCATGTTTGGGGAAAAACAGAGCATTACTACCTTGTGTTGCTTGAGAATGAAAACTGATGTCAACAAAAGTTCAGGATTTATTTTTATTTTTTTTAAAGCTTGTTTGGCGTTCTGAAAATAGAAGTGTATCATTCCATTCGTTGTCCAGGTTTTAGTCTTAGCCAACCCGTTGACTACTTGTTGGAGAGTGCTTTTAGTGAAGGGTTGAATTAACTGAGGGAAGAAAATGGTGGTGGTTTCAACAGGGGAGATGGAAATGGATGAGCCTTAGGAGCAACTTCATGCTATTCATTGTTGTTGAATAATAGCCAACAAAGACAGTGTCAGCATGCATTCCCCTCTCTTTGCTCCCAAGTTGAACTGCTGCCAGACACAGCCAGTCTATTTTTCACTCTCAGAGCCATCTTCTTGCCTCTCCTGAGTCGAGTTATGGATGGGTCATCTTTAGACAGACTTACAACCACTTGGTCGTTGAAGTATTGCCTTAGTTTATAGCTGGTGTTTCGAAACCGCTGTGTGACATTTTTACTTTTTTTTTTTTTTTTTGAATGCAGATAAATGATAAAGAACTACTTGAAAGACTTGCCTCGAAAAGTGCAGGTTTTAAAGCTGTTTTGGCCTCATCTTTGTTTTCTTTAGCGTCTTTGCTGAATGCAGAGGCGGAGCTGGAAATTGAGAAGGGGAGGGGGTTGCAGGAATGTTTGAGTCACAGGAAAAAAGGGATGATATGTAGAGCTTGACAAGGGGGTGTGGGGTGGGGCACAGCAGTGGGAGGTACCCTGAGGAATGCCTGGAAGGTGTCAGCAAAGTCTGGGAGGCTTTGGACTGATTATCCTTTACATCACAATGCCCTCTGTCTTAAATTAAGTGGATGTGGGTCTGTGGACGGACGAGCAGATGATCCATTTACAAGTAATAGCCCATCAGGACCCAACAAGTGTGGTTACTTTTTTAACTGTGGCCTTTTGGACCTAAGCACCACCTCAGGAGGTTGTTCCCCTATTTTATTCAAGAGGGGTTTAAATTTTGTCAGACATCATAGCTCTTAGATGTGTCAAAAGCTTTGCTGTATAGACAGAACAGTGAAACACTTTACACTGATGGGAACTGACCCTCCGTGAGCCTCTGAGTCAGCCTGGCTAAAAGCTACAGAATTCTTCGCAGGGATCTTTTGTTTTTTGCATGATTTAATTCATCAAATTAATGCAATTAATCCCCAACATCTATTTTTGGAACATCTGCTTTATACAATGTGCACGCTGGTTATTAGGCACTGTGACTGCGTGTCCTCATTAGTTTGGTTGGAATACAGTTTGTTGTCAGATGGAGGCAAAGTAAAGAAAAGGATGACAAAGGTTTTGTTGATCGTCTGCTGCTGCATCTTTGCATCAGAGTTCCAAAACTACAAAGGATTAAAGTAGAGGGGAAGTAAAAAAATTGCTCTGATATTTTGTGACACTAAAGGAAAATTGTGAAATTGGCCTTTTTATTCCCTTGGACTTGGTTAGTTTTTACTTAATTAATGCCACAAAACACATTGATTATAAATTAACTAAAAAGAGGTGTAACTAAATAAGAACTGATGTATTAATTGAGAATGCTAAATGTCACTTATATGTCAGTATTGGTGTATATATATTTGCACCACTTTATAGTTTAAAGAACTTCTGGTAACAGCAGGTGTTCCTGTAAGATATGCTGCTGAGTATTTGGTCTCAGTCTTATTAATACAAGCAAATTTTTGGGATTCTCATCAGAAATATTTGCGTATGTTTTCTGTTCATGTAAAAGAGTGTATCAACTGCTACATTTAAAAAAAAAAAAAAAATTATCTGGTTAACATGCAAATCTGTAATCTTGAGATTACATGTTGCCTCTAGGTGAAAAGTTGGAGGAAAATATATGACATGCCACCTGGAGCTGTAAAATGTCCATGGGTACAAATTGGTGGCGCGATCGATTGGTATCAGAAAAGCCTCAGGGCGATATGTAGATTCGTTGAAATTCTTCTTTTTATGCATTTTGAAAATGTATTATTATGAAAAGTCAAAGGAAAAGATATAACATGTGCTTTTGAGCTGAACCTGTGTCTCAAATTTATAATGAGGTTGTCAGTAGTTCACATAAGAAAACTACCACTGTGGTTAAATGGTATGCAGGTGTATGTGTTAGACATGAACTTATTACTTCCGCGGCTGCACTTTGTTTTTCATGTGCGAGGCACAGTGGAGGGGTGCCAGACAGAGAGCGGGGATTGCTTCATACTGAAAAGAGCCATAAAAGTTTTATTTTATTTTTTTCAAAACCCATGAACGTGTTCATTTTAAGCCGTGACAGTCTGAAGGGTGTTGTTTTATGTTGCTATAAAAACTGGTAACAATCAGTTTTTAATGTGTGCTTTATTTAGCATCATATAGGCTGTTATAGTCTCGGTGCTAATATATTAGCTGTTTTGCTTCATTATCTGGGCCTCAGTTAGTCCTCCTTTTAAACTCGAGATGTTTGCTTGCTTTTACATAACGTCTAAGTGGCCATTTTCTAGTTTCTTCTGTAGGGAAGATAGTGAGGGAGAAATAAGACACTAAAAAAATAGTTTACGGTTAAGATTGAGGGAGACGTACGGATAAAGATGAGGATAATGTCAAGAGAGTGGGGTATGGCTCATGCTGGGGGCTCCCACACATTCTGCCTAGCCCATTGGTCATGCATGTCTCAGCTCTGTGTGTGTTTGTGAGAGAAGGTTATGGAGGTAGGAGCACAACTCAAGATTGTTACATTATTTTAAAATGTTAAATAGTTTCTATCCTACTTTTGTAAAGTAATGAGTTTCTCTTATAATGTGACTGTGTTGCTTTCTGGACAGTAGTCATTAGATTTAAGTTGCTTCTTTCTCTCATTTTCCCACAGGGCGTTGCCTGACTCAAACACATGCACGCACACACACAAACACACACACACACGTTGTCCAGTTCCACCTGGTCTGTCGGACTATGACCTCATTCCAGGAAAAGGAAGAGAAAATCACCTGACAGACTCATTTGTGTAATCAGCTGTAACCAGAGGCCACTGCGTGTATGTCTAATGCCTCGAGCTACTGATTGTGCTAACAGCAGGGAGTTTATACTGCTCTTAATTTTTAAATTCTCCTCTAAGTAGTCCTTTGTGTCATTCAGAAATACAGATTGCGAACAGAAGAACTGCAAAAATTGATGCTGATAGAGTACGGCAACACACAAAACACTCTTTCAACTACCTGAAAAAGGGGGGAGGTGATCTGATCTGTCAGCACAGCAAGAAAGGGTGGGGAGAAAAAGAGTGAGAGAGAGAATGGACTGGCGGGGAGGGTGTGTTTCTGTGTGGGTGAGAGAGACGGCGAGGAGGAGGAGTGTAGAATGACAGAGGGAGAGAGAACTCTGGCACCTCTCAGATCTCGGCTGTGGCGAGGGCTCCTGGTTGAAGCACATTCCTCAAGCAGCCAGCGACGAAAAGGCAGCGGGACAGTGCGGAGGAGAAGTCGCGACATCCTTTAAATCTCTTCGTGACCACATAGGACTGCCTCTCACCTCTCTCGGCTCACGCACTGCTCACACAGACACTTGCTAAGCTGCGTAACGCACCAGCCGCTCAACCAGCTCTGCTGCCCTGTCAGAAGTAAAGGATTTCCCCGATTGAGGCACAGGGACAGAAAGAATAAAAAAAACTGATTGAGGAAAAGAAATTTAAATCACTGAAGAGGCGGAAAGGCTTCTCTTTTACTCGGTAAGTGTACGGGCTTCTTTTGGTGATTGTTTGAACGTGTCCTTGACTGCTTGAATCACGGTGTCAGGAAGTTTCTCTGAATACAGCCGGCTTTGCCGTATGTTCCAGCATGCACGTAAAAACCTGTTATTATTACTACTATAAATACTGTTAGTTTTTATTATAAATGGCGAGTTTCTGTTTGTATTGTTGTTTGAATGGCATAATAATGAAGAGACTCTTGTGTTATGTCTGTAGAGTGATGAACTGTGTCTTTACATGTACCTGTTGACACTAGACCCGTCACCCAAGTATTCTTGCCTGAGACAAAAGGACCCAAACCTGTTTGGAGGAAACCTCATTGACTGTGCACTTGTGCAATTATGCCCCTTCCCCCCCTTTTTTCTTTAAAAAAAAAAAAAAATAACTTTTTGTGTCAGTCACAAAGCCAGCCTGCCTGTGCAAATAGAGGCTGTCCACAAGTGTAATGTATCACAGGCTGCTCTTTTTACTACCCCAGGATTAAAGATTAATTTATGAAAGTCACGGGCAGAGTTCAGCTCACTTACTGCACGTTCCGTGCTATACATCTCAAACACTGTGCAAATCTAATGCACCAAATCCAGTGGAAGTGAGCCTATATAAACGTTGACTCATCATTATGCATGGCTAGCATCTTAGTTACAGATTCTCAGCATGGTTTGTGTTAGACAGTGAAGCTCATTAGCAGGCTGTATTTGTTGTCCAATCAGGGCTGCTGGTTTTAAATCCCTCTCTCCAGGAGGGAATTTTTTTTTTTCCAGGTTGTGGGAGTCAAACAGTTACACCTCGTGTGTTATCTCTGTTAGTATGTTTCACAAAGTTGACTTGTTTCCAGAAAGATAGTGTCAGAATAATAGATGGTTAAGGGAAGGGAGCCATATGGACTTTGACCCAAGCGCTTGGTTCTAATTATTTAGTTTTAGTTTAGTTTTAGGTTATGTAATCGTTAGCAGTTGTTATACTACAGTGTGTAACCCTTATTCAAATGATCAGTCCCACCTGATGTTTGCTCAGAGTTATCAAGGACAGTAAATTTATTATCCTAAGTAAATGTAGTGGACCATATTTGCTTGAGATCTTTGAAGGGAACAGAAGTATGACGATTTAATGTACTAGAAAACAGAGTGGCTATTATAGTCATAAGAAAAAGCCACATGTGAAACGTGAAAGGCACTTTTAATTAAACATATTGTGGTTAAAATAAGATCCCTTTATGTTGCTCAAGTGTTTCCAGCTGTCAGTAGAAAGTGACTAAAGCCTGCTTGAATAATGCCATGTGCCACTTAGCATATCCATGATGTAATCGCATCATATTTGCCTCGGCCTAGTGTCTGCCCTTTCACAGCTGCTATAAAAACATTTTCTTTTTTTCCACCTAAATTTCCAGGAAAAGTTCGTCTCACATACATGATTTTATTTTATTTTCCTGTTAAGTAATAGTGACTGAAATGCAGCCCATTAAGACTGCGTTATTATGTTATTATATTAAATCAGATTAGATTACTGCAGTCACTTCAAAGCCATTTCCAAGCAGCTGCTCTTCATGGCTAAAATTGTGCTTCTATATATGCGATATCACCTAAAAATAACGCATACAAATAGTTTGAAAGTAGAGCTGCATTATGACTTTGGTTGTGTGTACAGGAAAATGTAAGATGTCCCATTAAAAAAAGAGGAAGTTGGTGGACATGCACAGCTCATTTGTCTGGTGCAAAAAAATCAAGCGATTATAAAGGAAACGATCAATGTTGGTTCAAAACATCATTCGAATTGTTGCCAGGTACATTTATTTATGTCATTTTTTAATGTCACTACAGGAGGTACAAAGTTGCTAAGTTCCCAACAATAAAAAGAAGTTGTGAGCAAGTGGAGCAGGGCTTTGGTTGCAGATACAAAAGAAAGTTTTGGCACCAAACTGTGGCTTCTGTTTACGTAAAACTATGAATAAATAACTCTATTGTACTATGAACATATGTGAAGGCATATCTGCTGAAGGTTTGAAACCATATTAAGTCGTAGCACTTGCCTCGATGTTTTCAACTTCAACGGCTATATTTTTGCAGCAATTTTTTATTAATATGCAACAATAGCCAAAGGGAAGAGTATCCAGTTTATCATCACCAAGGTAAAGCCGGCTGAGCGGCAGGTTTAAGAAAATATTAATGCTAATGTTTAAAACTTTCACTGCTGCATGGCCCGGTGGTAGGAACTCTGTTATGAACTATATAAATGGTGTTATCTCATCCTTTGAAATATTTTCAAATGAGATAATGTGATTTAAAAGGCGGTATACTCCCTATTCCTAGGAATGCATCATAAAACGTTCAACTTTTATTCTCAGCCTTATTTTCTCTCTGCTACCCTTCAAGTCTCCATCAAGTGCTTAGATATTTCTTATTTTCTGTCACATGAATGAGCCTTTTTAGCATTGAGACAGTAGAGTGTCCTGTGAGAGTGGTTGTGCCTTGTTCTCTGCAGTGTTATTTTTAATGCTCTTTTCCTGCTTGAATACACAGATGGACTCCTCTTCTAGAATAGTCCGTCTGTCTCTCTCCGTCTCTGTCAGTGTGTCTGTCTGTCACTCAGCTCACATGGCAAGGAAGGCAAGCCTGCCCATGCACAGCAAGATATCTCTTGGGATTCTTGATGGGAACTTTCGAAGTCATCCTTCATGCTGTGAAGCGTCTGAATTTCTCACAGTCCTTATCAGTAGCATTTCCGTACTCCTGCCGATGCACTCAGGTGCAGATGTAATTGGAAACTCTACGGCCACATGTTGGTGAAATAATATTTTTGCATGTATGAGGCTGTGATTATTTTCAGGCGGGTGGTTTGAGCCACTTTTTCGTCTTTTCCGATAAAACTGTCTTTCTTTCTCGTGTGTTGCTGTGCTTACCTCACTTGCTCTCTCCTGTACTTTTCCGTGCGTCCTTCCCCCTGCCTGTGCAATGTGACGGAAGGTAATGCTGTGCCTTGCTCATGTCGGATCCATTAGGGATGAAAGCACACTGCAGTGATAAAAGATTGATCCAGTACTTCTTGCATCACATCCCTCACATCTTGCTCCCTTATCCTCCCTCACACCCCTCTTTCCAATCCAAAGTCAACCCAGTTTTCAATTTATCAAATCATTTGTACTCCTCTAAATAAATCATCCTCACCGAGTTTACTATGGCAGACGTTTTCCCACAGGATTTCATAAAGGAGAACACAGTCTTGTAGGATGCTGTAGAGTCTTACAAGTTCTCACTTATGAAATTTTCTCGATGGTGTGTTTATTTAAAAAAAGAAAAAATTGGGACGGCTCTGTTTCAGTGTCTCCTTTCTTTAGTGTTCTTGCTGTATCGGGTAGGATAGTATGTACTTTGCTAGAAGAACCAGTGAGAGACTGGCATCCAGCCCAACACACACACACACACACACACACACACACACACACACACACACACACACACACACACACACACACACACACACACACACACACACACACACAGGCCTTTTCTTCGCCTGTTTTATCTGAAGAGGCAAAGACAAACACAGCAGACCTGTAGTTTCAGCAGAGAGGTTATAATTACTGAGAGGAAGGGAGGATTTAAAAAAGGAATTTCACTGTGGCTCTGTTTTGAGATTTTTTAGAAACCTCTCTTTTCAAGAGCACCTGGCTTTTTACTTTTTATGTGTGAGTTGTAAAGCTGTACAGAAATTTGTGGACTGATTATAAACAAGTGTTGAAGTCTTTTGATCCTTGAAGTTGGAGAGGCATTTCCCTGAGGCAGTGAGGCTTTTTTGTTTTTTATGCCAACTTTTCTGAATTGTGCTTACTTTTGTCCTCAGTTATCCCTTTCAGGAGAAGCTGTTGAAATAATTCGAGGTCACCGAGTGACACAAATAGCCACAATCTCCCTTCATTCATCTAACATGTTCAGGTCAGAGGTTACCTAAAGCCATCTACTCTCAGAACCATGCAGACTTGGTCCACCTTAGGATATGTTCCCAAGTAAGCCCAGCTGGCTATAAAGTTCATCTGAGTCAATGTTTTCATGTCTTATCAGGATAAACTTCTTGTGACATTGTCAAACCAATAGCGTCTTATTTCCTGTCGCTATTTGACACCAGTGGCAGGTTACTGTTGCTGAGGTAATGAACAATCTGTGTCTGTTTGTAGGCTTGAGACGCATGGACAGACACTCAATGTGTAGTCATTATACTGCGGTAAACATCTTATTCCCGCTAGGATGGTCATGTGACCGTTTGTGTTTGTGTGAATCTGTGAATATGTGTGAGAGTGAGCGAGCAAGCAGCAAGTTGCTCCCTTGCTGAACCAGCCATGCTATACCGATTCTCTGCACACAGAGCTCTCTGGGCAGTAAATAACACGGTGCCTCAGCTGGGGGACCTGGAAAGGTCCACGAGGGGGGTCAAGACTCCAACAAGAAAGCGAAAAAAATATCTGCCTCTGGGAGCAGAGATAGTAAATCATCATATAGGACAGGAGAGAGGCAGGTGGATCTGACAGATTTGCCCGTCATGCTGAGAGGCTTGACGGTAGACCTGTCATTGAATGTTGATATGGTAGATCAAGCATAAAACATGCAAAACAAACCACCATTGCTCATGGGTAGATGTAGGTAAAACAAAAATTCTCTGGAAACTTTTGGTCTGAGAGATTCGCTTATACATCCTCTTATAAATACACCAAACATGACAACATTACAGCCTATACATAATATTGCTACTTCATTTTGATTGAAGTACAAAAACAGGTTCTAAGTAAACAAAGTTACAAGAGTCTAATGATCCTGTAAGCCAGAGGTAGGCAACTCTAGGCCTCGAGGGCCGGTGTCCTGCAGGTTTTAGATATCTCCCTGTGTCAACACACCTGAATCAAGTGGTTAGTTCATTCCCAGGCCTCTGGAGAACTTCAAGAAATGTTGGGGAGGTAATTTAGCCATTTTAATCAGCTGTGTTGGATCAAGAACACATCTAAAACCTGCAGGACACCAACACTTGAGCCCTGGAGTTGCCTACTCTTGCTGTAAGCAGTATCAGTACGTTTCATGCAACCCTATGGAGTTGAGTCTTCATCACCTGTACAGTTTACTTTACTGCACTTCCTTTAACCCTGTGACAGAGACACCAAAACTGGTCCTTTATTTCATCCAGAGCGATAAGCAGATATAGGAAAGATACAGACATATTTTCAGCATCAGATTACCGTCATACCTGGGCCCTGCTCCAAGACTTAACTTTACTGAGTTTCCTGGATATCTTATCTGGGTAAAACCCTCAAAAGTGGAGCATGTCATAAGTGTTATTTATAAGATATATATTTTTTGTAAGTTTTATTTTGATATATCTCACATTTGGTATTTCCATCTTTATGCTTGCTACTTTTAATATTCCTTCATTAAGAAACACCTCGTCATTGTTCCATCTTGTCCTTGTTGTCCTTGTTATTCCAAAAGGGTAGCTAACATATCTCTCACAAGTATACTCAGCCACAGGATCCTTGTCAGTTTGTGTATATACTTGTGTATCCATACCAAAGATCACCGTGGTGATCATGTGGAAGATCTTAGTCCCAAAGGTGCTCCAAGGATGCTGGAAATCGGCACCCTGCTCTCCTACTTTTTTCTGATGCACACATCCGTCTGCTGCACTGCTCGGGCATCGTCGTTACTCCTCTCAAAGTAATGATGGGGAGAGAAAGTCATGCGTGACACCACCTTCCCATCAAACTATAAATCATCTGAACCTTATGATCTGCTTGCAACACAGGTATTTCATCGTTCACTTTCTGTGCAGTTGAGTATAAAACTCAAAATTATACTATTAAGAGCACTGCGTATAAGAAACAGGTCTGAAAGCTCGTATCAATTTCAATTGTATTGTTTGATCTTCTCTGTACTTACTCAGAGTTTGACTTATCCTGTAAAAATAAGCATATATTTTTAAAGTAAGGTATCTAAAAATGTAGCGTGTTTTTTATTTATTTATTTTATTTAAATAGTTAAATATATATATCTTGAATGTACTCCCTAAGTTACTCTGGATCTTTTTTTTATCTTTTAATGTTTATTTGCTCCACTCTCTGACTGATGTTTTGTTTGACTCATGTAACATTTAGACCACACACATGTGACATCGCAGTTCTGTGACGCATTGTAAATACCAAAGTGTTTACCTGTTTAACCCCTTAGGAGCCTTTATCTTAGCGTACACAAATAGCGTCTTTGTGGAATGAATCTCCTTTCCTGCAGATCTTATCTTTGTAGCAAGACTTAACAAGGTCCTGCTGCAATATTCTACCTTTAGTTTTACTTACACACAGCCACACACACGCACACTCTTGGTTGCTCTCACTCTATGGCTGTGCTGTATTCCTAGCTAAAGGCCAGGCATGTTGAAACTCCCTAGGTAAATACTGTAAAGGTGTGAGGATGAATGTTTTGCATAGCTGAAGGTCCTTAGCGATGGAATAACATGTTAATTTGTACAGCTGGTGGCTGCTTCTCAAACTTTCTGGCTGTCTTTCAATGATTGTCACGGTCGGGACCCAGCTTTCAGTTTCAAAGTCGAGTCTAATCAAAACCAGCAGTGAATGGACTGCATTAGCTATAGTAGTCACATGGGAACTGCCCATGTAATGTTCACGGCCTGTAAAAAGAGACAAGTGGAATTCCTCACTTTGATCTGTGAAAACATGCTTTACACAGAGAGATGTATGTGCTGGAGTTGTGTGTTTTTTGTTGTAATAGTTCATCCCTGTGCAAGAATGAGCACCTGCTGTATCCTTAAGTAATAACTGCCTCACCTAACAGGCAAACAGACCTGTGATGGACGGGTGTGTTGATAATGATGATCTGATGCTTTGAGATTTCTTTTGTGCTATTTTTGTTGCTGCAACACAGATATAGATATATAGATATAGATATATAGAGATATAGATATATAGATAGTAGAGGTGGGAATCACCATACATCCCACGATACGATATTATCACAATACTTAACGCACGATATGATATTATTGCGGTTTTTTTTTTTTGGTTTTTTTTTTTTTTTAAATATCTGCGATATTCAGATTCTGTAAATAAAGGTAAACTTTATCAATATTCATTTTATCTAATATTAAAGTCTCGCACTCAGTCTTTCTCTCATTTCAGTCAGTTTTATTGTTGACAAACGGAACGGTTTGTATTACATACTAGTCCAACTTAACTGAATGCAACCATCTGGTACAATTATAGCTATTCTGAACTATGCAATTTATGAAAACTATGCAGCCCCTTCAGCAACTGAAGAATTTGAAAGTAAATTAAAACAAAATATAATTTTACATTAAATAAAAAAGTTTTAAACTTAATTAAAATAAAACATGTCTTAAATTAAAATAAGTAAACTGTCATGTTTATTGCTGCCAAAAAAAGTTAAACACATTTGGACAGTGAAGGAATGTCAAGATTCTTGCTCAGAAAAAGGAGCTGATCAACATGCTCTGAAGTCAGAGCACAAAAACTTTTTTTGTAACAAAATATCGTTTTCTGCTGTCCCTGTATCGATACATTATTAGCAAACAAAATATCACGATACTACACGGTATCGATTTTTCCCCCACCCCTAATAGATAGATATATAATTTTTTTTTTTCTTCAAACTTGAGCAACTAATGGTAACTCCCTTCAGCTTATATAAGGACTGACGAGTGTATGTTGCATCATGGATTGCATGGACTTAGTAGAGTGTGATGAACAAAACACCACCTCTCTCAGTTCGGAGGCTCTAAAGTCAAAGGAGTTACTAATTCCATGTACTTTAAATACAGTTAATCATATCAAATGATAAAAAGTAATTAGACAGGGCTCAATACTTAATTATAAAGATTGCATGTTGTCAACCCTAATCATTGTTTTGCTCTTTTGCATTCGAGGCCTTATTCTGATTTTGCTTTAAGATCTAGGAAAAAAAAAAAACGAGAAAACAAAAAAACAAGAGTAAATAATTGATATGAGCAGACATGGAAGCGACCTTTAAATTACTAATGAGTTTAGCGTCAAACTTGTGACACTGGAGGATAGCTTTCCTCCTCAATGGCACATGCATGGGCACATGGGCACATAAATAACGTGCTGGAAAATTCAAGACTACAAATTTTCCACTTATGTACTGTGTAAATTGCATTTGTTAAATTAGTGGGTTCAAGCATAATCATTTTTGAGTCAGGCTCCCTGGTGTCTATACTTATTCTCATGTAACGTATTATTTAGTCTATCTGCTAACTGAATATCTTCTTCTGCGTGTCTGTTCGTAGGCTATATATGACCATGTACTTATTGCGCATCCTATATAAGTGGGTCTGCCACTACTATGTGTTTTATATGAGTTTGGCTGGGAACAGAGTGATATCCTCCTTCCCTGGCAAGCACTGCTGAGTCAGGTTGGGAGTATATAATTACATATGGGTACCCATCAGCAGTCAGAAAGTCTTCTTCTATGGCTCACCCAACAATATAAACTCCTGTGCTTGCAGGGCTCAGCTTGCAGGCAACCAAACCAGTCATCCTGAGCTGAGCTCTCAGTGGAGGCCAGCTTTGCTTGACCTCTCATTGGCTATGTGAAAAGGACTTTATTATCATTCTCACCATTAGCTGCTGGCTCTATGGGCAGATCCATGAGTCAGCGCAAACAAATATGTCCCCTGTAATGTATTCACCTCCGCTCGGCTTCCAGGCTTGAAGCAAATAAGTGAATGGCGACTGCCAAATCAGGTATGAGTAAGTATTCATCACAGTGCGGTGAATAATGCAGTATTGTTGTATTGCGGCCAGGCCTGTGTAAACTATTGTGGCCACGTGCTTATAGGTGTCTAGTTTATTGGCTTACAGTGAAATCCAAAATTGTGCCACGAGTTCTTTAAATTTCCAGAGTAGAATAATAAAAGCAAAACCTACTTTCTTGGGCCATCGGTCCATTTTGTTTTCATCGCTTTTCAAATTCATAATCGCGTTAGGATTGGAGCCTCTCCAGGCTGGTGTTGGGCGAGAATTTGTAATTTCAAGAACTGAATTTGAACAAATGTTCTTTGTATGACATCTACATATGCTCTTCCTCCCTTGTGGTTAAGGGCAGGTTACGATTTGTCACTGTGAGTGCTGCTGGTGATTCACGGTGAGTGGGATTTTACACTAAGTGCTGTTTTTACACAGTGTGACTGCAGGGGTATTGACTGCCAAGGGTGATGGCAAGACTCTGAACGGCCATTTCAAGGTGTCCTTCAAGTGGAAGTAATTGAGTTTAAGCTGTAAACTCTCACTGATCATCAGTTGCATGCTTAACGCAAGGACAGCTTGTATTTTATTTTAGATATATGTATGATGCAGTGAGTTGCACCATCTGATTTAGAGTTAACATTTAAAAAAGAGCAAAGCAAATGACATAACTAATCTATATCAAGATCAACTTTTTAAATGTGTATAATCACCCTCATGAAGCTCATTTTTAGCAGCTTTTTATAACTACTCTGATTCTATTAATACTATATTGTTTCCTATATTTGCCCTTGCAAAGGTTCTGCCTGTGTTAATGAACCACTGATCCACTTTCACTGAGATTTCACACTTGGATTAGGTAATCATTATAATGGAGAAGGCTAAAAGGCTGGAGTGACAGATCCCTGTATGGAAGTATGACAACCAAAGCTTATTAATGCTGTTTCTGATTCTTTTGCGCTCAGTCATTAGCATGTCAATGGAGTAGAAACACAGGCAGACAGGGGGCATTTTCAAAAGGGCTTGTCAGTAACAAGCACTTGGACTTTTTTCTGAGAAATATTTACCAAAATAATGTACTGTGAAAAACTGCATTATTCATCACGTGTGTTGAAGCTTCACTGAAGCTTTGCTAGTAGAAACCCAGGCAATTGTTCAGTCTCTAATCAGCAAACATCGTGTCTGGAGCCTGGCCCTGGACTGTGAGGAAGAAGTGTCACCATCAGTGTCACACATAATTTTACACATAAGGCTACCCTAATGCTCGCATTAAATTAAATGTGACTTTGCAAGAGGAAACCAATGTTTATTCTCAAAAGTAGAAGAAATGTTTCCATGTGTCACTTACTGACCCTTTTTAGAGTTGCTTTCCTAGCACCTAAACAAACTTATTGACCACTAGTGAGGTGTGTATACATGGAAACTTTAGTGTTAATTTGTGCAGTAGAAGCCCTCACCCCTTGTAAATCTACAGCACTTTCCTCACAATACTCAGTGTGCCTCTGTCTGCTGCTGGCACTTGGTCCCTGCTGATAATAACTTATGCAAAGGAGTTGCTGGTGTCCGTTGGAGAATTTAGAAAGCGTTTCTTACATGTTTTCATCATGTAAGGTTTGGAAGGAGCTCTGTTAAAGATACAATCGCTGCTGATAAATACATGAGGCTAGGCTAGGCTTGTTAGCGTTATTAATTTAAAGCAACTCCCTGAATACCTTCTAATTGTGCCTGAAGGCTGAGTTGATCTGGGATTGCACAGATGTTTTATCCAGTACAGTACAGTTCAATCCCAGAGGCAACTTTTAGTTAAAAATGTGCAGGTGGAAGAAGAGAGATTTAAATGTATGGGTACTGGGACTACTAATGATTTTTTTTTCTCTTTAAATTCAGTTGCTTTTTCCGTCATAGTTCTCCTGTTCAGATATGACCTATCATTGGCCTTATCAGTGAATACATGAACAGTTTAATGTGTAAATTAAGAACATTTCCATTTTTTAGTTTGTGTCCGTTGCAACTCTTTTGCAGCCAGTGTGCAAGACAATTGAGATTTCAACATGTAAAACCAGTTCTATTTGCTGAGGCTAAAGAACACTTTTCTGCCACTGTGAACAATTTTTAGTGCTGTTCTCAACTGATTGTGTCAGAACTTTTTGTTCTCATCTTTCTGTGGAACATAACCTGTGCTGACGTAGTAGATACTGAAAAATGAAATAGGAGGAGGTGTGACAAAGAATGCGAAACAAGGAAGCCAGGCAGAATGAAATAAAATATCTGTATTCCATTTTATTGGTGGTAACAGTGCTTATCTGTGGTAACACTCCAGAATGGCAGTAAAAGCTGGTGTGTCAGACGACTCAGCGATGCCAGAGGCCACAAAAGAGACAGCATTGTCTGCTGAGTGTAGAACCAGAGCAACAATAGTCTCTCTGCAGTTTAGATGAGACCAGGCTGTTCTGTGCCAGCGTGTTGCTGTCTCTTTGAGTGTTTGTCTTTGCCAACCTGGAACAGAGTGGCACTGAGGGCCTAGCTTCTCCCAGTACTCTTAATTGTCCTTTAACAACAATATTTATCCTATTATATACATGTAAAAAAGCGTGGGACAGGGTCTTATTTCCCCTGCGTATACTGATAGGGATAAATGTTTGCATGCATTTGTTGCTACGATCCATTGACAAATGCGATGTAAACTCTGCCCTTTACTCCTGCCATTGTTCCTCAGACTCGTGTTGCTGCCCTTACTCAGAGCTGGAGCAGATTCTTATAAAGATAAGCCTACACGGTCTGTCTTCTTTTTGTGAACTCCCAAACATATACAGGCATGCATTCCCAACCTTTGACCACTGCATGTGCATGACACAGGGTTGTGTACTGCCCCTGCACACACACTCACATTCATATTACACACCCACACGTAGCCTTGAGCATTTAGGAGCTCTAGTACATTATTAACCCTGCTTGGAATTTTTCTGCAAAGCTTTTGTTTCCGCAGGTTTCCTAATATTGTGTATGACTAACAGAAATGACTTGTTCAGACCTTTAGAAAGGAAATTGAAGGTTAAGGTGTGTCTGCCCAGCTGCATCAAACCAAGTGCATTGTGCTTGAGTGTCAGCTTTTATGTCTTTACATGTCTTGTGTGTTTATATGTATGTAGGAAAAAAGGGGATTTGGAGATTGGGTGTCTTTCAAAACACTTGATTCCTGTCTGAGCAGCCTCAAATGTTTGAACTTTAGGGGGGGGGGTTTGGGTCCTTGTGACGTAAATGTCGTCATCGGACCACGACCAAGGTGGTCGATTGACAGCGTGGACTCGTTTGTGGAGAATTTACATTACAGTGCACCAACTACGCATGCGTCCAGGCAGCAAATTTCAAGCGGACTTCAAAGAAGTATAACAGGAGTGGCTAACTCGGTCTTCTGGTCTCCCGCTGTCCGTATATGCAACCAAGTATAATCTAGGCTTTAAGTTCCCATCAGTTCACAGCTTGAGACAGATCAAGCCTTGTGTATTTGCAGTGCTGTGATAAAAGCCACTTTTTCTTTTAGTCAAATTTACAAAGCAGATGGGAGACCTGTATTGAAGAGACACAAACAGAGGCATAGAGAGGGTGATGAAAGACACAAAGCAGGTTTGCTAGATGGATGAGTGATAATAAGGGTGGCACATTTTCTCTACCACTCTCTTTTTTTTTTTAAACTGTCAGCATTTTTTCTTACATATTCGTTGGCTTTCTCATTTATGCACTGTCACTGTCTTTTTTTATCTTTCATTATATAAAAATGACTTATGTGTATTCCTTGTGAAATTCACCAGATGAGCTCCTCAAGTGGCTCTTTTGTGAGTGTGTTCTTATCTGAGCTTGGAGTCAGAGATTATTGATTACTGTTTATTTCTCTTCAGGGGATTTGTGACTGGTCAGAGTTTCAGTGAAAATTGCAACCTGTTTTTTGTCATGGGTAAAGTTGGGTATGTGGTGGTGTATTATTATTTTTTTTTCCATTAGAATTGGGTAGGGTGGGTCAATGTGAGTTTAAGGTGTACGGTTGGAATTTAATTCCCATGTGGGGACAAAACTGATTCGTAACACTAAAAACATTTACTTTTCTGTTGCTGCAGCAACTACACAACAGGAGAGTCACTTCCTACATTTAGAATGAGTCACTCACGCGGATTCATTAACCTTGATAGTTTGCCAAGTGAAGCGTTGGAGAATGTTGAGTACATTTAAGCTTAATTATTTATGTTTTCGTTGTCTTTTATTCCTGCTGATTTACAAGCTTTTGTTGTCCTTTCTGCCTTATTAGGTGTAATAGTGAAGTAATAAAGCTCACAAAGTAAAATAAATGAAGGATGACTCTGAGTGATTGCCTTCACACCACCATCTGCTCAGCTGTGAATGCTACTCTGCTGCATGTGCTGCCAGACAGTCCTGAGATTATTGGAAACAGTGGATTTGCTGCCTGAATAACTATTGCCAACTGGACTCTGTTCTACAAGACACACATAAGATGTGTGTCAGGCAATATATAAGGCAGCTGATATCTGTAATAGGCTAAAATCAGGCTCTAGCATGTTTAGAGGCTCATAACATGTGCACAGCAAACTGCAGCTGGTGTTTGTCCATAGCATTTGCATATTTATGTGTTATATTGTCAGTGTATTCCCACTCTTTATCTTTGGTGATTTTAGTCCATGTTTTTAATGGTACCTTTGGTTCTCCTCCTCCTGTTTTTCCACGAGAACTGACACAGGACTCCAGAGCTGTTCTGAGAAAATGAGCTGGGTCAGGCGGATGTCTGGTTGTCAGTGTTGCTCTGCCTTTGACAAAAAGAATAGACAGCAACCTGAGACTAACAGGCCCGTTTGTTTCCTGTTAGTTTATCACATTTCACTAGCCAGGAGGTACAAGAGCTAAATATCACGGGAGAGTGACATTCTGTGCTGGGAGATGTTTCTGTGTTTGTATTCTCATTTAATCTGATTGTTATGGTGCATAAAAATCTTGGATGTCTAATGTAGGAAGTTTTAGATGAGGTGCTGCGAAGAAGTTGCAGAATAAGCCTTAATGTCAAGAGCTCAACCTCTCCTTTAGCTCCGTTTCTGTTTCTCTCAGGGTTGTTTCCGATCCATGATGGTGCCTTCCTATAAATTAAAGTTTGGTTTCCAGCCTTTAGTTTTCATTCCCATGCTTGAAAATGAATGTTTCTTCAAGTTCATATGTATGTGTTCATAAAAAGCCTCAGAGCTAAAATAAACGATTGTCTACACATTCTGTCAACCTGTTAAGCTTGATTGTGCATTACAACATAGCACACCGTGTGCCCACTCAAAGAAGAGCGTTGACATCTTTGCTTGCGTTGACATTTCTGGCGTTGGAGTTTGATAAGCACTCCCTTTTTCATATCAGGTTTCATTCCAGATGAAATCATCATACACGTTTCATCCAAATAATTTTTACCTCGTGTGATCATCCATCACTATCTCCCGCTTTATTTCCTATGATCTCATTGTATGTGATCAATCTCTAAGCTATGTGTTTTGGTGCCACATTCTGGGATGCTGTTGCCACATCCATCGGGTCTGTGATGCTGTTTAGATGCCAAACAAATGGTAAATGGCCTGTATTTGTATTTGCCGGGGAGCAGAGTTCTTGTTTGGCATCTAAACAGCGCAGAAGTAATGGTAGTGTGGACCAGGCAGGTCAGAGGAAGGGTGAGGCGAGGCCTTTGTTACGAAAAACAGGAATTCTTCCGGCTGGAAGATGAAGTCAGTGCATTCCTCCAGAGCAGCTCCCAATAGTCAGTGGAGCATTGAAGGAAGGCCATGGTGAATGCTGGGGCTCAGTTTTAAACACCTCCCATTGAAAACCAGAGAGACAGACAGAAAGAGAACACCATCTGTCACACTGTTTGGTAAAGAGTTGCCTTTTACCCACCTAGGCTACACTTGCTGTGCCAAGTCCTTACAGATAACTCTGCCTGAGGCCTTTTTATGTGTACGACAGTGTTTTATTACCTTGTTTTGAAGTGTAGCTGTAAAAGTACAGACTGACAGCAGGACTGCACATAATGAAATTTCTTTAGGTTAAACCTGCTGCCTGGACGTGTTTTAGACTACCCGCTGATCAACTGTGGAAGTCTGATGAAACCTACTTGTGGTCCTGCTGAGGCCCGTCAAACTGAACACACGTACACACATTTGTTCCATCTCTCCTGCTATGTTTCGTACACTCCCAAACACCCTCTTCAAAACATAGACACACTTGAGTTGCTCCACTTTCCCTGTCTGTTCCCCTTGGCACTAAGCTATCATAACGGCTTTGAAGGAGGGCAGCAGAGCGTTTAATTGGGTTACAGATTGGCATTTATGCTCCCAGGTCCACACGATACTGCCGGGCTTTTAACTAACCACTGGGAACTTAATAAAACGCCACAACGCTATACCCATCAGCTGCCAGTCTTTTCTAATTCCATGATCCATGTCTCAGCACAGCAGATTTTGGATGTCAGTGCTGTTTGTTGTATAAACTGGTATTTCTACAAAACGCACAGTAAGTGAGGGCAATATGTACTGTACATCAACGCTTTCAATGCATCATGTTTAGGTTATCAACAAGTTGTGTCCCATGTGTTGGTGTTGGATTACATAAGCACATTGAGCTCACGTTTTTGTTTGCTGGGTATTCTTGTTACTTTGGGGAAACTTTGTTACAGTAGCACACCTCTTACTTTCTTCTCTGCTGTTTAATTTTTTTTTCACAGAGTTAGTGCCATGCAGTGGTAAGCTGAGGAAAGCCAAGCTGAACTGATCTGCTCTGAAGACTTTCTTACCCTTCACCGTACCCTATCAGTCCCAGATGGAGCTCAAAGTGTGGGTGGATGGAGTAGTGCGGGTTGTCTGCGGTCTGTCCGAGGAGACTTCCTGTCAGGATGTGGTCATTGCTCTAGCACAGGCCATTGGTAAGTACCTCAAACGTTGTCATCATTTCATGACACCAGCTTATCTTTAAGCCTGCTTAGATAAAAGCTTGGCATTTAGATTTTTATGCATACACAAACAAGTGTACTGAAGCATCGCAGAATTGCCCTCATCCTGTTCTTTATTAACCTTTTTGCTCTCCGCTGACCCAAATCAAGTACGCTGCTGGATTGTCAGCAGGTCAGTTTGAATTTGAGCCGGCACTCTGTCCCTATATCCTCCGGCTTTATTTGAGCTATACGCTGCGGTAGGATTGAACAGAACTCCAGTTTTAGCGCTCTCCTCCTTCTATGAGCAAGCTGCTTGCCAAGTCATTAGGGAGGGTTTGTCCTAATTTCAAGGTCCTTGTGGAAACTTCAGTTTATTTGAACATTTTTCACATGTTGTGTGGCTCTTACGCAGCTGCCTTTTATTCCAGTCCACAGAGGCAGAGATTTAGACGTATCAGCATCGTCATAATGCATCTGATGTCATTTGTTCATTATTTAGAATTGGTACGAGGACATAACCCCACAGTTTTATTAAAAATAAAAGAGAGAAGCAACTAAGAATACAAAAAATTTGACTGATGTATATCATTTTTTAGGAATAAAAATATTGGTGTGCTACTTCTTTGTATGGAAATATTTAGGGTAGGAGGTTTTTTATAGTCACTCTTTATTTTTTCTGTCTTTGTCACAGGTCAGACAGGCCGTTATGTTCTTATTCAGCGTCTAAGGGACACAGAAAGGCAGCTGCTGGCCACAGAGAGGCCTCTGGAGTCTCTCGCAAAGTTGGGCCAACATGGCAATGAAGTTCAGTTCTTTCTACGTCGCACTGGCCCCAGCAGCAGTGATGGACCCGGCTCAAAACAAGAGAGACCTAATCCCCTTCCATTGCCTAAGCATCCTGAACCAGAGCCTTTGAAACGTAGCCAGCCTAAAAAAGCCCTGACCTTTAACTTGGGGCCTTCCACCTCTCCTAAGACCAAGGCCAAACAACTTAAGAGGTCTCCACGGGACTCTCCAGAACAAAGAGCCTCCCCCTCTCCTTCATCCAGCCCTCTGTCCCCTCATATGTCATCCCCTTCTCCCTCACTACCTATAGGCCCTTCAAAAGATGAAGTATTCAGGAAAGTTCTTCAGCAACAGGAGAGACTAAGAGCCATTGAGGCCCAGTTAGAAGCCCTAGAGAGGGAGTCACACACCTGGGAGCGTCCCTACCCATCTCCATGTCCCTCACCTCTTTCTGATGCTCGTTTGCAAGACGAGATGGACGCTTTGGAGCAAGCAATGCGAAGGAACCAGGCAGAGCTTGCACATGAGCAGTACTGGGAGGAGGAGCTAAAAGCCGAGGTAGAAAGCGAGCGAGGAATGCGAAGGAAGCTTGGAGAGCTCCATACAAAGCTAGATGACTGTGGACGGCGGCTCCATGAATTCTCAGTTCGCTCTGCTCAGCTGGAGGAAGAGATCCAGCGGGAAACCCAGACACAAGGGAAAGCCACAGGACCTGAGGAGTCGTTTGACGCTGTAAGGGAAGAGTTACAAAGTCGAGAGAGACATGGGACAGAGCTAGAGGAACAGCTATCTGAGACTGACAAGGCTCTGGAGAAAGCAGAGTCTCTGTTGCAGGTAAGGAGAGAGGTCTGTGCTTTAGAAAAAGGGCTGTAACTCCACACAAGCCCTTCTGTTGTCATTTCAGGGGTGCAGTCCATACCCTTTTTTGTATTACTCAAAACAGTATTCATGTTATACACTCCAATAAACAGTACGTCACGAAGCCTCGTGCATATTGATGAAACTGCAGTAATATGATTGCTGAATGCTCATATTCTACCATGTCTGAAAGTGCTTCATTGTCATGAGCTATTTACAACCTAGCTTAACTGGTTTAGCAGGTATCATCTTTTATGTATCGCACTTTCTAAATACGTGGTTACTGACTGTGTTTATATTATGTCGGCTTATATATGCATATTGTATTGTTTATAGATTTAAAAAAAATATTAAAAAGATTTGATTTGTAGAACAAAAGCCTCTTTTATTGGATCTATTTCTCAGCCTCAGCGTGTTGTAGTTTAGAAAGTCAGTTTGCTTTTGGTTGTCTTAGATGTGGCTTCATCAGTTTGAAGTGAAACGTGTGTTTCCTCTATGATAGTGATAGTTCAGTTTTTCAAATCCTCATGCACTGAAAGCCCAGAGTGTCCCATTCTTTGTCCTGTAGGCCACAATAAATATCAAAATATATCGTCACTCATGCTAATGGGGATGCATTTGTCATGAAACATTTTGCTGCGGAACAGAGATTTTTTTTTTTTTGGGGGGGGGAATTGTACATGCCTGTATAAAAACACCAGGTCATAACAGGTAACCAACAGCACTGTGAGTGCTTATAATCCAAAAGTAGCGCCAAAGGCATTTTGCCACCCAGACAGTAATTGTATGGAGGGAATGAGAAACCAGTATTTCCTGTAAATGAAATATTAACCTGACAGGGTATAATAAACCTCCGTTCGTAGTAATGGAAAGGGTCTATGTCAGCTGATCGGTTGAGGCAGCCAGCCGAGTCTTTAAAAGTGTTGGTGGTGATGAGCACAGTGTTCCTGCCATCAGACTAATGGAGGAAGACCTGCAGGTATGAACTGCCTCACCAGAATGTTGTGGTCCAACATCAATTACTCAGAGACACACACTTATTGGCTTGTTTGTGTGCACCTGAGTTCAGTCTGCGAGCCTAAAGGTGATGCCACTGCTTCACAATGTTCTTGAACACCAGCTTTTCAGTAATCTGAAGGCATCTGAAGACAGATTTAAAGGGAAAAAGCAAATGAGCTTTGGCCAGTATCTATTTATAAGTTTGCATCAGGCTGCTTAAATCTGACTGAATCAGAAAAAGTCTCATGGCACTTGTGGTGATTTGATTATTCATTGCAACTGAAACTGTCTAGTGACGTGATGGGCAGTAATCTTAATCAGTGACTGGAAGGGAGACTTTTAGAGTCTAGTGCCCCCTTGTGGTGAAAGCAAAAAACGTTCATTTATAAATGCAGTGATAAATTGTCCCTGCAATTGTGCAGATGGGACATATACCCACTACTAAACATCCTTAAATATGCATCCATACTTGAAAATGTGTAATAGTTTTATATGCTGCACCCACTTTCCTTTACAGGTAAAATACTTGTCTTAGATTTCTCTCACTGATCCACATTCTTCCCATTTCAGGACAAACAGGATGAGCTGGAGGAACTGAATAAGGAGCTGAGGCAGTGTAACCTGCAGCAGTTTATTCAACAGGCGGGTGTCCTGCCTGTTCAAACCAACTCACGCACAGAGCTTCAGGAGCAACTGGAGCAATTTCTACAGGATGGATACAGGGATGGAAGTAAGGAAACAAAACAATCCCTCAAATATTAATATTATGTTATGGTATACTTGATTTGTGTCATCTAAAGATATTTCTTCTTTTAACTCAGCTCAGGGTGTAATTCAATTTGAATCTCCACCTCGTCCTACTGCAAAGCAGTTCCTGGGACATCCACGCAACCTTCAAAACCCTCTAGTGTCCAGCCTCAACCCTGAGGGTGTGTATGTGTGAGACCCCGCTGCTTCTCAAGTCCACAACCCTGCTCCTCTCCTGCCCTGCTCTGTCCATCCCTTGGTCCCAGAGCCCCTCACCCCTGCCATATTTTCTACCCCAGCTTGATTGGGTTTCGGGCTACAGCTGTCGTTTATGGTGTTGGGTAGTCGAAGCATCCCTATGGTGGCTGTCCCTGCTGCTTCCCAGCAGCTTTCCTCTGCTCTACATTTAAAGACATAAAGACCTCTATGGCTAATTTTCAGCAGATTCTTGTCCTCAGCTTTTTACAGTATTCTTAGAAGTCCATCCAATTTGTCACATATTCCTGTATGCTTTAACTTTTGTGGGTCTGTTTACTCTGTCAATTTCCCTTACTCCTTGTTCTCCGCATCTTACTATATGCTTCTGTACTAACAGTAGCTGCTTTTGTTATCCTTTAATGCATTTAGGGATTTGCTGCTAGCCCTTTTCCCCTCCTCTGTAATAACAGAGTGGCCTTTCCACCCTCGAGTCAATAATCGACTATCAACAGCTGCTTTTCAAAGTATTTCCATGTAACACAGCAATCGCACTGGGAATTACTGTGGCAGGCATTCTGATTGTGTTTGTTGTTTTTGTTTTTTTACTCTTGACATGAAAATACATGCCACCAATGTAATTTCAGTTTGCCTTTTATGTATGGATACTATTTATAAGAGGGATGTATCTATACAATGCCTTGTACTTTGGTGATGCTTGACCAAAGAGCAAGAGCCTTTTACGAGGGCTCTGCAAAATATATTGCACTGTCCCATTCTCTTCCCATGTGAAGCCTTGGTCCCTGTGTGCCTGCAAAGAAATGGTATCTTCCTGCTCTCTTTCTGGAGACAGTGAATCGTATTTGGTGAGCTTGTATCTCTCGCAAGTCCATTTTTGCCAAACTTCATGCTAAAAGAAGAGATTCATTTCAAAAGTAGTGCCACAGGACCAGGGTTTGTTAAGATGCTTTTCTTTTCCTCCACTGGAATGAATCCGCCTGGTTCCTTTGCTTTCGTCACACTTAACATTTGACCTGTCACAATTCGCACTGTACCTCAGTGTGCTGTAGGTTTAGGATCGGCTTAGTTCACATACGTAGATTCCAATAACAATCATCAATCAAACAAACAATGGGAGCTATCATCCATAAGTGATCCTGCAAACCACCTTAAATCAATATTTATTGTGTCTTAGCACGTAATATCTCATTATATTATCTTTGTATGTGTCTGTTTGCTGACAGGTCAAAGTGACGTGTGTTGAAGTGTGCACTCTCTTTACCTTCTGCTGTGTGATGCGGTTTTCTTTTTGGGGTTATATCAATTCTCTCTCCTTTGGAAACAGACTGCATCCCAGTGCTTGTTATAGACACAGCTTGAAACTGCGTGTGTTCAATAATACTCATCTGACTGCAAAACTACAGTCATGGTGCTCAAACCTTGTGGGAGCAGGAATGAACCCAGTGACTGGGTTTGGGTCTATCTGTGTTTCTCATAGGGTTATGTGAATATCTTGATTGACCCAAATCTCTCGTGTTGTGTCTTAGCTGAAAAGTGTTATTTTTTTCTTTCCCTCAATACAAAGGGATCATCATCCCCATATATTTTTGTGTCTTGCAGTCCTGACATCCCGAGACTCGTCATGGAGATAAAACATGGACCGCAGGGCCAAGGAAAAGTTGTTCACTGTTCTGTCACCATCACCTCTTATTTAACCCTTTCCTTTGTAACGCTCATTTATTTTTTCAATATACCATGATATATATATATATATATATATATATGTATATAAATAAGACAAATATATTTACAGAGTTTTCCTACTGTAAACACTGCAGAGTATCTGTATGAAATGTAAAATAATTAGGAACCTTTGACCTAGAGAAATTATTGCAATAACTATGTATTTAAATATAATAAAATGTCCACAGTGTTTTAGATAAACTTTTATTGTCTGACTGGTTTTTGCTACACTCCTGTTCAAATTTTATTACAGACATATTTCTTTAAATGGTGCAGTCCATTAGAATCCACTTTCTAAAAAGGACAGTGGAACACAGCATGCAAAATGCATTATGAATATATTATATGTACTGAAATATGCATGTTTTCCTCATAGCGGGTGGTACAGTACATGATGTGAGAGTGCACAATAATTTCCAAAGTTCACAAAGCGCATCCTTGCTTGTCTATGCATCACAGCTGTTCCTGTTATGGATGCAGTCACACAGTGCATCTATATGAAACTAAAAACAGGAACAGGAGCATTGCTCTATGATCTGTTTAGCTGTAAATAATGTTGGCGTTCCTTTGACACTGATGATGTCAGTTTAATCAGTGGCTTTTCTTTTCTTTCCACTAGAGGAGATGCCATTGCTTCACTACAACAAGGTCAGGTGCATCGAGTGTCTTGTGTCGTTAAATTGCAGACGTGCTAAATTATTATGCAATTTGTAGTTTGATTGTTATGTAATTTGTAATAAGAATCACCCTGTACAAAAAGGCACGACACATTTGTGCTCCACCCCTTTCCTGTTTTGTTTACTCTGGAGGGTAAATATTCTGGCTGTCACACACTGAGTGACGCGAGCCTTCCTCTCTCTCCGGCTAACCCCCACCTGAAACCCTGTGGACGTCTATAAATACTCTCATGTACTGATACTCAGCAGGTATAATTACAGGGAGAGTAAATATTTTTCTTCTGTCTGTCCATTTAGGTGTGTCTATTAGAAACTGTGTCCATCCATCAAAAACATTGATTTATTTTTTTTTCATCTGCCTTTTCTGCTTTGTGCCAATTTTAATGACTTGTGAATTATGGAAAATTAGATGAGACTGCCAGTTTTGATATTATGATCAATTATGTGGAACTGGATTATCCTGAGAAGATTTAGAGCTGTCTGGCTTTGTAAGGGTTAGATAAGCTTCAAATCCTTGTTTAGGTCCCGGTGTCTGGACAAGCACAAGCCTCATGTGACACTGATGCCAACCTGTGGACATAGGAGGAATTACAAAATGTGCCCTTTTCCTAAAGGAACCTTTATAGTTTCCTTTCACTATATTAACAGTAATATTCTGATCTCTTCAAATTATGTAAAAAAGAAAAGTTGTTACTTGAGGACCCTTCACTTTTTTCTTTCTTTTAAAAAAAAGATTATCACAGGATAATGTTACGCATGTTCCCACACCCCAGACATCCCACGTGCAAAATGAGGCATCCACCCATTTCATATCTAAACCCTGAGGGCTCCAATCTCATAAGGGCACATTAACAGATTACGACTATGTTTTAGGACGACGTGCTGACAAAATCTTTTCTCATCAAACAAATGCGCATAAAAGGTGCTGCAAAGCTTAAAATTTGATTGCTTTCAGATATAAAAACTCACCAGCTCACCATGTGCATCGGGCACTGGTTGCCTGGGAAAGAACCTCCTTGGAATGGGAGTGAGCATCTGCACGTCCACACGTTATGATGATGAATGAGGCCATGAGTTAATGAGTCTGACATACTGCACTTATCTATTCCTTTGTGTCACTGTGAGTCATTATGCACTGATGGGGATAAAACATCCTCACACCAAGAAATGCACTACAGGGCACAACACACAGACAGTTGATTTGAGCAGAAACTTTACTTTGGTTACTTACAAGCATACATTGTACATACTGTATTGCTGCAATCCGTATGTATTTTCTTACACGGTAAGGTTGTGTCACTATATAGAATATAGTTAGTCTATATATGGTTATAGTCTGATTACTATGCATAATATTATCATAATATTGCATAATATTAGTCATTCTGTCCTGAAACCGAGTTTCTTTATAGCACTGTTCATCTTTTCCTTATGGGCCCAAAGGAACCTCTTGGAAGAACCCTCTGGAGGCCCCCTGACCTCAAATTGGTAACCAGTGAACGTGAACATGATCCAAACCCAACAGATGAAACAGAAACGAAACACTCACCAGGAGTCTCAAATGATGGCATTAAAGAGGAGGGAGTGCAAACGCCACACGGTCCTAAATAAGGTACTGTGTGAACATAGTAGGAAGTAGGTTACGGTACACATGGAGACCACTGGGAGAGCATTTATGTCCAGGCGGTGCTCACGGGGCCACGATCAAGGGCTGTTTGTAAACAGGTGTCTGTCTAATCCGGCTCTGGCTGGGTCTCAGACGAGTCAAAAATATGAGAGGTGTTCCCAAAACCAGGTTAGCCGCTGTCACACGCACAGTGGAACTGGAAACTGGCACAATGTGCGTTAGTCAGTGGCTTACCTGCTTTTAGACTGCAGATTTTGGCCTCAAGGCGCGCACAATCTGTGGAGTAATACAGACAAACGCTGTGTCATAAACAGCTGAATTATTTAAAGTTATTACACACACAAAACGACACGATAATGAAATTATCATCATGGAATCTTCTATGGTTTCCTGGAAACTAGTCTCTTCCAGAATAAGACATTACACTTAGCTTCCTGCCCACGATTTATGGATTACGGAAATATATAATAATGCTTTCATTTTCAATTGGCATTAAAAAAAGTTCCTAATTAACATATAATCACACGTGAACACTTGGCGACCCTAAACACAATATTACGCTGTTGTAACCAAATAGAACATCTAATGACATGCAGGATATATGTGGCCTGTTCCCCACACCATATAGAGAGAATAAAGAATAGTGGCAGATAAAGCAGAGCTACTTACCAGTCCCAAGTTTTCTTTTTGGAATATGTTTTTAGGAAAAATCTTGAAGTTTTCCGCCTACGTCCCAGTCTGCTCATAATCCGAACATCCAGCTAGTTTTTTCCTCTATTATAAATCTCAGAGCATGATTAAAGTTGGGTGCATTTAAGAATATAGTGTAGCCTACACCGACGCAGAAGTTCAATTCACTTGCACTACCCCTACCCTGCCCACTCCTCTGCATCTGCAACCCGACCTGGTTATTCAAATTAGGAAGAAGTTGACATCACGCTCAGCCAACGGGCTCCCGCGCTGGGGTTGAATGGCCCACCTTTTACGGATAATTGACCAATCACAGCCTGGGAGAGGCGGGGTTTTAGAAGAGCACCGTTCGGATGAGTTCTCCTGTTATAGTTGGGGTGCGGCGCGTTCAGTTTTGCACGTCGTACATTAGGAATGAACCATTATGTTGTTAACAGTTTCCTGCCCTGCTCGATTATTTATTGCGAGCATCAACGCCGAACAGGTTTCTTTGCCCTTAAATAGACATCATGTGATGCGACAGCTGCCATTGGAGGTGGCATATCTGTACTTTAGACTAGTTTGATAAAAGACGCCCCTACCCCTACGATGTGAAGTGGTTGAACTCGACTCGCTTGTGTACAGTGTTGCCATTAGCCGAGTGTGGCTGAGCACGTACCAAGGATGCTGCATGACAGCCTGATCTGACGGTGACGAGGAGGTGGAGGAGGAGGACGACGACGACGGGGATAAACTCTCAATTATTTACGACGGGAGAGTTGAGGACTCCCTAACAAATGACATAATATCATAGCGAGTTAAAGCAATGTGATTGTGAACGACCCCTGATTAGATGACATTACCCCCCCCCCGCCCACCCATATTTATTCATCGATTAATTAGTTGTAGTTATCTGTTAAAGTGAAACAATGTTACTTTGATGAATTAACCCATTTTTAAACTGTAACATGTTCTCTCTTTCCAAGATGTTATCAGACTTTTCGGTTTTGGAGTTTTCTTGTAATCAGTCTTAGACTGTCAGAGCGTTGTGGGATTATTCACAGCCAGGATACACATAACCCGTGACATGGAGTAGAAAATCAGGATTACGCACATTGCATTATGTAACAGTTGATTTTGTGTAAATTGGAGTTATCACTAGGGGGCGACAGAGTTTGGCGTTTCAATACAATCCGGCACAGACCCTCTTGGTGTTATTGCAGGTGTACCCCTCTATACTGTTATGAATTTGTGCAAGTGAACTTAAAATATCACCTTTACTGTGGAGCGCATAGGCACGAACCAATAAAAATAAAGAAATCGGTTTTAAAAAGGGACGCAAAGCACTTGACCTCTCGTTGACCTCATGCCACTTAAGATGATGTGAACTCTAAACTACTGAAATTAAGTACTGTTAAATCTAAAACAGCGTTTTTCTTGAAATGTCTTGTGGTTTATTACTGCCAGACTACACTGTGTCCATCTAAAATGTCATTCTGTATTTTTCTAATCATAATTTTCTGATTAAAAATGAAGACCTCAAATAGACTACCACTCTAAAGCTGTTACTATAAAAACAGCTGCCTTGGTTTATTTGTTTATTTAGTATCTGGACCTCTGAACTACAAATTACATTTGAACTACAAATTGTGCCAAATAATAGAGGTATCACCTCATTGCCCCTTCTATCATTCCCCTGCTACAGATCTCTCCTCCCTGGATGCTCGTATCCTCTCTCTATAACTTAATTTCTCTCCCTTGCATATTGTAGTGGAATTCAAATTCGGGTTAGGGTTATATTGAAAGAGAGCTGCTTTATGGTATACAGTTCTACCACCTAAAATCAGACCTCATGCAATCCCCACAGATTTTTTTTAACACACTGTTTTCAGAAGAAATCTGTTTAAAATCTACACTGTAAGCATTATGCTTTCCTTCATGCTCCTCTGTGCTAGTTTCTGAGCTCCTACTCTGCACTGCTGTTGAGATGTTATTTAAAAAAACGCAACATTTTAAAACTAAATATTCCTATTTTGTATGTTTCTGTTGTGTATTTCATAAAAAACATAATTCATTCTTAAATCTTTACTCAAATACAGTATTCATGTAATAACTCAGACTATTACATGAACTGGGGGATTGCTGGAGGATTCCCATGATGCAATGAGTATTTCCTTTTCAGTATGTGTTAATAGGCCTCTCTGCCGAATCACACTTGTTATTAATCTCTGGCTCCACAGCATGGCTTTCATCCTGTCTTCATTCTCTCACCCCAACCGGCTGCTCCTCCCTGAGCCTGGTTCTGCCGGAGGTTTCTTCCTGTTAAAAGGGAGTTTTTCCTTCCCACTGTCGCCAAAGTGCTTGCTCATAGGGGGTCATGCCACCCAAGAAAGGCCCAACACCAGAGGAGGTTGAGGACATTAAAACCTCCCTCGGAGCGCTGTGCGGAGACGTGGCCGCAGTCAGGGCACAGCAGGAGCTGCTTCTGGGGCTTCTGGAGGAGGTAAAACAGCTACGCCTCCAAAATGCCGAGAAGGACAGACGGATCATGGATCTCGAGCGGCGGGTGGATGAGCTGGAGCAGTACACCCGTACGAACGACGTGGTCATCAGCGGTATTAAAACTGAAAGGCACGGACGTTTTCATTAATGAGCATCTGACACGAAAAAACGCAGACATCGCGAGGAAGGCAAGGCAACTGAAGAAGAATGGTAAAATACAACATACATGGGTAACAAACTGTAAGATTTTCATTAAGCTAAACGGGACACCAGAAGAGGCAAAAGTACTGATAGTGAGGAACATGGAGGATCTGGACAAGTATAACTAACACCAATGTATCAATTACACCAGGAAATGACATGGACACGTTGAAATTAATTCTTCAACAGAAAGTAATTGATCTAGATTGTGAATATAAGGAGCATAATATAATAGATCCAGAAATAGATTCTGAAAGTAACTTTCTCTCTTCTTTTGTTAAAAATTGTAATTATTTCACTCAGGAACAATATGAAAAAGAAATTAACCTAGACGGGAAGCTCTCATTAATTCACTTTAACAGCAGAAGTATGTACTCTAATTTTGATTTCATTAAGGACTATTTGCAACAATTTTCTCGCCCCTTTAGTATTATAGCCATCACTGAAACTTGGTTCAATGTTGATAAAGGAATAGATTTTTGTTTGAATGGATATGATTTAAAATACATGAATAGATTAAATAAGGCGGGCGGCGGGGTTGCTATATATGTTCATAACTCTATAAAATATAATGTTGTAACAACTATGTCTATGGCTATTGATGGAATTTTGGAATGTTTGACTATTGAGATTATGAATGAAAAAAAGAGAAATGTTATAATAAGTTGCATATATCGGACACCCAGTTCAAGTATTGACACTTTTAATGAATGGATAGAAAAAACGTTTGCTTCGGTGAACCAAAAATTACTATTTATCTGTGGTGATTTTAACATTGATTTGCTAAATCCAACAAGGTTAAAAGCCATTGATGACTTTACTGACACAATGTACAGCTTATCACTATATCCAACAATAACAAAGCCAAGCAGAATAACATCACATAGCGCCACTATTATTGACAATATTTTTACTAATGTCATGGATTTCCAAATTAATAGTGGTCTGCTTGTCTGTGATATAACTGACCACTTACCAGTTTTTACTTTGTGTGACTGTGATTTAAAAAAAATAGATACCAAGATCATGATAGCAAAGCGAACAATAAATGAAGAAGCAATTCATGCCTTCAATTTCGATTTAGCACAACAAGATTGGAGTTCGGTGTATGAAGAGTCAGATGTGGACAAGGCTTATGATAATTTTCTAGATATTTTTACTATGTGGTACAATAAACATTGTCCTGTAAACGAACACATGACAAAGAAAAAAAAGATAAAAAGTCCTTGGCTCACAAAAGGAATTATTAATGCTTGCAAAAAGAAAAACAATCTGTATAAACAGTTTATCAAAGTAAAAACAAAAGAAGTGGAACAAAGATATAAAGCATATAGAAATAAATTGACTGATATTATAAGAACGAGCAAACAACTTTATTATAGAAGAAGATTATATGAAAATAAAAACAATATAAAAGGAACTTGGGATGTGTTAAACAACTTAATTAAACAAGGATCTTCTGGATCATCATATCCTGAATATTTTACTGATGCAAATGGTGAAAATCACAACATGAGTAATATTGTCGATGGGTTCAATAAATTCTTCATAAATGTTGGCCCTGAACTAGCAGCGGACATCCCGTGTCATAAAAATGAAAATATCAGTAATATAAAATCAAATCCCTTTTCACTGTTCCTCTCAGCTACAAATGAGCAAGAAGTAATAAATATCACATTAAAATGTAAAAGTAAGTCTTCAATGGATTATCATGACATAAATATGTCTGTAGTTAAACAGGTTATTCTGAATATTGCTAGTCCCTTAACATATATCTGTAATTTATCATTTCAGTCCGGTTGTTTTCCAAAAAAAATGAAAATTGCGAAAGTAATACCACTATATAAAAGTAATGACAAACATAGTTTTACCAATTATAGGCCTATTTCTCTACTGCCTCAATTCTCAAAAGTTCTAGAAAAACTTTTTAATTCAAGATTAGAAAAATTCCTTGAAAAACATCAAATAATAAATGTTGGTCAGTATGGTTTCAGAACGCAAAGAACCACTTCAATGGCGATAATTGAGGCAGTAGAAGAAATTACTGATACACTGGATAAAAATAAATATGCAGTTGGTATTTTTGTTGATCTCAAAAAGGCCTTCGACACAATCAATCACTCAATTTTACTGGATAAATTGGAAAGATATGGTATTCGAGGGAAAGCTGGTAACTGGTTAAAAAGTTACCTAACGGGTCGGGAACAATAGCATAGGGCATTACCATTCAGAGAAACTTGGTATTACATGTGGTGTTCCCCAAGGGTCAGTGTTGGGACCAAAACTTTTCAATGTATACATAAATGATATTTTTGATGTTTCTCAAGTACTTAAACTCATACTGTTCGCAGATGACACCAACATATTTTTCAGTAGCGATGATTATACTGATCTTGTAATGACCGTAAACAGGGAGCTACAATTAATAAAAAAATGGATGGACATAAATAAATTATCATTAAATATAAATAAAACTAAAGCAATGTTTTTTGGTAATTTAAAATATAATATAGAATTACCAATTATCATTGAAGGTGTACCAATTGATAATGTGAGTGAAAACAAATTTTTGGGAGTTATAATTGATAACAAAATTTCATGGAAACCCCACGTCAGACACATAAAAACCAAAATTTCCAGAAGCCTCGCAGTTTTGAACAAAGTGAAACAATTCCTTGATAAAGATGCACTTCGTACTCTGTACTGTACCCTGGTTCTTCCATATCTTACATATTGTGTGGAAGTGTGGGGAAATACATATAAAAATACAACTAATCCATTAGTCACAGTACAGAAACGAGCACTGTGTATTATTCACAAGGCTGGTTATCTAGATCATACTCACAAATTCTTTCTTCAGGCAAAGTTACTTAAATTCCAGGATCTGGTTAATTACAATACATCCATAATTTTGTATAAAGCTTTTACTAAACTTTTACCGGCAAATTTACAAACTAGATTTGAAATTCGAGAAAAGGTTTATAATGTGAGAGGCTTTGGAGAATTCAAATTACCCAGAACTCGAACAACCCGTAAAGGCTTTTGTGTGTCTGTATGTGGTGTGAAAATCTGGAACAGTCTGAGTTTACAATTGAAACAATGCAAAAATATTCATAGATTTAAATTTCTCTACAAACAGTTGGTCTGGTCACAGTATACTCAATGATGGGTTTTAGTGTGCTCTGTAATGTCTGTCCTCTTACCATTGCTGGTATGGATTCCAAAATAAAAAATAAATAAATAAAGTGTGCGTATGTATGTACATATATGTACTTGTGTGTGTAGATATATATGTATGTATATGTATGTGTGTTTGTTACTTGTAGTTATTACTGCCTGTTACCTGTGGTAATGCAATTTATAATTTATATATTCTGTATTCAGTTATGAAGGCTCTAATTGTTGGTTGCGAGCTGCCGCTTAGATGCTTGTGCCCGGAGCTGTTGATGGGTCTGTATGCAATGATGGGCGTAGCTGCGGGAAGTTTATTGTTTTTTTTGTTGATGAGTGAGTATAGGGGTGGGATTTAATAAGTTTTCTTCGTCCCACTCCTTTTTCAGGCAATTTTTGTTTTTTGTTTTGTGTATTTTATGTTCAATATAGGTATTTGTTGTGCCTGAAAATGAATAAATAAATGAATGAATGAATGAATGAATGAATGAATGAATGAATGAATGAATGAATGAATGAATGAATGAAATGTGGTTGTTGTTGTTGTTTTCCCCTGTATTATTGTATGGTCTACCTTACAATATGAAGCGCCTTCAGGCGACTGTTGTTGTGATTTGGCGCTATATAAATAAAATTGAAGTGAATTGAACTATTACAAAGGTAATAGAGTAAACACTTGTGAGCTAGAAAAATCTATGATTATTCTATTTAAAAATTATATGGTAAAACAAGATTACACCCAGTCTAATCAGAAAAGACTGAATGAAATATAAAATATGTCAAAGAAGACTGACCTTTGTCCCACCCATGGTGTTGGCCCATGACTGGATCATGCCAATTCCTCTTTGTCGTGCCACTCAATGTTGTGGGTCAAAACTGGCAGTGTTCTTTAAAACAAAATCAAAAAAGAAAAAGTGCATTAAAAATCACGTGTGGAACAGAAAATGTTGTGCAGTCGTAGAATGGCCCATGAATTATCGCACTGTCAGTAGATTACCAAAATAACTTTTTATGGTCACATCTTTGGGAATGCATCATTACGTCAATTTGCCCCAATTTAGTTTTCAGTCACAAAACTGACACTGCGCCTCTTTGGTAAACCCCGATAACAGCTTTATCGATTGCCATTAGGGTTTTGTGCTGGCGCAGACATGACTAAATCTGGTCTTGGATATCAAGCTGACAACTTTGACTACTCGTTTTGTCCTAATTAATCTTGCGTGAAATAGCCTACTGTTCAAACGTGTCTTTAAGAAAAACAACAACAACAACAACAAAAATGAACCTAGTGATCACTAAATATAAGCTGATTTCAAATAAGAGGACACTATCTCTTTAAGAGCCAATTCTTCTGACTGCACGCGGCCATTTCCGTCTCCAACCAGCCGGTGGTGTCAGTCAACAACCCTGGAGACTTCAAACCACTCTGAACATATACCCTACACCTCTGAATAGGGTAGGTCTTATATTACTGTTAATTGCTTTAATAGAACGCCACAGTTACATGGGTTAAACGGAGAGTTTGAATAAATTACGGACACACTGAGTGCTTTCAGTAAAGACTTCAAGCCAGCTTGTACTTGACGTTTTCTAATTTTAGCGTCCCAATGCTAGCTAACATGCTACACTGGTGCTAACGTTACTAGCTAGCGGCATTTAAGTACGGTTATACAGAAAATGCTATGTTCTTGTCGCAGCGGATAGCTTTAAAGTGGATGTTTTTATATGTGCTGCTTGCTTATTTTATCTGTGAGAAAAGGAAAAACGCAATGTTTGGTCCTTAGTTTCTTCTTTGTTTACAAATGTAGCTCCTGCAGAGTCCATAGGTTGTCCTTTAGCTACCGGGTGTTAGGAAAGCCTTTTGTATTTGTGTGCAAGCAATTAAAAACCATCAAAAGAGTGAAAATATCGTCTCAGAAATGACTGCATATACAGTGATATGACACTTGTGTCGCTTAAGAAAAGTGATTTGTCACTTCATTCTAGTAATACATCTCTGAGACCATTTTCGATTCCTGATTGGGGCAGAGAGGGGCGGGTGTAAATAACAAAATTCCTTAAGTGCGTAGATTCGCGTATATGTTAACAGCAATACATGATTATCACGATCTATTTCATTAGGGGAAAACAGTTATTACCTTCTTTATTTCTGCATTTGTGTTAAATCTTTGAATTGTTATATTGTATTAGAAAAGTTGCTGCTGATGCTGTTCTGATGGTCAACCATGGATGAAGACGACAGCCAAGATGAGCTGATCAATTGCAGCACATCTCACAGCAGAGGAAAAAGAGCTGCACTGTGGGCCATATCAGGTAGTAGTTTCCCTTGATCGGGAGCCCCACATACTTTAAAGTTTTACTGCATTTTCTGTTTGTTTTATTTTATTTTATTTTATTTTTTGTTTTTTTTCCACGTTAACCTTTCCCTTTAGATGACTCTGATGACTCAGACGTGGAGTCTGAGGAGGGAGAATCTGAAAGTGGGGATGAAGAAAAGGATGGCCAAGTAAATGGAGATGAGGAGGAGGAAGAAGAAGAAGGGAATGAAGAAGAGGATGGTAGGAGTGACTCAATATGTATTTTTTGTTGGCTGAACATCTTTGTGATCTGAATCTTACCTTAAGTATCATAAGCATATTTGAGAAGCAAAGTTTGCATACTTAGGACATCTTCTTCTTACCTATATTTGCTTACTTTAAAATCAGCAGTCAGGCTAGTTGATTCATGAAGGTGGTTTTCAATTTGCGAAGTTAACGCAGGGTTTCCTACTCTATCACTGTGTTCACATGGTAAATGGACTGGAGCACTCAAAGCACTTTACACAACTAGTACTAGGGCTGAACGATATATCGCATTTGCGATAATATCGCGACATGATCAAGTGCAATTTTCTAACCGCAAAGGCTGCGATTATACTCTGGACATGTCCAAATTCATGGGCTGCATCCTCCTGAGGCCGCATTTGTAGACCGATTACGTCACAGCGACGCGCCGAAGGCTGTCCAAATTACTACCATATCCCAGAATTCATAGCGCGGCCCAGCCAAACTCCAGTTTCCAGCAATGGCGGCCGCTACTAAGTTTTAAAATTACTCATACTAATCTTTCTGGGTCACAAAATAAACTTTTAACATATTTTCAGGCGAGAAAGTAGTTGTGTAAACATCAAATATCTGCTCGGTTTATCAAGATATCCCATATTTGCAAAAGTGCTTCGGCGTTTTCAGAGGCGTCTGCTACCCACCAGCTCGACAGCTAGCCGGGAGCTCGAGGGTTACTGATGCGGCCGAGAACGGCACAACTCCCGGCACATCATTTTCAGATCACCGCGGAGTTTCGCTGCTCGGGTTAAACGTAATATATAAGTCACTTAGACAACCTAAAAATGTTATTGTTGGGCTTTTTTCAGTGTTTTGTTTGTTCGTGAGTAAATCGGTTTGGCTGAGATTAAAGTTATTAGATTAGATAAAATAAAACTTTATTAATCCCCCGGGTGGGTTCCTCCTTGGTTTTCACACAGCTGACTAAACGTCAAACAGAAAACTTATTAAACAGAAGTATGAGACAGTCAAGAATTTACACCAGTGTCTGGTTATATTTTAGATAGCAAGAAGCAGACGGCCGAGTTTATTAATATTATTTTTTAATTGAATGACTGTCTAGTAGTTCACAGATGTTGAAAAACTGAGTGTGGTAAAGCCACTGATTTTTTTATGTATATTTCTGCAATCTGCACATTGTACTGACTTTCATTTTAATGTTTACACCAGGGTTCCTTGTCAGCACTTTATGCTCAGATGTTTGTAAGCTAAAAATAAACTATTGTGTATGTTCAAATATACTGTTGTGATTGAAGAAGTTAAATAAAAATGTCAGTCATCAATTCATGCATCACCTCATGTCATCATAACAGAGGTCTGTCTTCCAGGAAAGAACAGTTTAAAATTAATGTAATATAGTATTGGCCATACTATATGATGTATTGCTTGTCTTTGTTTAATAATACAGAAGACAAAGACCTTAAAAAATAATCGCATATCGCATTGCAATCGCAATATTGGGGCAAAAAATCGCAATTAGATTATTTTCCATAATCGTTCAGCCCTAACTAGTACTTTCACCCATTCATATGAGCACTTTTTTTCTACTGTTTCTAAGTGATTCCTAACTACCATCCACACACATTCATACTCCGATGGATGCATCGGAGAGCAACATGAGATTAATATCCTGCCAAGGACACTTGGCATGCAGACTGGGATCAAACCATCAACCTTCACATGAAAGAAGCGGTTTAGTATCACATGATCAGTTACAAACATGGACAGCATAATGGCATATTTTACAAAGAGAGACTGTAAAATATGAAAGTATGAGTTTAAATACGTAGTATCACTGCAGTGTGTATATGATAGGAGAAATGGCATATCTTACGTTAAAGAAAAGATGTTTGAATAAGTATTTGCCTTTACCGTATAAGTGCTTTATTGAAAAAGTCTGCTTAGAGCCAGGAAGGAAAGCTGGCCAAAATGCAGACTGTATAATTTAATAGACTGAATGCTATTATTAAGGCATGAAAATTCCAAATTAAAGCCTATTGTTCTCTACTTGAAAATGGTTGACAGATCCCTCTAGGTTTGGGGGAGAGTTGTTTGCCTGGAGCATACAGGTTTAAATATCTTGGGCTCTTGTTTGTAAGTGATGGAAAGTTGGAGAGTGTGGTTGATGGGAAACAGTAATATGAGCACTGTACTGGACCACTGTGGTGAAGAGAGAGCTGAACCAGAAAGTAAAGTTTTTGGTATACTAATTGATCTATGTTCCAACACTCACCTATGTTTATGAGCTTGGGGAAGTGACTGAAAGAACAAGATCCTGGTTACAAGCAGCTGACATGAGTTTCCTGTGTATGTTGGTTGGGCTAAGCCCCCATGACCCAGCTTTGCATAAGTGAAAAGCGTAAAATTTGCTGATAATCAGTAGGAAAAAAGTAAAGAGTTATTTTTTTCCTAAGGATCTGTGCTACTCTGTGCACAACTTTTGTTTTGTTTATGCCAGTTTATGTAGAATATATTTCTGGTAATTTTTATTAGATCTAGAAGAAGAAGAAGAAGATGCTCAGCCGGAAGATGGAGCTTTTGGAGGAACCTCTGCAGACCTTGCAATGATGAGCTCTGATGAGGACGCAGAAAAGTGTCCCATCTGCCTTAACTCTCTCAACAGTCAGCCTGTGGCAACACCAGAGAACTGTGAGCACTACTTCTGTTTCGACTGCATCCTGGAATGGGCCAAGGTGGGTCTGAATTTATGATGTATGAACAAAAGAAAACGTTTACTTATGAAGTGTCTTACATTTTCTAATAATCGCTATTTTCTCTGCAGTTTTATGCTTTTGTGGTAGAATCATAAAGATTTTATTTATCCCCAAGGCGCAATTAGGATACAACAGGGCAGCATGACGTTAAAGATAAGGGCAGGGCATAAACAGGCAATAAGAATGACATAATAAATACACAGAATATACAGTATGTGTGTAAAAATGAGCACAGATGTAAATGGGAGATCAGAGAATGTGTTGTCTTTAACTTGCACTAAAACACAAAAACAACAAAAATAGAGACTTTACACAGTACACAGAGTTTACACTATACACAGTTTTAAAATTGCACAGTTTTAAAATTAAAGTGACTACGTGAATAAATAACCGTAAGTGACTAAAAGTGAATAAAGTGTCAGCAATATAAAAGAGTGTAGAGTAGTTTATGTTTCTGGTGTGGGAAATGGTCTTATCGGCTGGAGTTAAAAAGCAGAGTGGCTTTGGGGACAAAGGTGGCTCTCCTCCTCTTAGTCCTGCAGGAAATGCAGTGGAGGCACCGCCCAGAGGGGAGCTATTGAAATGTGGGGTGAAGAATGTGAGAGGGGTCATTGATGATTTTGGCTGCCTGTCTAAGTGCCTGTTGGCTGAAAACCTGTGCAAGAGTTCTGACAGGCAGTCCAATGATTTTAGAGCACACTGATGCAGTGTGCTGCAGTCTGTTCCTGTTCTGAAGGCTGAGGGAGTGGAACCAGCAGGTAATGGAGAAGCTCATGATGCTTTCCAGGAAGGCATAGTAAAAAGTCATCATGATGGGTGTGCTGACTTCAAAGGAGTTGAGTTTCCTTAGGAGGTATAGCCGTTGGTGGCACCTCCTCAGAATCTCCTCTGTCTTAGCAGTGAATTTCAGGAGGTTGTCAAAGATGGTTCCCAGGTATTTGTGCTCCTCAACTACCTCCACTGGCTTCCCATGGATGGTGGTGGTGACTGAAGCAGCCAGATCCCTCTGCCTACTGGAGAAGGTCACCACCATCTCATGTTCAGTTCAAGTTTGGAGCTGTCACACCACTCTACAAACTCCTGAAGAGCGGGCCCGTGGTGTTGTCAGGGGCCTGACAGCAGTGACAGGAGAACTGTGCTGTCAGCATATTTCACCAGGTGACAGTTGGGCTGTGTGGATCTGCAGTCATCGCTGTAGATGAAGAGCAGGGGGGAGAGCACACAGCCCTGGGGGGAGCCAGTGGAGGTGGAACGGAGACCGGAAAGAGAGTTGTTGATCCAAGCTTTCTGAGTCCTGTTGGTCAAAAAGTCCAATATCCACAGGATTAGCTGATCATCCAGGTGAAATTGGGAGGAAAGTTTAGTGGCCAGGATACAAGGCTGCAGAGTGTTGAACGCTGATGAGAAATCAGAGGAAGAGAAAGGTCAGCGGCTCAGTTAGTGTTTGTTTTTTGTTTGTTTCTCCTCCAGAATGCAAACTCGTGTCCTGTCGACCGTATGGCCTTTAACAGTATATACCTCAGGAAATGTTATGGAGGCAAAGTGAAAAAAATGGTGAGTTTGAAACAATTATTAACTCATTTTACTCAAAGTACATTGTGTTATGTTTTCTATTTTCCTACGTGTCTTTATGATTATTGCTTCTTTTTAGATAACTGTGCAAAAGCCTGTGAAGGAAGGGCAAGAGGAAACCGTTAATTTGGACTTGGAGCAGACCAACTGTGAAGTTTGTGGGGGCAGTGACCGAGAGGACCGCCTGCTGCTATGTGACGGCTGTGATGCAGGGTGAAGTTTACATTATCATTTAGGGTTGGGCGTTATGTAGAAATTTTCCAACCGGCAACCGTCAGTCCAACAATCGCCGATGGGTGATATATTCACGCATGCGCAGACGTTTTGATGGGCGGGGCTATGTAAACATCCACGGACTGATTCGCACGTTTACAACACAGAAGTCCAAACATGGACGAACTAGTTTCCAAAAAAACGAAACGCTGTCAGCGTTAAAGCAGCCTAAACGCAGTCATCACGATTAAAATTTTAACATTCTCAACCCATCTGGAGTGCAGAATGAACAAAATTTGGACAAACTGCCGAAATGCGTTGACACAGACATTTCAGGTATTTTGACTCAGTCCGCGCTCCAGATGGGTTAATTGTTAATCGCGTGAGTCATGATGACGGCGCGTTAACGCTGACAGCACTAAAAAAAATATATAATGTCGCCAATTTGGAATTTCTTTGGCTTTAAACCAGATGAAAGAGGTAAATCTAAGGATGTAATTATTATATGTTTATATATAAATATATACAGTGGCCCCTAGAGACAAAGCACGTACAAACTCCAAAACACATTTCTAGCGTTAACTGACCTTCGAAAACAGAGCTACCTAGATCACTTAAATTACACAACTGAAAGCATATGTGTGTTGTTTGTGTATTTATACACAAGCCCTCCTATATATATTAAAATAATTTTTAAAAAAAAGTTCATTTACCTGTTACTACCACACACCAAATCCGGTCGTTGGTACTTCCTGGCTTGTGTAGCCAGTAGGTAACAAAAGCTCAACACTGCGCCTAGCATCCTGGAGCACTTCTGTTGTCTTTTGTACTTGTTTTGGAGTTTTTACGTGCTTTGTCTCTAGGGGCCACTGTAAATATACTTTTATTTATTCACTCCACATAAAATGTAATAAATAAATCATTTAGCTCAGGTGGCAGAGCAGGTCAACCACTAATCAGAAGGTCAGTGTTTTGATCCCAGGGTGCCTCCTGGCTGCATGCCAAATATCCTTGGGCAAGATACTAACCCCATGTTGCCTACTGGTGGTGGTCGGAGGGCCCGGTGGCGCCAGTGTCCGGCAGCCTCGCCTCTGTCAGGTGAATGGGTGAATGGCTGAATGTAGTGTGAAGCGCTTTGGGGTCCTTGGGGACTAGAAAAGCGCTATACAAATGCAGGCCATTTACCATTTAATACAAAAACAACTATTCACAGTTCAACTTGTAACTATTTAAATTTTCAGCTTTTTCCTTTTAAACAAATTTAAAGTGAAACAACACAAAACACTACAAACCACAACACAATTAAATATAAATTAAAATATGAAAACAAAAAGAACATGCATATTCTCTGTCATATGGGCCTGCATGAATAAACTTTCTGAATCCTTTATCATCCGCAACTGAAAATAGTTGTGGATGATTACTATACCTTTCTAATGTGACGTTGTTGTCCCTGGCTCTCTTTCTGTCTTTCCCTCCTGCTCTGTTTCTGTGCTACTGTGAGTGTAACTACCGCCCCTTCCCCCCTCTTCCCAGCGCAAAGCACAAGGCTTGCATGCGGAGTGAAGCGGACAAAACGTGCGAGAAAGAGGGTGAGAGAAAGGGGGGGGGGGGGGCGGGGGGAAGGAGCCGGCTCGCGTCGTTCACGTCAAAGATCCGGTTCTAAGAGCCGTTTTGTTCGCGACCGACACATCACTAGAGGAGGGTGCATTTCGCTCACAGATGAAAGAGGGTGGTGTTACAACAGCGCTATTATTATTATTTTTTTCTGTTGACTGCTTCTGTTAGCTCCATAACTATTAGCAAACGTACTTACGGGTAAATAAATAAATAAATAAATAAATCGCCCTTGTAAAAACTGTCGTCGATAGTTGATATATTCGTCCAATCGCTCAACCTACTTATCATTGCTAAATAGCCTTCATATTGTGACTCATGCATATGAATGCTTGCATATTTAACAGTAAGGTGTTTTATTCTATAGATATCACATGGAGTGCCTCACGCCGCCCCTTGACTCTGTTCCTGTAGAGGAATGGTTCTGTCCTGAGTGTGAAGCCAACAACCGTAACTCAAGTAAGCCTTCAAGTTAATGAAGTTCTTTGTGCAGCACGTGATCATTCACTGATAGTAATTAAAAACAAAACCTAAATGTTAATTAAATAAATATACAGTTTTGTACATATACTGAAAAGTATCCCTGTTGGCTTAAATTTTGTTTTATCTTGCTTTTAAAAGTTTATTCTTTGTGTAATTGATGTTTATACATTTAATTTTCTAAAAAAAAAAAAAAAGATTTCGGGAAAAAATGCACCCTAATACAGCCTTTCACAAATCAAACTTTAAAATCTCCTTTTATCAGGAGGTTCAGCTGAGGAACTCAGTGATGCTGACAGCCTGCCTTCTACTGCACGTCCTGCCACCAGTCGATCACAAGCCCGTGCTTCAGGCCCCACCAGAGCCATTGCCCGTACCCAGCAGAGTGAGAGGGTCCGAGCCAATGTCAACCGACATCGCATCACACAGGCACGCACGTCGCAGGTTTGGCATGAAGCGTGATGCTTATGTCTTGGCTTATTTTCTAACTCATTACTGTTGCATTCATGCGTTGTTGGATTTTGCAGCTTATTGTGTCAAAGCTTAACAAAATTATTTGTTCCGCGTAATACATTTATTAATACCATTAAACACTTATTACCTCTACCACGGGGATTATGTGATTGGAGCAGCTTGATTGTTTTTTAGCTGTTAGCAGGATCTATCAAAAAGTCATGGACAGATTTGCTTGAAAATTTTCTGCAAATTTTCAGCCCTGGTGGAGGTATGCAGTCTGGGAATGCTGTTGGTATTGTCATGTATCTGGATAATATACTTTAGTGCTATTGACTGCAAAAAAAAAAAGGCATGCATTTTTGACTTTTAAGTGTCTTAAATGCCAACTAATATGTTTTTGCTAAGTAGCATTTAATGTTTGAGAGTCAAGTTTGCAGAACGTTGTGAAAGCAAAGCAGTGGAGTAACGCAAACCTTTTCCCATTAGCTGGCCCCGACATATCTGATACAGTCCACTTGGCTGGATGAAACGATTAATGCTGTGATTGCTGGGCTCAACACAGCTGTATACATACGGGACTTAACACCTCGTTTAGCATCTAGCCGTAAACGCAAAACTGGTAAGTAAGGACGTATATGAAGGAATTATTTTAGATAAAAGTACTTGCATGAACAGATGATGAGTGAATAAACTGATGATAAAATGCTTTTTTTCCCTCTCCCCTCTATTTCGTCACCTGTCCAGGAAAGCACAAAAAGGTGAAAAGTAGGAAGACATCTGCTAAAAATGGTAAAGTGTCTAGCACGGGAGTCAAGAGGAGGAAACGAAAAGTAAGGAGGAATAAATCTAGGAGAAGGATGGTAAGTCTATTATCAACATCAAACATTTATATATGTGATTTTAAACATTCTTCATTTTCATTTCAACAATGGAAATTTCTATTGTAGTCCTATGAAAGATTTCAAGAACAACTCTCTTTTCCTGTTAGATGATGAAGAAGGTTGCCACTCCACGAAGCCGTATTGCTAATAGTCTTGGAATTGTAAAGGACAAGAAGAGCTCATCGCTTCCAACAGTTTATAGGCCATCAGAGCACACACTAAGCAATATGCGTGCTGACATAGGAGCTGCATCCCTCTCTATCTATGGAGACCCATTTGATTTGGATCCATTTGTGGATCGGTAAGAGACTCAGCTCTATATACAAAGATTAGAATATCATTAAGTTCATATTTATGTAGTTTCATTTAAAAGTAATCAGCCTTCATATAATTCTATATTTGTTACGTGCAAAGTGAAATATTTCAAGCCTTTCTTTTTATTTATTTTTTCTAAGATCAATCAAAGACAGATTTCTAAGAAAATTATTGTGTCAGTGCAGTGTAGCATGAAAGCTATCAGCTTTTTGTGCTGCTGTGGTGGTTGCTTTAGTAGTAGCCTTTAGCTCATCTGTATTTTTAAAATTGGGTGTTTTCTCATTTTCATAATGGCAGCAAACCATAGATTGTCTCTGGGTTTCAGGAAAGACTGGGTGTCTGGCCCATGACAGCAATGACAGTCAGCAAACCCATTGGTATTTTACCTGTTTGAACAGCAGTTTATTCAAGCTTGAAATTAAATCTTCGAATATTTATCAAACTGTCAATTATAAAAATGAAAAATGAAATGTTTTTGTTTTTTACATATCACAAGTGCAGAATATGTTGAATGTTTAATTTCTTAAATAACTGATGAAAAATACTGATTTTCAAGATTTGAGTAGCACCTGTATGTCTCACTGTTTCACTAAACTTATTCGGTTAGAACTATTAACCCAGATGTATTGATAGCAGTGTTGAATATTCTTACACACAAAAAAAAAATACGTAAAATAATTACACCGTAAAGATGTTTTGTTTTTCTGTTATCTAAAAGAGGGTAGTGGTTTATTTTATTGTAACCTGTAATTTTTTGCAGGTCTTGTAAAACAAAGGGGAGTTTGGGAACCACTGTATTAAGCTAACTTTTTTCCTTTTCTTTTTGAACCTATGGTGCCCATTTGACCAGTGAGGAGGATGAACAGCAGGCTCATGTTTCATCGCTACTGGAGGCCAAGAGACGAGGGATCTCCTGCTCAGCGCTTCGCTCTCATCAGCCCGTGGCTCGACCAATCACTGCAAGTCTTTCCAGGTATCATTTCCTGTTTGCCCTGGGACATGGATTAGGTTAAAAACAACTGAAAAGTTGAATAAAGCTTGCAGTATTTGTTTGCTTTAATTCATCTGTATAATTATTGTATTAAACAAACTAATTAAATACAGGTAGCTTTAGTTGGATCTGTGCTATTGTGCTAACTGTTGTTTATTAAAATGTAAGCAACATGATTGATGCATCATACGTCGTTTTACTACTACTGCTACTACTGATAAAGTGAGTCATTTTATCAACAACCCCAATTTTATATGGTAAGGCTCATATTGACCCTGTGCACGAGAAAATGCTAACTTCCTGGTTTGAGACCGGATGTGGGGTTGTACATTTCCGGTAGCTTTACTTTGCAGTCAATTGCTACTTCGACGATATACTCCAAAATCATCTCCAAAACTCGAAAACGGAAAGATCGCGTTAAGTTACAAAAAGCAGAAGGTGGGAACACTCACCACTGTTGTGTCATAAAAAATCTAATGATCAATTTTGACGTTTAAAGAGTTTAGATCGATCAGTTGTTTACATCACTCAACACAAGCAGAACTGCATTACTGCATGCAGAAGACCCATCGTCCACATTCAGAAGTATCTCTGTATAGTGACTGGTCTTATGATTTAAACAGGCAAATGTTCAGCATTCAAACTACAGGTGAAGAATAGTCAAACCAGATGTTTCCCCCATTATGTCGAGATCAGCTAGTCAAGTACACACCTACACAGCATGTTAACAAACCGTGAAAAAAGCCACACAAAAAATGAATGATTGCTGGTAAGGGTTTCTATACATTAGTATTTGCGAAGGGTATGTTGTGACTTACCTTAAAAATTACAGCGGTCCCTCGCTAATAACGCGGTTAACCTTTCACCTCGCTGTTTCGCAGATTTTTTAGTGCAAGTTTGCATGCTTATTTTTTTTTATGTCACATTGTGTCCTGCGTCCTGATCGCTGCAGACGATCTCCTCCGTGACGTCTCTCCTGTCGCTGCATCGATCGCTAGCAGTGTGACTCTGAAGTGCAGTACTGTATGTCCACGAAACGTTTTGCACCATCAAAAAATAAAATTGGCTACTTGATTTCACCTATCGCTGGTTATTTTTAGAACATAACACCCGCTATAAACGAGGGACAGCTGAGAAATATAACATTTGAATCCATTTTCTCTTTTGTCCTGAGGTGCAGGGAAAAAATATCAACAAGTCGATGAACATCATTTACAGATATATTGGGTAACTGCCCTAGACATCTATAGAAATGTAAATCGCCGCTTGATTCATTCATTTGCTTAACTTGTTTTGGACCATAAACCAGGCGCAAATAGGACACCGGAAACAAAGCTCCCCACAGGAGTTTCCGCACCGGAAGTAGCATATGCTAATGTGCACACAGTCAATTATCAGCTGTTTACGTATGTTGGTATGCATATCTTTTTTTTTTTCTGTTAATTGTAGAAGTTAATCTACCTAAAAACCATGAGCATAAATACCTTAATTACTATTAAATTACTCCTAAATATGATTTTGAGCCGTGTTTAAAACTACACATTCAGTTGGTCACTATGAGAGGAAAAAACATGACTTTCAACATTTTGGTACAGTTCAGGCAGTTAATATCAATGATAGGGGCTTGTAATTGTAAACCTTAGAAATTAAGATGGAAATGGCTGAAAAGGTAAGGAAAAACTTAACCTCAAAAGAATGAATGGCCACACCTGACAGCTACTTTTATGTTGATTGTGGTTTTTGAACATAACATGCAAATGTCTAGAACGATTCACCTCTCTGTCGCATCTGTTGTGACCATTTTTCACCCTTGATTGTAGTTATAGAATATTAAATCTGCTCCAGATAGGAGATGAAAACTTGCCATTTTTTTAAAACTGGAAATTTCTGGTGAACATTAAAACATATCTATTACCGCGGAAGCACTAGCTGGTAGTCGGGCCGTACGTGTGTCTTAGTGCAGTTGAACATAATCCACAAAGTCCGCTTGTAGTCGAAAAACAAACAGGCAAACATGTATTTCCACAGTTTTGAAATACAGTGATCCATTTGAATGTTCCTGTACACTGCAAACACGGTAAGAAACTGTTTTTCTCCACAGCTAGTTAAAGCCCCTGTAGCTCCATACTGCCTGTCGCGAACGCTCCCCCCGTGCACAGTTACCGTGTGTTAAAGGAACAGTACATAAAAATTAAATAAGGCAAGAAAAAATAAAATTTAACTGTAATCTTACGCTGAACAAATTATAAAGTAAAAACTGAAATTCCCCATTATCTTACACTTATCCTTATCCAAAATGATTCAAATTATTAACAAATATACACTCTGTGCAATCTGAGTAAACTAAGAGATGATTAGAACTTTATCCTATACATTCTGTAATGCACATATGAATCTACAAACGTTACGTTTGATTTATATCCGTAAATACTTCACAAATCTTATTGAAGGTTTGCTATGCTATACCAGGAGGGGTATGGATGTCCACCCATCAGGAGGTGTTGTGGAGGCAGCTCCTGTGCCTGATCTGCTGGGCAGCATCCTATCAGGACAGAGCATGCTCTTGATGGACAGTTCTGATGTTGTCATTAATCGAGATGGTTCGCTTAAAGCTACCAAACCAAGTAGGTGTATGTAATACATTTTTGTGTCACATATCCAGACTATGAAATGCATTTATATTGTGTGTACTTGTATTTTCTAGCTGTGTGCAGTATATCCCACACATTTACATTCGGGGTGCACGCATTTGTTCTTAAATACTACTGTTTATATTTTACTGCAACATTAAGTTATAATTATTTTTTGCCAAGTGAACAGGCAGTTTAGTATCTGCTTCTGCTGTGAGATAGTATACTTTGTTGTTCTTTGCAGCCATGGTGAGCTAGCGGCACATGAACTAGATCTGCCTTAGCTTAATTGCAGTTCTAGTTAGAATAGCCTGATACTAGGGCTGCTCGATTATGGCAAAAATGATAATCACGATTATTTTCACTGAAATTGAGATCACGATTATTTGACGATATTTATTTAACCCTTTAAGACCTACTATAGAACCAAGTCCACCAGAGCTTATATTATTTTTTTTACATGCTGTAGTGCCATTTGTGGGAGCATTTCAAGTTGCTATACATCAATACAACTGTTATAGCCCATATTTTAATAATATGTATGCATTAAGTCCATAGTAACTACATAAATTGCAAAAAAGTGCAATAAACTACAAAAAAAATTGAAAATCGCTTTTGTTTTGTTTACATATATTTCTACTTGGAGAAATTTAAGAGGTTTATCCCTCAAAACTTTAAATACAATAAAGTTGCAAAAAATAGTTTCCCACCACAGGAAATTTATTTTGAGTGTCTTCATAGTTTTATTTTGGAGATACAGCAATTTTTATATACTGCAGGAAAAACAAAAAACAATCCTATGATGCAAATTTGCAAAGAAAACAGCATGTGCATCATTTCACTGTGGGAAGTGTTACGAACAGCTGATAGGAACGGCAAAGCGTGTTTCTGGAATATTATGTTTTTGTTCCTGCAAGCGCTTTTTATGCAATTTTTGCAAAGCTATATGTGGAACGAAACCGTGACCGAGGACAAGCTGATGGCATAAGATGTAAGTACAACTCCTCTGGTTTCATATGCAAAACAAATTATTGCGCTAGCTTACACGGTTCAGGTTCTACAGGGATTTAAAAATAGTTACGCAAAACGGAGCGTGCTGCTCTGACCGGCTTTAAAGGGTTAACAATGACTTTAAAAAATAATATAAAATAGTGTGCAACACCACTGAAGTTTTTTTTTTTTAAACTCTCTTTTCAACCAACGGCAGTCACTCTCCAAATAACTTCTGCTTAGCTTTCCGAGCTTCCCTCGGGTCCTCTTAATCAGCGGTCTCCAACCTTTTTTGCGCCACGGATCGGTTTATGCCCGACAATATTTTCACGGACCGGCCTTTAAGGTGTCGCGGATAAATGAGGGAGGGGCTAATAATCGGCTCAGTCATTTTTAATGATCGTTGAATGCCCAGATCGTAATCGTGATTAAAATTCGATTAATTGAGCAGCCCTACCTGATACCTCATAGCAGAGGTCCATATTTTAAAAAAGTACCATGATAAACCTTAAGATGCTTAAATTTAATTTTAGCAAGAAAACTAAAGTTTGTTTGTTTTTGTTTTTTTTCCTTTCTTCTGTTACAGTGATGCCATCTCCATTAATACCTGGCAGTAGAAAAAGCAGTAGCTCTGGAGATGCAAACAGCCCAGGGATGTCAGCAGGTCTAGGAGACACTTCTGTGTCTGTGAACTACAACAGAGATCAACCAGGGCCCTCCTGCTCCTCTGTGAGCACACCATTGTCCCAGAGCTCAACTCGGTTACCTCCTTTAGCAGCTTCTTCAACTAGCCACACACAAACACCTCTCCATTCTGATCTCAGAGGGCATCCAGGTTTGCATCCACCTCGTCCAAACAGACCCACACCCTCTAATCACCGTGTAAGCAATGGATTTGGAGTCCCTAGGGAAGGCTTGTCATCTGTCTGTCCAACTGCAGAGTCAAGCTCCAAAAGCAAGGGAATGATCCCATCACAAAGCCAATCTAAAAAGGCACCTACAAAACCCATGTGGGTAGATGTGTCAGAACTTCCTAGAATACCAAAAATAAAAAGGGAAAGTAGTGGCATGACAAATGATGGCACTAGTCAAGATGGCAGTCATGAAGTTAGTAGCAGCAGGGGTCAGGGTAGGAGATCCACCCCTAATAATAATGGTTATGGCATGCCTGAAACGGGCATGAATAATCTTTCTGGGGACAAAGGAAGGCAGCAAAGTGTAGACCGGCAAAGGGGCCAGGCTGATGGTCAGGCCCCAAGGCACAGGCCTGATGGAGGTAGCTCATCTTCAGCTTTCTCTAATTCATTCTCTTCATCCTCGTCCGCTGGGTGTCCTGCCGGCCAGCCACGATATGCCTCCTCCTCATCGTCATCATCGTCGTCATCATCAGTGAGCTTCCGCATCAACTCTAGTGGGAACCCATGGCAATCAAGGCGGCTAGGCATTGCATCATCCTCTTCTAGTGTAGGCACCTTCCAGGAACACTGGAGGAAAAAGGATGATGAAGCTAAAAAGAGACAATTGGACAGGGATAAACAAATGCTTTTGGCATCACGTAGTCTGGGTAGTAAGGAGCAAGATAATATATATGATCCCTTTAATCCTACTCTGTCAGATTCAAGCAGCTCAGGTGACGAAACGGAGGGCACAAGCCCAGATGGCACTTCTCAGTATGTAACACTTGACAGGAAGCCTCCTAGTCTAAGTAACAATGAGACTATAATGCAAAATGAGCAGGACCTGGTACAGGTGAAGACTGAAACATCAGAGATTGAGGTCACACAGGAAGGACCAGGGATAGCTCAGGAAACCACATCTGGGGCCAGACTCTTGGAGGACATTGTAAAGGTTGAAAATGAATCAAGACTATCAGGCATAAAGACTGAAGAACAAACTGTATCACTTGACAAAGTCAAGAAAGAACCTTGTGAAAATGCAGGTGAATCTGAAATCAGTGGTGACAGATTTTTTAATTCAGAGACCACAGACACCACACCACCTGCTGATCAAACTCTGGATCTTGTAAAGACTGAGAGAGAGACTCAAGAGGCAAAGAGTGGACAACGTGCTGGAACTCCCAGCAGATCTCTCTCAAAGGATAAGGAAGATTCATCAGTGGATAACTCTACAACTGTCAAGAGGAAACAAAAGGAAGAAACTAAATCACATGTTATGTCATGCTCAAAGTCCCCTTCAAGAGATTTGGACTATACGAAGAAAAGCTCCAAAGCTTTGAAGGAGCAGTCCTCCAGTGGATCTGAGACAGACAGAGGCAGGAGAGGAGATCAGCATGGTTCAGGCCATGTCACAAAGCAAAAAGAAGTAGACCGTGAGGAGAAAGAAAGGAGTTCCAGGCAATCACGGTCTAGAGAGAGGAATAGGGCACACTCAAGCTCAGACAGTTCTCAACCCAATTCCCCTGATAGGACTCACAGAAAGAGACGGCGGTCCAGGTCACGATCAAAAGATGAAAGGAGAAGGTGGCGATCCAGGTAAATATATAACAGTTTTTCAAATATACTTTATACTAATTAGGCAGTGATGCTGTGTTTTATTTTGACCTTCACTGGAATGATTTATAATTGTGGACATTTTAGGTCTGCTTCCAGCTCCAGCAGTAGAGACCATTCAACAAGGAAGAAGCATAAACGAAGGAGCAAGGAGAGAAGTGATGACAAAGAGAGGGACCACGAAAGACGACGAGTTTCAAAAGACAAAAGACGTGGTCGGTCTCGGTCAAAGTCCCAGTCCAATTCACGTTCCAGGTCCAGAACCCGATCTAGATCAAAGGACCGTAAGCACGGTCGGTCAAAATCCCGGTCCAGATCCAGGGAGAGGAGGAGAGAACACAGCAAACATTTGTCTCTCTCTTCAAGAGACAAGGTGGAGTCACGATCTAAAGAGAAGAGGAGAAACAGGTCTAGATCCAGTTCAAGAGAGAAAAGGAAAGAAGAAAGATCATCCAAAAGCTCACACCAAACTTCTCTTTCATCCTCTAAAGATGCAAAGAGGTTGCAAGACAAGAAAAAAGAGAAAGATGTTTCTCAAAGCTACAGTAAAGATGAAAAAGTTGAAGCCAATCTGAATAAAAAGGAGGGTCCATCCTGTTCTTTCACCTCTAAAGTAAAAAAGCCGGACAAAGTCCTCAGTGCAGAGAGCCAGTTCAAAACTACAGAAAGTACAAAAGAAGCAAAGGATAGAAAAGAAATTAAGAAAGAAAAACAGGCATCGGTTGGCATGTTTGAAGATAATCCTATTAGTATATCGATTAAGAAAGAGGAAACAGACACTTGTTCTTTGGCAGTAAGCAAAGAGGATATCGAAGTCCCCATTAAGACCGAGACTTGCGAAATTCCAATTGTTAAATCAGAGCAAGTCTGTGTATCCAGCTTACCCCCCGATACTTCCTTTTCTACGTTGACCCCGCCTGTTGCAGACGAAAGCCACCAGGACACAGTCTCTGAGACTCAGCCGTTGGCCGTGGCCAAACATCAAAACACTGAATTGACTGTCCCTGTAAAACTGGAAGTTCAGCAGCCTTCAGACTCTGATGATGACTTTAATATTGATGTGATGCTAGACACCTTGGATTACGTGAAATCTGAGCACACAGAGAGTAGTGGTGCAGCTGTCGTACAAGAGAAAGAAGTGGTGGCCGGGAAGAATGAGGTACAGCAGATATCAACAAAAGCAGGAGCAAAAACATCCAAAACACAAGTGAAGCGTGTTACCTGGAATATACAGGAGCCTGAGGGTCCGCAACCAGAGAAGTCTGCGAGCAGTAAGTGGTATATTGTTACTTTACTATATCATGCTAACTAATGTGTTTTTATTTAAGTCACTTCATTATTTTTAAATGCCTTTAGAAGTGATTGCTGTTCAATATAGCCTGGATACAACTGTTCCCTATAAACTGAAAACTCAAGCTTCAAACTGCTCTGAACACTGTTTCTAGCAGCTTTTTCTAGTCTTTAAGCAAAGACTTTTAATATGTAAATAAATAATATTATTTTTTTAATTTTTTTTACCATAAGACATGCAGAACTAATGTTTTACAGTACAAGTATAAAGATGTGCCGAGATCCGAGGTGTGTTGTGTATCTTATGTTGCTAATTGTGTGTTTTTGTGCTTTCCTTTTCGCCCCCTTGCACAGAACTTGCTCTATATAAACTGAAGCTAAAGCAGGAAGGGGCTCGCAGACCTTCTTTGACAGTCCAGGCATCCAGTCAGGTAGGTCTGAGCTACTTGCCACTGCAGTATTTACCAGATATTTTTTGCATGTGCTATTTCTTATGTAATGGCAATATTCGTAGGAAGGTGGCAGTGTTTATCCAGAAGAAGCAAGTTTGGTGTTTTTATAGAGACATGTGATAGAAAGTGAAACTGATACCAAAGCAGTTTCAGAGTAACTGAAAGTAGAACTGTGCATGTAAGCAGTACTTATAAACTGTGTCCCCATACAAGTATCTGTAAGAGACACAACAGTATTGTTTTAGACCCATCAGTATTAGTAATTATTTGTATAGACACACAATAAAACACAGGTTGTTAAGTATAGGACAAATGTGTACAAATTGAATTTTAAATAATTGTGCATTTGGAGTGTGACTTGATTTTAAATTCATGACCACAATTTTCTGTGTGTTTATATGATGGAATATTTTGAATTTTTGTAGGTGGTGGTCACTGTATAATCTCCCTTGACTTTTACAGGATATTACTGCAGCTGTTAGTGACCCCTCCAAGAAGTGTGCTGATGGTCTTCTCAGTACTTCCTCTAAATCTGATGGTCTTCATTCTGGGGAGTTATCGGCCACTGCACAAGGAGAGGCAGAAGAAGGAGATTTATCAAGGAAAGACAAGGTGAATAGAAATGCATTTTCAGCTTAAATAAATATTTGATTATAACTTTTACCTTCATGTTATGCCCCTGCAGACTGAATTTGTTGGTTGTTTTTTTTTGGGGGGGGGGCTGGTCTGGGCCATTCCCATTAACTTTATCCCAGGAAGGCTGTATGGGAATTTTTTCAGATAACTGAGATACATGGATGAACTATCCATCCATCCATTCGCGTCCGCTTATCCTTTTCAGGGTCGCGGGGGGCACTGGAGCCTATCCCAGCTGTCATAGGGCGAGAGGCAGGGTACACCCTGGACAGGTCGCCAGTCTGTCGCAGGGCCAACACACAAAGACAGACAACCATTCGCACTCACATTCACTCGCACATTCACAACTGTAATTATTAAAAAAGTGCCCAACAAAATGAAAGGAAGACATGGTAGCCTTTTATTTGCAGGAAATGTCAACGTTCAGCTTCACCTTATGTTGTGCAAAATCACTTCTCTGGCCAGCCCCCCAAATTCGAAAGAGAGAGAAAGATTGTGACACCATGCTTCATGTTTGGGCTTGCTTGGATAACACTTTGGAAAATGTGTGAAAATTAATTGCACAAATGTTCCATGCTGCAGGGAACATTTGTGCAATTAATTTTCACACATTTTCCTATACTGAAGAACGAATTTGTCAAAGAATTTGAAGTTCGAATGAAAGCAAAAGCATGCACAAATGTTAGTTTCAAAATGAACGTGTGGAAAAAATTATGTCACTGCATGAATTATGATTCTATTTCTCCTAACAGTATTTGAAAAAACTGCACATGCAAGAGAGAGCGATAGAAGAAGTTAAGCTAGCTATCAAACCTTTCTACCAAAGGAGAGATATCAACAAGGATGAATACAAGGAGATTCTTCGCAAAGCTGTCCAGAAGGTGGGTTAGAAAAATATGATGATGATGAAATTCTTTTTAATTCTTTATTTGCTTAAACAGTTTTTTTTAAGGTGTGACTCAGGAGTTTCTCAGTGTCTCTTTTAACAATTTGAAATGATCTTTTTCTCAGGTGTGCCACAGCAAGAGTGGAGAAATCAACCCAGTGAAAGTTGGAAATCTGGTTAAGGCATATGTGGACAAATATAAACATGCTAGGAAACATAAAAAGGGAGACGATTTAGGAAAAGCCCCAGACACCCAGGCTGAAGCAGCCAAAACCTCTGACAGTCCACGATGAGGCAGGAACTATAGGCAGGGACAACTACACCCACAATATTCACTTCATATTCATATATTATGCTATATTATTCTATGTCCTAGAATTGGGCGTGATCACACTCTAAACATACCAAGTGCAAAAGGTCAACCAACCTTTGCTCACAGTTTCAAAATGGAACATTTTCTATAATGTTGAGATTTCTATCCTTATGGTATTTTGAACACAACCTTTATTCATTGATGACTTGAACAGTACCTATTGGTGTCTCTTGCCAAGAACTATTCTCCGTTTGTAACACAGCTGAGAAACTTAATGGGAGACTTTGAGAGTGTGCCTTAAAGAGGCAAAACTCAAAGACCATCCCATAGAGGTAAAAACCGGGTAGCTTTCTCCACCGGCATATCACTGGTAGGATACAATGTGGCGTGGCGTTTGAATTTTCTATGTATTTCTTTTGTTTGTTTGTTTGTTTGAGAGGGAAGGGGTATTTATCATAGGCAAAACTCAATTTGTCAGACGAGAAGCGGGAAAATATGAAGAATATGCATATTTAAGAAAATTACATGTTAAGAGAGCACATGGTTATGCAATTTTTGTAGAAAATTTATCAGTAGACTTAAAAATAATTTTAGGTTTGGTTGTAAATATAATATATAGATTTGATACATTCACCTGTATGTTCCTTTCATCCGTGTTGCCTGTTGCGAATGATTGACATAAATTTGTTTTAGTTCAAGTTGACTGTGTTTAATGTTTTAAATTTAGCGCTTCTTTTCATATTCATATTTCTAATATCCATGTCTAATGAACTCAGTTCAGCATAATGCAGGTGAATTTGGAGTGAATAGTCATATTCACTGTTCTCCTTTGCTGTAGCTTCAGCTCCTTTTAAACCCATAATTTTTTTAAAAGAACCAGAGAATATTAGTTTTTTGTGCCAAAGGAGTAAAATGAATACAAGATCCATAGGTGAGATTTCATTTGTTTCAGTATTATGTTTTTAGACAAGGGATACAATTCCATAGTAAATAATATAGCTTTTACTCAGGAGTGAGGGCAACACATTTCTCAGTGGCAAAGGTGGAAAACCCCAGTTATTTTTGCAAAGAATGTGGTGCAAATTGCCACTCTGTTATCTCTACTAGTTTGTCGACTGTAAACACTGATTAATTAGGTTGCTGGACCTGCCTTGTACAACTTCCTTGTCATTATCTTTAATTGTGCTGTATAAAGCCAGGAACTTGGAATGGAAGAATTTAACAAATAGGTGCTCATGTTATCTGAATGTATGTGGGTTTTTTTTCCTCTATTTACTTGATCAGTCCAGGTGTTTCTACAGGGAAACATCAAATATTAAATCACTGATGACAAAGAGATGTTTGTCTTAGTTTATTTCAAGTACTCACTTACAGTCTGTCCTGTTTTTTACAGTTGTGTTTTAGGGATTTTTCAACATTAGCAGTTTTATTTTATTTTAAAATTTTATTAACACAGTCTTAGCTTTACACGAAACTATACCAAGTTTAAAATAATCTATTTTAGATTTTACATAACCCTTTGTGCATAACTCATATACAGCAAAGGGTATGGAAATGGCAGTTTATTCAGTATAAAAAGTGCAAGATGAAAAGAAGAATAGCTGGTCAGTTTCTCATATATAGCCAGTGGCAGTATGACACAAAAATATCACTATACACATACATCATTATCTTCAAACATACACACAGTAGTTCTATAAATATGTAATCAGTAATATAAACTTAGCTTGTCAGAATGGATTTACCATTATAATAAGCATTCATTTCATTTAATATAGAATGATATCAGTTTAACAATACATTAGATGAAAGACAATTGGACAGTTCTAAAGCGATTTTTAAACTGAGGTTAGTAATGTAACAGTACAGCAGTAGATGGGGCGTTTCCCCTCATGTAGTGAAAAGCAGGCACATGGCAGTATTGGCAGCTATAACACAATCACATTCAGCTGCTGAGCGGCCAACTTTTTAGCTGATTCAGAACCTAGTGTAGAATGTGTCCCATTACCCCATAGGAAATTAAAGTGGTTTCAAATAAAAGTCAGTGAAAGATCAAATTTCAAATCTGGTTCGGGAAAAGTGCAGCATCCCGCATCGGGTCTTCAGCTGTTAGCAAGGGAAAGCAGGAGCTGATGAGATCATAGAGGCTGTTATGTGAGATCTGTAGGCTGACGTTGGAGCTGTAAAGAGACGACGCTCCCTCCATCTGGGCAATCTCATGAAGATGTCGACAGATTAAAGGTACCACCTGCAGAAATGGAGAGAAAGATTTACGGTAAAGTTGCATAACTGCTGATGACAAAGTAACCATTGAAAGTGACGGCTGATGATAAGCAACAATAGTTATAGGAAAAACATGTCCTACTTGGCAAGTCGACATTCAACATTCTTTGTCCAGTATATCCACTATCCCTCCTCGGCACGTCTAAACTATTGCCTCTAACGTTCTGTCACCAAACCTCTTCTAACTATAACTATACTATGCACCCTTCTGCTTTTATGCAATTAAGCTTACATTTGATTTAAACTTGTATATACACTTTATTTCTATATATAATTTTTTTTCATATCAATGATTGGTTCTTTTGCTACTGAAAGTGCTGGATACATTTTTCTATGCAGATGAAACCCACTGAAACAACTGGGGTAGTTAAACTACAAGCATACCATGAAGCGAGAAAGGTCTGGATGACCAGGATAACTTATGCTAATAAACAACCTAATTACTATAAGGTCTGACTGGTCATATTCCATTATGCACAGAGCACCTTTAGTCTAGTCTTCTTCACTGTTACCTGTCATTCGGCCCCTGCATGGTCTTATCTGCAATTACTGGATTCCCCAACACGCCAGTTGTTTTATTATTATATTGTGTGTAGTCTGTTTTAAATCCTCTTCCCTCTAACTTTAACTGGTTGAGGCAGTTGGCAGCCCACACCAGGTGGCAGCCAAAAGCCAAGTGTTGCCAGGTGTTTCCTCAAAGGGAATTTTGGGGTTATTTTTGTTCAGTCTCTGTCTTACAGTGAAAGTACCCAGCTGTGCTTTTTTCATGAATTATTGCTAAGAAAATAAAACAAAATTGAATTAAATTGAATAACTGAGGTGAAGCAGGGCTCGGGGGATGGTGTTACCTTCACTACAATAAGCTTCTTCTCCAGCGGTTTTCCATCTGGAAACTTCTCTCCAAAGCACATGGTGATGGTGTATTCAGGAGATCTACCATTGTTCTCCTTAAACTGTTTCAATTCTGAAACAAATTCAGGGGGAGTCATTTATTTCAGGATGAAATCCATTTTTACTTCAGTAGTCTAAGGAGCTTGAAAAGAAAAGTGTCTTCTTTAAGTTGCTTTAAGACGTTTCACCTGTCATCCGAGAAGCTTCTTCAGTTCTAAGGTCAAATGGTGGAGAGTCCCAGATTTAAGCCCTACGGGAGTGTCCCCCCAGGAGGAACAATGGACCCCCTAATGATCCTCTACCTAATCACATGAGCCAAGGCGTGAAAATGGGTGTAGGTCACAATCAGCCAAGTTTTCGGTTGAACTCATTATGAAACCAAGCGCCACCCTATCATGTGATTTCCAGAAGTCAGAAGGCCCAGGATGTGAGTGGGCATTAAGGCGCCTGGGAAGGGATCTCAAAACTGGATTATGGATGGCAGTTGGTGCCGTGAGCCACCACCTCTGTTTGAAAAGAGGTGTTGGCTTACGAGGTGAAACGTCTTCAAGCAACTCAAAGAAGCCCAGACGCTTTTCTTTCCAAGCTCCTTAGACTATGATGACCTAGATGACTAAGAACCTTTACAGACAGTATATGGTGTATATACAAATATATAAATGAGCAAAGATCTACACCTACCATTCACAAACTTTTCAAAATTAAGGAGCTCCACCATGGTGTTTTGGGGAAGCTTTGCTGGCTCTGCATTAGCCAAACTAGGGTCACTGGTGCTGGCAAACACATGGCATCTATCCTGCCTCCAGGCATAAATACCAGTTTCTCGCACTTCCAAGAATAGACCTCTCTGGATGCTATTAAGTATGCGGTTGGTGTATTCAATCTGGTAATAAGAAGGTTGTGGTGAGTAAAACATGAAAATGCTTCATCACACAGCAGTATACTGTACCTAAAATTAGGGGTAAAATCCATCTGTCCTATTCTAAAGTCAAATTTTATTTATCACATCATAATCTGTCAGCTTCATGCCTGAAGTAACATAAAAAATAATTTCTAGTGTCTGCTTGGATGGTACAACTGTGTAAAACATGCATCTAGCTAATGCAATGATTATACCTGTTTGTGGTCCAGCAGACCATCAGTGGAGGGGAAGCAGAGTTTGAATGTGTCATACTCAAGGGCCTCTGAGTTGTAGTGAAGCTGCAGTTTGGGAGTGTTCAAAGTCATCTTTACCATTTCTTTTTTCCTGTAGTGGATGGATACCTCTAGGTCAAATAGCCCCAGCTGAGGTACTGGTGCAGGAGTTACTGTACAAAACAAAACAGTTAATAGACAACAGATCCCTCCTTCTTGGGTAACTATGTACACATATTTTTAGTAAACCTTTCATCTAGGAAGATAAATTTGTATAAACATACCTCCATAACAGGTTTGCTGAACTGGTAAAAGCTGTTGGTTGTTTCCGGCTGCTACAGGATAGCTTTCAGTTGCGGGTGGATTTTGCTGGCCATAGTTCTCTGTCCACAGTTGCTCCTCTGTTTTGACAGTAAAATCATTTTAAACTACAATTAACCTCCATTATAAACCACAGAAAACCAAATGCAATCGACAAACTTTACCTGTTGGCTGGCTGCCAAGACCCAAGGCCATCAAATCGTTAACCAGATCATGCTGTTTATTGGGGAGAGGCAGTGAAACTGTTAATTTTTAGACAGAAGCACAAAGACAAGTGAGATTACACCAACAAAGAGAAGTGAAAGTGTGCTTTATGTGATGCTGAACCTCATTTGCTGAAAGGAGGTACTCTGTGGAAGAGCTGTATATATCTGGTATAATGTCATTGCCCTCCCAAGGGTCGCGTGTTGCCAGACCGTCTTGGTTTTCTTCAGGGAAAGATGAAAGATCAGCGTTATTTATACATTCAAACTCGGAACGGTTTTACCCCAGAATCTTGGCCTAAGTGACAATTAGCTTACGTGCAGTGTTGATAATCTCATAGACTTTATGTGGGTCATCAGAATTCTTGGAGTTATCTTTTACCATCTTGAAGCGCACAGAGAGGTTGTTCAGAGCACAGCGGAAGTTGGTTTTCCACCTGGCTTTGTCATTAGGGAACTCATTAATTTTCCCACTTGCTACTGCCCAGGCCTATGGAGGAATGCCGAGAGGAGTAAACATAATGACAGCCGGGTAGAAAATTCAGACTTACTATACATTTTATGAGATAATTACACACATTAGACTTCACATGCACCTCCTAATTGTTTTACACACTATTTGCATTTCACATCTAAGAAGAAGTGGCTGTTTATGAAAGATTTAGACACTTGGCTGAAATCTGTAGAATTCCTTTAATAATACTGGCACCAGCGAATAATTGTGCTCTAAGTATGAAAACAAGCTGTGGTTTTGCACATCAAATGTATCAAAAACATTAGTACAGGATTTCTTTGACTCAAGATCAAGTGTCACTACTAGAGATGGTATGCCATAACTGCCTCTGGGAACAGCTGCAACAAGCCAAACAACTCCAGCCTGATAGTAACAATAACACGACAAAACTATTTTTGGAACTATTTAAAGCACACGCTTAGTTTGTAAGTCGCTTACTCATGAATGTAGTAGCTTATTATTTCAGTAAAAATGTCAACATAGTCATTTTAAGCCTTTTATCTGATCGCACGGATAACAAAGGTTAATCTGGCAATAAACTTACCCGGAAGATTTTACTGTCCTCGTCACTGCAGTCTTTTCTGGAGTTGTGCTTCCAGGGGACTCTGAACTTGTTTGTTGCAACATAGCACAGGCCAGCATACTGGCCCGTTTCCACCTGCTCTAATAGCCAGTTGGAGAACTGAGGTTTTGGGAAGCTGAAGGGAAACGGGACAGGTCAGTGCTGTTCTACAGCGACAACAACCGTGAATAAAGAGACGGCTTATGAGCGCACAAGGGGAAATCTAAAGACATTCAAAAAGAAACTCCTAAATCTGGAAGCTGCAGATTTATTCTACAGCAATAAACCGCAGTAATATTAACTATTAAATGTGCAAGGGAGAAAAACAAGACGGGTTTCTTCTTACCTTTGCATTTCACCGATTCTCTGTAAAGCCGTCGGTCTGATTTTTCCGAACACGTCTTCTAACATTTATACTCCGATTATAAGTCCCTCCTTCAGAGGGTGGAAGCATCACCGGCGTGGGATTTTCGAGGCACGGGTGGCTGAGAGTGTTTGCTTCTTACAGAGAAATTGCAAGACAGCCTCGGCGACCGGATGTAATGGGCGTGTTAGTGGGTTTGTATAATGGAATTTCTCGCTGGAGATTACTGGGAGAGATCTGAAAGTCGCTGGCTGCGTGCCAAGCGAAATTTGTTTCTCTTGCGTCGGGAGCGCGCACTTTGCAGTGAGAAGGGGTGGGGGTTTTTTTGTTTTGTTTTTTAATAGAAGAGAATATAACATAAACAGGTTTCGTGTCTACTGTGAAAATAGGCTACACAAACATAGAGCTCCAAATGCTTCATCGCCCTGCCGTATGGAGGCTTAAAGTTGTCTTCTGACTGGAAGTAATCTAAACATTTTGGAGCGGCCCAGCCAGACCGTCATATTCAATCTGATACAGAATCTGTGCAGTGAGCTGGAGATTATGGTGATGGCAAGGAGGCCTTGCAGCCTGGATGAATGAAAAATGTCAAAATACAGACTTCTTTTTTTAAGAAACCCCAAAACACTTTAAATGTATATCCATTCGACCAGTATTCAGTCACGTGGTCTATCTGGGGGAAGGGGGATTTCTGTGTTTTAGCTACAGAAATCTGTTTTATAAAAATAAATAGACAGTTGACAATTGTTTTCAGTCATGTGCTCAGCAGACATAACCTTTGGCGATGTGCAAAAATCCGAGCAAATAGTATTTTTATAGGACGTCTGAAAACGACTAGAGCCGTTTACTTGTTGAGAAATTGGTATATTGAGCGTTAAAGATTCTCCTCCTATTCTCTTATCTCTTAATAATCCGTAATGATATATCAGTGTCTGTTGTAACCAAAAACTGAACGGTAATGTAAAGAAACCCATCTTTAACTTTTAAACAAAAGTCACACGTCACTACTTCCGCGTCTGGTTGTTTGGAATATGAGCCAGGCTCAACCGGATACGCTCTCCCTGCTCAGTGCGCGCTCCCGACGCGGGGAAACACGGGACGGGAGTAACTATTTCGTCACTCCGTCAGAATCATTACATCATCCCATAGGCTTACTGTCCCATAGTTAAATGCTTACTCGAAGAGTTTTTTGCCCGCTGAAACTTTGGGTCACGCTCAGTTATAGTGATCAGCTGGGAGTTTCACCAGTGTCACGAAAATTCACGAGCATCTGATTAAAAATATGCATCATTTAGCGTATTATTAACGGCCTGCATCCAAGGCTCAGATATGTTAACCGGTGGATCATTCCTAACGTGACCTATTTTGCGATCATGTGGTCTACAAACCTAGGCTCTACAATATATATATCAGTGACATTTTGGAGAATTTTGAAGACTCTGTCCACATCACCACAAATTCTAGCTGAAATTTCACATTCATCTAATGAAAAAAATATGAATTAGACAGTAACAGCCATATAACCAGTGCTGGCATATCCTCCATACATTACACCACCAACAGCATCACCGCTAGCCTGAACTCTTGATACAAGGCAGGATGGAGCCATACTTTCATGTAGTTTAAGTCTAAAATTTTGGCATTCATCTGAATTTCACTGCAGAAACTGAGACCCAACAGCAACATTTCCCCATCTTCTATCGTTCAATTTTGGTGAGCCCGTGCATATTGTAGCCTTGGTTTCCTGTTCTCAGCTGATAGCAGAAGACCTGTATCTGCTTCAAGGTATGAAGTGCTCTGCATAGAAGCTCTTCTGCACACCTTGGTTGTAACAAGTGAGTTAATATTGCCTTCATGTCAGCTTAAAGCAGTTTGGCCATTCTCCTCTTACCTCTGACAAGGGTGAAACAAGCCAGTTTCACCCAGAGAACTGCCACTCACTAACTTTCTTATATTCTGGGCATATTCTGTAAGCCCTAGAGATGATTGTGCATGAAAATTACAATAGAACAGCATTTTTGAAATACTTAGATCAGGCTGTTTTGCAGCGATACACATGACATGTTCAAAGTCACTGTAATCACCTTCTCCATTCTGATGCATGGTTTGGACTTCATCAGGCTGTCTTGATGTTTGCTGTTTGGACTGGATACTTGTGTTAGCAAATAGTTTAACAGTGGCTGGTAATGTACATAGTATCAACAGTAGTAGAGTCATATTTGAAAACCTTATCAATAAGATTTAGCAACTACTAAACATCACTTAAGCAGTTTCGACTCAGATACCTGACATGTTTCTGATTTTCTGAATAGTCTACATTATTGAATGGTTTCACCTTGTCTGTACTTTTTTAAACTCTTGCTAAATGAGTCCCCCTTGAAACCACCAAGTTCCAGTGAGTTCAGAAAAATAAATCCACCAGTGAATACCCCACAGTGTGTATTAAAAGCTGTGTGTCTCTGTGTTTGAGACTTTCTGAGGCAAAGTTCTGCAGGTGTTGTACAGACTTGTGTCATGCGGTAGAATCAGAAAGAATATTAATAACCTGACAGTGATACTGCTTTGGGGGCGTCTCAGCTGCATGCATTATAGTTTGCGTTATTGAAGAATAAACCTTTGTTGAGCTACTTGATCCAACACAGGCATCATTTCCTCTTTCCGCTGTTGTGTTTTCAGAATTTCTCTGTGCACAAAAGACTAACTGAAAGGTAATTTCTTCACCTTATCCTCCTAGGAACCCTTTCTACCTTTCACCCACAATCCCAGCACAAAATGTCAGTTTCTTTGTGTGCTTTAGATACTTTACATATTCAGATTGCACAACCATGTTCTGACCACAGATTGGGTTGCTGACATTCTCACTTTTTAGGGAATATAGCTCTCAGGGCCGAGCATCTGTGTCAGGAATAAGGAAGTGATTCATGCTGTAGATGGAGCACTTCTCTTTTCTTGCTCACTGAAAACTGTGTGTTTGTAGTCTTTGTAGTTGGACCTTGTAGAACCCCCCCCCCCCCCCCCCCCCCCCAGGCTCAAAGAAGCTAATCAGGAAGGATCTGGCTTTAATATTGACACAGAACACAGATTGTCGCATCCTATTTTGCCAGTTTATGCATAATTCAAGGGTAATATTTTGACTTGTCTGCAGAACACAACAGAAGATCATTCCAGCGTTTGAGAGATAACATACAGACAACATAAGAAGCACTCAGCTAGTCCTTGAAAGACAAACTTGTGTTAAGCAGGTGCATTTCAAGTCAGACTTGTTATGCTTTTAAAGGGGATTTCTACTGGGAATTTTAAATATAGATTCTGCCCCCCCCTCCCTCCCTCCACACACACACACACACACACACACACACACACACACACACACACACACACACACACACACACACACACACACACACACACACACATTCATCTCTCTGTTTTGCATTCTTTCTCTCTGTGTGCTATATCATGCCACATACACGCACATACTTTAACAGGGAGCAGTGCTGGCTTAACGTATTGTAAGTAAGAAAAATAAACAGACTTGCGGGGGTGTTGATACACTGGAGTAAAGAGGTTTGATTGGAAAAAAGAGAACCACCGCTTTTTCGTAAATAGACACGCCCTTACAGGTGAATGAGATTTCACCTGAAGCTGTATGAACATGGGTTGATATTCCAAGAAGATAGCGTTTGTTGATTCAAGATTTATTGATTTACTGGCAACGATGTTTGCCTTTATTGAGTTGCATTGTATTATACACACACAGAGTTCTGGCAATTGTTGTCCATCCTTTTGTATATTGCTTGTTTTAGGATCATTTATAGGATACCTCTTTTCCAGCCCTGTGTCATTGTTGGTTAATTGATAATACTCTAATAATATCCTGTGATCAGGTGCGTCTTTTGGGCAGTTGTCCAGCCCAGTGACTGTCCTTTGAAACAGATTTCATATTCTACAATTTTGCTCTAAGATGGTTTCTAATATAATTTTTAATAATGTTTGATATGCCTAATCAGCACTATGTCAGGAAGTCAGACATCTGCTGAGCCAAGACTAACTTGCACTGTAGGTTCCAATGAAGAGTCTCAAAACAAAAGCAGTTTGTTCAAAACAGAAACTAAAATCCTGGAGGTATGATGCAGTATGGTTTTTTTTTTTAACGATGTCTCAAAGCGAGAAAGCAGCATAAAGTGTGGATTATATGACTTCCCCTAAGATGAGGTTATCAAGGTCCACAGATCAGTCGTGTCAGTGACCGTGCTGAATGAACTTGTTCTTACAGAGCGTTCACTCGGCGCCCCCTGCTGTTTTTACGGAGAGAAGCGAAACCTTGGCACCACACCGGGGTTTGCCATAGGCTACAAGACGCTATCCTTCAAGCTGGAAAAGGCAGGTTATTATGTTTATCACCGTGTAATTATATTATATTACATGGAAAATACGCATATAAAATTAACAACATCAAAACACAGCTGATTATTATATGGCACTCAAGCATATGAATGCAGGAGTGTATGGATTCTTAAGGCAGGTTTAGAAAGTCCCCAAAGTGAACCCACTTAAGCTTTTATTTATATTTAGTGGTGTAAAATAAACTTTACCCCATCGTGATTTCCTGTTTTTTCTATGTGTGTCATCCTTAAATATTTCAGATAATCAAATAAATTCAAATATTAGAAAATAATAACGCAAGTAAACACAAAATGCAAAAAACCCCAAACATACACATACACAATGACATAAAATGTCATTAAAAAATGACAATAAAATGATTGTGAATTCTCTCATGGAAGTTCCAGCTGAATGTGAGCCAATAAACAGGCTTAGGGTAACCGGGTGTGACTCTACCCTCCGGTATTGGATGACGCAATGCTGATAGTGGAGCGATAATAACAGCCGGCCCCGAGTACGAATTTCAGATTCTGTCCCAGAATTCTCGAACAAGAAGTCACTTTGCCTTAACTAACATGTAATGTAAGTGTAAACTAAACGTAGCCACATAGTACAGTAGAAAAGCGCAATCTAGGCACAGAGGGGCAAAAACTATCAGGGAATTTCGTTTTCTTCAAAAGTGTAAAGTGGCTTTGGATGATGTAATTGCTGTTTTTCACCGCCAGATGCTGCAAATGTCCTTTAGAAAAACACGATGCAAAACTCTCCGTTTCCACGCTGACCTGTTGGTGTTTTTGCTGTTAAGGAAAGTTTTACACATACAAAATATATTTCTAAGATTCGAGTCGATGCTGAATGAAACTAAATTCAAATAAAACAAACAAACAAAAAAGGCTTCAGTTTAGAAGAAAATGGTTGCATGAAGCTGTCCAGTCACGCTGTGGTGCTGAAATGTTGCATCCGTGCACCAGCACATTTGGGTTTGGGTTCATCTAGCCTGTATCATCCTACAGACGTAAATGGGATTATTATAACATAAGGGAATCTTTTTTAAAACACAGATGGGAAATGAAGAGATGCCGTGCATCTGAAAAAGATTTTTCCGGGATAACCTGTCGATTACGCGCAAACAAAGTGGACCTGCAGGGCACAGACTCGAGAGGTAGCCGTAATATTATATTTCCTTTCACAATCATCTCATGAATCGCGTCTCTGCGAGTTTTATAACTGTGTTCAGAGACACGCTTGCAGTTTGCAAAGCTGTAGCCTGGATACAGCAGAGAGCGTCCTTGGCATTTGCGATTGTAAAGAGCTGGAGGGGGGGGGGGGGGGGGGGGGGTAAGACTGATAATTTGAAGACTTGCCAGAGGTACATTGTCAAATTCAAAAGGCATTTCAAAGAACCACACCATTCACTTTTTCATTCTATCTTCTTTTTTCTTCTTTCTCTGTCTTTTTTTCCTCCCTTTCTTTCTTTTCGCACGGTTGCAGACCGTTTGAATCGACCAATGGGCCTTCAAGTTAGAGACATTGGAATGTAAATGAGCCCAGCGCGTGCTCCCGGCACAGTGAAAGCCCGGGATTGTTTATTGAGCTCCCGGAGCCACGCGCCTGGCCCGGGGGAGTCGGTGTGCAGAAGAATCACACAGCGGGGGCGGGGCCTCGCCACGAAGCGTGCGTCTCAAAAAAGGGGTGGGTGGGGTGTGTGTTGGAGGCGCGTGTTGAAAAAGAGGAGTGCTGCCAAAGTTTGGGTCAGATCGGCTCGTGGAGTAAGCAGTCAAGAGAGACTTGGACTAGAGTTAGCCACACGGTCCCCACGCGAAGGACACGAGAGCTGTACACTGCCAACTCTTCTCCTCCTGCCACAAGTTTCAGGCTGTCCCTCTTTGCGAGATGGAAACCGCGACCATCACCACCACGCAAACTGCATTCACCTTTGGACTTAGCGAAAGACGCGCCAGCATCAGCCTGCACGCCCCGGCCCAGGACTGCTCGGTGAGCGCTGTGCACCAGAACACCAACGTTGCCGGCTACCAAAGCAAAGCCAAGGTGCTGAAGAGACAGCGCTCCAGCTCTCCGGAGCTCCTGCGCTGCAAGCGTCGCCTGAGCTTCAACGGCCTCGGCTACTCCATCCCCCAGCAGCAGCCTGTGGCCGTGGCCAGGCGGAACGAAAGAGAGAGGAACCGGGTCAAACAGGTTAACATGGGCTTCCAGACTCTGCGTCAGCATGTGCCAAACGGCGCCGCCAACAAGAAGATGAGCAAAGTGGAGACGCTGAGGTCCGCGGTGGAGTACATCAGAGCTTTACAGCAACTTCTAGACGAACACGACGCGGTGTCGGCTGCTTTCCAGTGTGGACTGCCATCCCCGACACTGTCCAACAGCTACTCTGCCGACCCGGAGTCGCCTCACTCCACCTACTCATCAGATGAAGGTGGCTATGAGCCTCTGAGCTCAGAGGAACAGGAGTTATTGGACTTCACAACTTGGTTTGACAGGTACTGAGGCTGTCATGTAAATGAACCGCATAGCAGCGTGTGCGCGCAAAAAAGAAGTAAAGCGTCTGACTTCTTCCAGAAATGCTTCGAAAGACTCGATAAAGGCATCAGATCTGTCTTGCTCTCTGTGCTTCCAAGTGATCTGTTGCCTCCCTCACTCGGGCTGCTTCTGCAGGAGCAAAGCAATAGTGACAAACAGGGAGAATGAGTATGAATGCGTGAGAGAGGGAGCATCTTGTTGCATAGAGCGTAGTCCTCACAGGAAGGAGGGAATTGGACACGTTGACGCGTGGAAGTAAAAAACTGTTTGAATAAGTGCAATTAAAATGTGACACAGCAGACTCTGCAGGGACGGCGCTGTCTACAAGATCTGTTCGTCAGTAGTTCATCAGACCCGGACTGCCTTCCTCAGCTGCCACATCTGTTGAAGATGTACAACATAAAAGATGCGTCAACAGACTTTTGTTTTTCTTTTTTCGTGATGTACGTGTCCTCTCCTTTCATAACAAAGCTGTACCATACAACAAACTGTTTTAACACGAAGACATATTTTTGTACATACAGTCAAACAGTGTTGTAGCAGAACGTTCACTGCCACTTTTTTCCCTGACAGTGTTTTGACAACCAGCTGTCAGCGGGGCGGCAAGCTGGCATGTATGAGTTGTGTGACTGGGCAGCAACATCAAGGCTACTGCCTGTAGTTTATTTGTGTGTGTATGTCTTTTTAAAAAAATAGTTGTCAAGGAGACATTTATTAATGTATGCACTCTCAGCTTCCCGTAGCCTAAAATGTAAATATTTGATTTTAACAGATATATTTTGTGTAAAACAAGTTTTATAAATAAAGATTAATCTATTTATATTATATGTTTTTGCAGTGGCTTGGTTCTTTAGCTGATATTGCGTGTGCGTGTGAGTCTGTGTGTGTCAGCAGCGGCGCTAATTGAGCAAACGAGGGAGCTTCTCTTTTATTCAAAGCCCCTGCATGACCTTTTGCCGACTTGGTTGGGCACACGGGAGAAAATTGCGCAGCTGGGCGAACACTCACCAACCATTATAAACGCGCACCTTCCACGGCGCTTTGTCTGCATTCAGGGCAGGGAGATTAATATTACGTTTCATCCATGCATTGTTTCTTTTGCGTACTCTGCTTTTACCCAATGTCCCAGAGTGCCTGGAGCTGAGGGAAAGGAGGGGGTGGGGGTGGCAATTCACTCAAAGGGTATAGACACTTTGAAATACAGCCTGGGGAAAGTCAGCAAGACAATGAGACGGGGTCAAAATTCTTATTGCCCGATTGAGATCAATCTAAATGAAACCTGGGGTTGTAGACTAGTTGTATCCCCAACTGTGTTTTTCATGGCGCACACAGGCCAATCAAAAAGCCCATCTCCTGCGAAATGGGGAGCACAACGCCCCATTGTGAGCACTATTGTGTGCGCCTTTGCGCCTCATTATACGAATTATTGAAGATCTTCTATTGTAAATAAACACTGATGCCGTGTTCAACTAAGCAGAACGAAGTATAACGAGTTTATTCTCACCTGGCGCGCCTTTGGGGTGTGGAAAACGGGAGCAAGAGAAGCTGCTCTTGTTTGTGAATTGTGAATGTACTTTTCCACAAAATTTAAAGAAGAGACGTTTTTTAAATCACTTTTGATCACTTCATATATTACTTAAAAACAAAAAGTATGTAAACACAATAGCCCGATATCAAAACAAATTGTATATCCGGACAAAAACGTTAAAAAGTAGCAAAGTCAAGATGAGTAAGATGTCTCTCTCTCTCTCTCTCTCTCTCTCTCTCTCTCTCTCTCTCTCTCACACACACACACACACACACACACACACACACACACACACACACACACACACACACACACACACACACACACAATGGAGCCTGCAGGTGTAAGCCACGTGCCTGTACTTGGTCACAAAGGGCTCCGGCTCTCCCATTGGTTAATGGCTCGCGAATGTGAGCCCTGTCGGTGGAGGCAGTGACAAAATCAAACAAGTGATAAATGGCATTAATTACGCTCGGCATTATAACCTCCTACGTCACCGCGCCTCAAAGAGACAACTCAATGTTAGGCGCAAAATACCCCGCTGGTCCATTATTATTCGGCTGAAATGGCGTTTGCTATGTCCTTCAGTGTCAGGCAGAGGCCACGGCACAAAGTAAAAATAAGCGCTTGTCTCATGTCCTCCTAAGATTGATATGCAATTTTCTCCGCGGCCATGTAGGGAGGAGAAGGGGCGAAAGTAGATTTATTCATGTCATTTTGTCCATGGCTCATTTTCACTTTGACAATACATAAGGGCGATGTTAATTTAGCCATAGTCCACTGGTGAATATCAATCACATGGAGCCCATTTATGCATGCGTTTTCGTGCGCAAAGCCATGATTTACGCTTAAACCATGGAAACGCCAAATGGGAACGTATAATATAGGGATAAACTGGCCAAGAGCGGAGTGATGAGAGGTCATCTGTTGCTTTGAATGCAGTATTGAGTTTGCCTGGTGAATTTTGGCTTATTTTTCATGACGTATTTGCATGCGTATTTTGCACATTAATGAGCTACTTCGGATATGTTGGGTACGAATGTTTTGACCCCTTCGGCAAAAACGTTTATCTTTGTTATCCCACAACATGAATCATTTTCGAAGGCAGACAACACGCAATTACAGTCTAACTGACACTATTTACCAAACAGTTTTTCTTTTCATTATCTTTCCCTTGAATCAAAACGTGAGCAACTCGGGATGATTCCCATAGAAACAAAAAGTATAATCATCACTTTTTAGCAAAAAAAAAGACAAAAAAGTGGGTTATAGAAATATTATTTCAGCATATCAAAATAAAAGTCATGGCTGCATTAAAATGTGAGACAACTGTTACTTTGTCCTGTTTTTAAATCAGGATCCGAAAAAGCCCAGGATGAAATTTCTGCTTTTCATTTAACATAAATTCTTTGTAAAGGGGTTTGAGTTTACTGTTGTGATGTTGTCTGTGAGGACAAGGATTCTTATTATGGTCATTAGTGAAGACAAGTTCAGGGATGTTGGTTGCAGAGATGTTGGATGGATGTTTTGAAGTAATACTACCCCAAGCATAGTCAGAATCTGTAAGATGTGAGTGAATGGCTCATCCAGTCATGGCTCAGAGTCACATCCTCCTGCTGAAAGTATTGCTTTAGATTAATACCACCTTGTCAGTGTGTCACAGTTTTTGATTTTTCATAATGACCTTAACAAACATCATCACCTCCTTTCAAACTTAACATTAATGTAACACGATCAAAATAAATGTACACAATCCACAACAGATTCATTTTGGCTGATAGAAGCACTTAAAACATTTTTAAGTGAGTGAAGAGAGTCTGAGTGCTTAACGTGTGTGCACTGAAACTATTTCCTTTTTTGCTTTTGTATTTTAAATGAAGACAAATATGATAAACAAGGTAGAAAACTTCAAGAGGTACCAAATATAAGGATTTTAGCAGCATGTTAGACAAGAGAAGATGTTTAGAGATAAGTGCAAGAAGAAGACAGATGAGTAGGTGGTGTGCAACCTTGAGCGATGCTTACAGAGGTGTTAATGTTTAAGCAGAGGCACAGATGTGTTTCTGTTTAACATAGAAACACCACACACACACACACACACACACACACACACACACACACTTGGAAAGAGTTATTGTAGCTGGACCCTGCGGCTATTACCTGAGCTAGGTAGTAGAAAGACTGTTTATTGTTGTAGGTTTTTTTTGCCTTAAAAAAACCAAAGAGTTCATTTTTCCCCCCAAAGCTGTGCACTAACAAGCAACTCAGCAAAGTCCTTAATCTCCCACCCTTTGGGCACCAGTACAACCAAAAGACACACATCACAGGATCGACTCTTGTACCAGTGCGCTCACAACACTGCCTGTCAACAGTAACAATCTGACAGTAGCTCATTACTAACACAACAAAATAACCCATAAACACTAACAGGTAACATTACAATAAGTATGGCAATGACTCAAGCTTTCATTACAATAAAAAAAACTGTTTATCATGAAGGTGTGACCTTTCTCTCTATGTTGGAAATAATTCAGAGCTGCCGTATGCTTCATTAAGCATTACTGGGGTCTAAGCAGTGAAGCTGTAGAGATACAGAAATGTCTATACATTGTATTTATTTTTTCTTTCATTGGCGCCACAAAGAACTGAAATCTGGGTCAAAACTAACCAAAGTCATTTCACCAAGTAAGTAAAAGTCTAGTCTAGGTATTTATTTTTGGATGCAACTTTCAAACCCATTTTTTAAAAAAAGAAACCCATTTAAAAGCTTCCAAATGATATTAAACAAATTTGGTGTAAATGATCTTCGGACCAAAGTGTGAAAATGAACCACCAGGGGGTGCTCCAAAAAGCGAAAATTCTTCATAGATTTGCTCCTATTCTTCATACACTTTCTTCATAGATGTGAAGCTTTAGAGTTTTCAGATACCAAAATGTTTCTTTAATCTAATCTAATGCTGAAGTGGCTAAACATGAGCTGAGGTCATATCTCAGCAAATGTGTCATTTACTAACACCAAGCGTGGTGTGTGGACTCCGCACCCATTCAGTTAACTGCTAGGGACGCTGGAGTAAGCAACATGTTTTTTTCCTACGAGCTTTTAAGATGATCAAATCAAACTTTCATAGAGAAACCTGCTTGTTCTTTACAGTTTTTATGATTTGTACTAAACTGTTATTTTTTTTTAACTCCTTCATTGTAGCCTAATTTCTGAATATCTCTTGAAGGTGTCCTAAAGTTAGAACTGAAAGCCCACTTGAATATAAGTGTCAACACAAGATCTTTATCTTTGCCAAATTGGGCCTGTCACATTGTATTTTTCAGCAAATATTACAGGGCCACACAAGAATGCTGCAAAAGCCTTAAAGTCTAGTTACTAGTTACTAGTAGGAATCTTGCCCAAGTCACTTTTGCTTTCTGACAAAAAAAAGTCAGCAATTTGACTCATGTTGTTCTTCTGTCTTCCCAAACTAAAAGAAAGCAAAGTCTTCTTTCTTAGCTTAACGGAGAAAAGACGTTTGAATGCATGCATGCATTCACCTCAGCACTTTTAACTGACACCTCTGTATGTGTGTGAATAGGCCCTAAACTTCGGTCGACCCAGTAGAGGAAGAACCCAGCTCAGGCCTGAAGGTTGGAGGGATGGAGGAGGTAGGGATGTGTGATTGGGTGGAGGCGGTGGGGCTGTGATTTGCATGGGCCATTGTGCTGCACAAGTTTGGGTGCTTTTTTTCTGGCTTGGGCCCTTTTGGCCATTTACTTCCACTCTGGCTGGCTGTGGCGAGCTGTGAATAGTCTCTGCTTGGAGGAGACACAAAGACGCTTTTGTGCTACGGCCGCACCATATTCATCATGTAATGCCTGTAAGACAAATCTGATTGGACGTCTCTGTCACTTTGATGTGGGTCCAGAGTGCGAGTGGCCCTGAGATTGCTAACTTCACTCTCTATTGCCTATTCTGCAGCATTGATATGGGGGAGGAGGCAAAGGGGACTGAGAAGAGGTAGCTTAGAGGGAGAAGGAGGAGGGAAAGGGAGAACAGGCAGGGGGTAGTCCTCATTATTTGCAGGAGCAAATTCATAATAAATTTCCCCATTCTACAAAACCGGGTCGAGATGATTGACACTACTTTACGCCAGGCCGAACAAAAGCCCTGATTTGAGCAGAATACCAAATGAATGGGGCGAGCGTGGACTCAATTCAAACAATTTTAATCTCACCCTGTCCTCTCTTATTTCTCTTCTTCTTCTCTCTCCCCCTTTCCCTCACACTTACCCTCCTTTTTCAGCTCCAACTCTCCTGCCTCTTTTGTCCAGAGCATTCTCATTTTACAGGGTAATTCTACTCCAACGGATGTGCTAATTGTGCTGGGTTAAACTGGATGCTGGTGGACTCCTGTGATACAGAGCTTATCCTTGCCTAATGACTGTAATGATGGCTCAGAGAGACTGCAGCCTGCAGCCTGGAGTGGACTGCTTGTATAGAGCTTGAGATGGAGATGTTTTTTCTTTTAGATTTGTATGGGCTGATAGGAAATGAAGAGCAGAGCTCAGCCTGATGTTAGGGTTAGCTGAAGGAAAGAGGCTTAAAAATGAAGGGACTTCAAACCGATGCGTCCAGCAGCAGTGCGTGGTTTCTTACAAGTGCAGGATGAATTTAATATAACCACAGGCAACAAGGAAGCTTGTTTTGAAGCCACAAGAATAAAGTTAGTGATGACTAGAAGAATGTAAGATCAGTGAACTTTTAGTGCTGATGTGGGAGCACCACACAGAAGTACAGAGCGTGTCAAAGTGAGGCTTATTATAGAGGCAGTGCAGTAACAGTGATACACAGGACAGACAAATAAACAAGTTTTCTTTGAAGCAGCATCTAGTGGCTAACAGTGGAACTGCACTGTAGGCACTTGAAATGTACTGGTTTCAGAAGTTGCAGTGATAATTCTCTGATTAACAAAAAACAAAACACTCCAAAAGTCATATTCATTAAATACTTCCATGCTGTCAGTTTAATTTCAGCCTAACTAAAAATGCATTTCCTCCCCTGGAGAGCTGCTGGGAGCTCCTTAGTACCGCACCCACACTTGTTCCGTGCTCACTTTTGTGATGATAACATGGTAAGTCATCAACAAAAAAAGAAAGGTTTGCTTGTGTGTGTGTTTACCGAGTTCAGGTGCATTCCATCACTCAACAATATGTAATGTTTTAACATTTGTGTATGTGTTAGGTCGGTGTGCAAATATTTATGATTGTGTGTCTTTCAAAGGTCGCACATCTAACTCTAAAAAAACACCTTTCCACGCTCTACTTAAACAAGCTCTAGCCCCTCCCCGCTCTCTCTCTCTCTCTCTCACACACACACACACACACACACACACACACACACACACACACACACACACACACACACACACACACACACACACACACACACACACACAGACGCACAAACTGGATACATGCATGCAGACATGTCCCAGGGTCTTCAGCAGGTTCAAGCCTGCCCCTGGAGAACTTGTTCACAGTGACACACCATGGCTTCATCGGTTTCTGACATGTTTCGCCATCAGCTTTTTAGATCACACGCTTCATTCTTCTATTGTTTGATTCAGACAGACAGTAGGACACTTAGATATTTTCCTTTATATGGCTTGTGAATAACTCTGCATGACACAATAAATGTGCCTTCTTTATGGCGTCAAAGCAAAGTGTACCCTCGCTTGTAGTTATGAAAGGTTGCGGTGTAAAGATTCAATAGAAACATGAAAGTGCTTGCAGGATTAGGATAAAAAAGATACTACACACACAGGTGGATGAATGATGTTTTGTTTGATTCGTCTGGTTTCACAGTATTGATGATGCATTTTATTCACTTACTTCTTATTCATATATTGATCTTGTTTTGGAACCTTTGTAGGTATTCAAAATTACAGCAAGATACAGGGCACCATGCTTAATTGGAGTTAATTTACATTTTTAAATTACTGTATATTATGGCAGCATCAAATACTGCACCCTATTCAACTACATTTTTTGACAGCTATGCTTCCTGGTCACTTCAGCTTTTTATAAAGATTATAAAAAGCTGTATTAGAGCTAAAGAAAGGTCAGAATGTGACAAATGCATTTGAAATGTGAATATATGGTGAGATATATAGATATTTGCAGCACTTGGTCACTCTCTCCTTCTCTTGTTCACTCACACACACACACACACACACATACAAATCCATAGTCTCAGGTCGCCCTGCACCCCGTGCATTATTATCAGCAGAGATGCCCAGGCTTAGAGTCCTGCACCCTCCTCCCTAAGACAAGGTAGAGGGAGGATTAGTGTGCACCATTTAGGGCTTCCTTTCAGCCTTCCATTTCATTTCATTAGCTTGTGACCTCTCCAGTTAATTATTTTGATCTGGCCAAAGGCTTGGCCTGCTTTTGATGATCCTGACTGACTCACCCCCCCTCCCCAGAAAGCACAATACTTAACACACCCATTGAGGGTAAGAAATGGGAGACGTGAATAGGAGAGAGGCACGAAATGGGAAAAACTGAAAGTGGCATTTACCAGTCACAGGCAGAGGCTGTATTGAAGGGAACCTGGTGATGGCAGGGTGGTGTTAGGACCTCAGAATACACTTTTGTTTTTCACTCGTGAAGTCGACAAGAGAATAAAAACTGTAATGCTTGAAAAAATTCAAGCGATTTCAGGTGAATCGCTCAAATGTCAAGTCTGTTGCTGTGGCCACTTTCTGACAGTTTCACATTCTGATCATGCATATGTAGCTGGAATTATGAAACAAATTGCTCCTTTCTTTAAAGTCCACCTGTCCATCTGTTGCTCTGATGCACCAGTTGCCTGTATTTGTCCATCCTGTGGGTGTTTGCAAAAGGATAGTTTCCATTTGACCGTGGCCACACAGCTCCATACTAAATGCAAACACAATAATCTTTGCAACTTGTGCTATTTAATGCCTAACAAGCATGCCAACCAATGCATTTTTATTTTTTTTATCCCAACATGAAGGATGAAAAGTTTTGAGGGTGGTGCAGTGCGATGGTTGCCTGATATCCTTGTTTTTTTCCTTCCTTCTTTCCTGCCTTGTATGCCTTGCCTTGCTGGCACTGCTGCTGGCCAGTTTACTCTGTCTGGCTATGCATGTAAAGAGTGTCCCCTCTTTGTTCCAGTCTTGGGCCCACAGCCAAGCTCCCCCCTTCAAAACTTAAGCCACACACACATGCATACACACGCACACACAGTACCCCACTCACCCCTTTTTTACTCCCTCAAACAACTCTGTCCCTCTCCCCCGTGCTGCCCTCAAATTGCAGATAACAAAAAACGGAGGATAGCACAGCAGAGACAAGCATCACTTTAAAAAGCAGGTGTCTACAACTTTTCAGTGCTCGTCGATTTCAAATGGAGACCCTTTAACCTTCGTGCTTTTCTAGCTGGTGGATGAGGTATCCAGTCAGAAGCCTAATCAGTTTCCTGTGACAATACTGGGAGGTTGAGGGCTGTCAGTCCTTCTTTCAGACAGGGGCTCCAATGAAGCTGTGGAAGGGGAACCCCCTGATTGATTAGTGCCTCTTTATTGAAGTGTGTGTGTGTGTGTGTGTGTGTGTGTGTGTGTATGAGCAACAGAGACTGTGTGTCTCTATAGGGCCCCAGCCAGAAAGCTTTATTTAAATCCAGCCAGAGAGAGTACTATAATTATGACTTTTTCTTTTTGCTGGCCGGTTAAAGCTGACAGAGAGGGTTCTTATGGCTCACTTCACCCTCTCAGCCTCCTAAAGAGAGATTATTACTGCCCCCTAAGAGGCCACGGCCAGTCAGTCTCATCAATGTGGCTTTATAGACCTGAGACATGGAGCCAGGTCCAGACCAGAACTCTAAAAAAACAAAGGTGGAGGACAAGTCAGTGTGTAATCCCATTCGGCTGTATTCACCGATGCCAGTTTGGATGCCCAGTGTTTGAGACAGAGAGTGGGGTCAGTTCACAGCTATCACCACCCACAAACAAACAAACAAACATAAGCTAACCAAGGGTCAGGTAAATTAGCAACACGAGGCTGATCCTGTGTGGCCTTGTTCGTAGGCAGTCTTCTGCTTTCTCTTTTTAACAGGTCATTGACTATCAGTATGTGTCTGCTGTTCCATCTGTGAATCCCGGCAGTGGAGCAATGGCCCTGCTTCCATTGTTCAGCCTCTATCTGCTGACCATTTTTAGATATGTGTGTTTGTGTGTTCATGTGTATGCTCACCTGCTCAGTGGGTGGTTTGCCTCATAATTCATACATTTAACTCTACTTGTTTGATTTGTAGTTCCCCTTTATTGGGTTGCTTTCAGATAAGCCAGTAAAGACTTTGTGGAACAGTCAACATGGCAGGGGTTGTCACATGTAGGCAGGAAGAGTAATTAGGCTTCATTGGCTCAGATAAAAAAAATCCTTTACGGACGCTAAAGATAAATGTCATTTAAACACTGTAAAGCCATAAGTCAAACTATAAGCGAGAGTGATTTATTTTCGACAGGCCTGTAATAAAATTAATGAAGGGCAGGCTAATAGATATCGTTAGCATACAGATAAGGAACTACAAGACTTATGACACCAGAGCACAGCAGGCTCATAGTTTGGCTTTACTAACTCGGGCAATAAAAACAACACAAAACTGCTTTGTTACCAAATTTAATGCAAAATTAAATAAAATCCTTTTTCTGTGTTGTGCTTATATTTGTGCCTCTGTACAGAAGTACAGACTTACTGTCATGGTGGATTCAAAATTTCTTTGCTTTCACTGCATATTTAAAGAAAATTACTTTAAATATGTTCCCACAGGAAACCAAGTATGCACAGTTAACTATACAATTTTACTGAATTAACTGTGTCTTATTTTTAATTTAGGCTTTTTTGGTTTTTATCTGAAAGCCATCACAGGAAATGCAAAGTATATTTCACCGAGCCTAGCCCTGACCACAATTATTCACCAGCACAGAAATTAAAAACCTGGCAATGGGAGCTTTTTCATCAGGAGCCACCACTGCACAGCTAGATAGGATGACCAGATGTGTCTTTTTTACTGCACTGCATTTTTCCTCGTCCCCCTGTCCCACGTGTTGAGAAAATGTCCCACATTTTGACTGGTTTTGCAGGACATGCCCTTTTCTAAAGTCTGGCTTTTACTCAGTGTATATGAATGTATAGTCAGAAGAAGGTTAGCCTGTGTAATGCTGTACTCATCAGAGAAAATTAGAGTAATGCAGTAACACACACAATTTATTGTATTTTTGAGTAAGATATAACAATTTCAGACTACTTCTCTGCATTGATCTGGTCACCCTACAGCTAGATGTCATATAAACATTTAAAAAAAAGTTCAAGAGCACATTTATTTTCCCCCACAATATCGCTGGGTAAGGTACCATAAAAATAGACTCAAAATTTAAAGTAGTAGCATTAATGTGTTACATTCCACCACTGGACTTAAACATTGGACTTGGAAATTTACCCCATCGGACAATGTAGGTCACTGTGTATGCACCCACATGTGTGTTCACATTCTATTTGAACCATTATAGCACACTACGGACAGTGTCATTGTTCACACATCTATGACACAGACACAATAACACAACCCTTCCAGGTTATCTTCAGGACCTTGAGCTGCACTGTACTGCCAATGACAAACTGCTATCGGACCTCAGACCTGTCCAGTTTATTGCCCTTACCGCCACCATTGTCTATGGAGAGCTTTTGGGTGATGTTTCTTCTTATGATACTGTATCGATTATTAATGCATGAGTATGGGCTGAAACAGCGCTCATTGATTTGGCCTTTTTCATGTTTGTGCATGTATGGTCTCAAGGTTAAGCGTTTTCACCCTAATTTAGTTTCTTGTTATCGTGTCAACAGAAGTGACGCAAAAACATGTATGCAACGATAGACATCAGAGTCAATATTTGAACTTAGATCCTTGTTACTTTCTCCCTTCTGTATTTTCTTTAGCAGTTTTTCTTTGGCTCTTGTCATCACTGTGAGCAAACAGGACTGGTCATGTCATTTGAGTCCAGGGATTAACAGAAGCAAAGAGCGTAATCCTAACGCTTTGAAGTGCATAAGACGGTGCAATCTCACATCACACGGAGCACCTGAAAAGCCCTATCATTGATATTGATTTAAAGAAACCACCAGGCTGCTTTCAGCTTTGAACTTCACTTGATTATTCTTTTTATTTTTTGCTCTCAAAGGAGGAATGTCAGAGTCATTTCTTGAAGAGTTACAAAAAAGAAAAACAGTAGAAACAAATGACTCAATACAGCCTTTCAGTTTATTTATCCACCATATAATAGGAATAAACAGTCTATTAGTTTCATGCATGTACTTTAATCTTTAATCTTTAAGGCGAGTAGCAACAAGTCTGACCTTTTCACCATTAATCACAGCCTGTTAGATAACAACTTCAGTCTCACTCTTTACTGTTTCTGTTCTTTTGGTTGTTCATGGCCTCCATGGGTGTAGAGGATTCGTAGCCAAACACGAAGGCAGCATTCACCCCCGTTTAAGCATTAACCATGTCCTCCATAAGTGAATGAATGCACAGGTCCTCACATACCCTTTCCATCTGACCCATACTCAGACACACCTGTGTTCAGCATGTCTTTTAGCTGGAGAGCGAAAATTCCAACATGAGCCCATTTATCAGGGGGAGAAGCTCAGCGATTAGTTATTGGTGATAAAGATTTGAAGTCAACATCCCAGCAGGTGTTTTTTTTAAACTACACACCAGTGACTCCAGTCCTCTCTGGCAAGAAAGGACGAAACCCACCGCTAGCCCTCCTCTAAGCTGCATACATTATCAACCTACATTGCCAGTATTGCATAATTAACATTTACTTTATAATGAAAAATTCAGCTAAATAAAACTAATTTTAAGCTTTATGGACATTATATGTCAGCTAGTCCAAATTCATGAATCCTCCCAGTGTCAGAGCTATCATCTTTAGGAGAAAACTAGCTTGTTAACTTCCTGCTAGCTCTGCTAAACCTTGTAAACGCTCTTTTTCATGGATGACGGGATGTTAAACTTAATTATAACAGCTGCAGGAACAGCCACACTGATTTTATTGGAGATGCAAGACTTTGGACTCTCAGTGGTGCCTCAGAGTTTGTTTGATTTTGGGAACTAGAAGAGCATTGGGACCTGAAAACGGTTAATGATGTCAGCCTTAACAAGCAAATAGTCACGAGATACATCACTGGCCCCGATTCCTAAAGTAGATCTTTTTGGATTTATATATCTATATATGTGTATATAATCCCTGAATCAGGTCCTTTAATTAGAGAGGTGTCCTACAACAGGACTAAAACACACAGGTCTATTTGACCCTTAGGCATCCAGTATCAGTGCCGAGATAAGTAATCTCCTTGTAGACACAAGAATGTGTGATATGCTTTCGCCTCTACTGGGGGGTCCACATTCACTTATCTCATGAACAGCAGCAACTTGCACCAGCAGCAGTAGCATGTTTGCACCCCCCATGCAAACAATTACGATAGCCACCTACCGAGGCAAGCAACTCCATCAGAGTTTGACAGGAACGAAGCCACAGGCTGTGAAAATTAACTAAGTTAGCCTTTCAGTTGCTAGTCTGTGCAGAGGAAGCCAGGCAGAGAGAATCTGGTTCATTTGTTCCCTGATCAATCAAAGTCCTTTATGGGTTGACATCAGAGAGTTAAGTTGGATTGTCTTCCTAGTAATCCATTCCTGTGATAGTTTCATCACAATAGACAACAAAAGAATGGCAGTTGGTTTTCCTGCAGGGATTCTTTACTGTATTCGACAAATACAGATGGATGGACAGCATGTATTTGGTGCTATTGTTACACGGTGGGCAGGTTGTCCTGCATCTGCTGCCCACTGGGACCAGTTACTCCATTAACAGTCCCTCCAAAATTCCATTCATTCAGGTATTGTTGGTGCTCAGTAAACCGATGTGTTCAAGATGTATGGAATAAAGAGGTAGATATGAATTTCATTTTAAACAGGGCGCCATGAATTAGTTTAAAATATCCTGTCTTTTAAAGATGGGTTAAAATAAAATTTAAGTTACCCAGGTTTCATCCACCTCTTCTGTTATTGCCAACCTTCATTTAAGTAAACACATTTAAACACACAGAAAGTTGCGCGCAAACTGTCGTTGTTCACTTAGGAAAGACTCGTCTTTAACTGGTCCCTTAAAGATAGCAGAAGACAGGCGGGTAAACAGAAATATGATAAAGCAAAGAGGAACTAATAGTTGGTTTTCTAGTGTGCTGCCAGAGTTTGCTTAATGTTAAACTAATAAGATAATACAGGGACCACGTAGACAGAGAATTGTGTGGCGTGTGGTCCCTGTATCAGTGGCTCTGATTTTCAGTTAGATAGTAGAGCCAAATTGTGTCTGTGCGTGTGTGTGTGTTAAAAGATTTTACAGCACCCATTCACCGGCAGGTGTGACTTTAAAGTGCAGTGAGTAAACCTGTGAACTCTGCTCCTCAAGTTGTGTGTGCTTGGTCCCATTTTGTTGGGACAGAAGAAAAGTGATGATAATATAGAAGATGATGACTAATACAGGAGGAATAGACTGCTATGTATACTGTGCCAAAACACCTCACCAGGGGCAATCTTGCCACCCATCATCACCCTGTTTTCTCACTTCTCTACCACACAGCTCATCCGGGGCTTGTGCCCCATTTCCTGACCACATTTTCACGCTCCAAGGATGCTCCCAGTTTGTGACCCATGCAGAAGAGAAGGGGATAGCCTATGTTGGGGGAAATTTGGTTGGAGGGAGCAGAAAGTCAGTGGTCCTTTACAAATATGACACATAGCCACAGGTTTAGGATGCTGGAGTGAAAAAGAAAAAAAGGAAAGTGGGGAAAAAAGATGGACAGATTTCTATTCTCAGCTCATCGACGTGCAGCTGATTTATTTTTGTGTAAAAACAAGTGCAATATTAAATGTTATTCTTGGCATATATTTCAGTTTGATTTAGTAAATGTGTTTGCCTGCATAATAAAGAAAAGCACTTGCGCAAACTTTCAACTCGGTCTAAGTGTGTTTGCCACACACTTGAGATACACAGCAAAAAGAAGAGTGTGTAAGCTGCCGTGTCTCCGAGGCATTAGTGCACAAACACACACATATGCATGCAAACACATTGTTGTTTTCCCTCAAACATCTTGGGATTTGAAGTTGCTGTGCTGGCAAATTAAGACTCCCAAGCATCCAAAAACAATTTTCCATTCAGAAGATGGAACACAGGTCTTTGTTTATTCCCTGCTTCATTCAATTACCCCCTCTTCAGTTTGTTTAACATTTCATACTCATGGTCTAATTTTTTATTTGGTTGCTCTTCAGATCTGTAAATTAATGCCTCAGCTGAGTGCAGAAGCTGCATGTGGTGTAGAATTCATTAAGCCTGCTTGTCCCCCTGCTCGTTTGTGTGTGCGCACATCCCATAACGACGGCATCCCCAGTTAAAGTGAGCGTGTGTGTGTGTGTGTGTGTGCATGTACGTATGTGTGATACTACGGTGAAAGGCACCATCTGTTCCATGTGACAGTAATGAAGTGAGGGGCATTGTGGCACAAAGCCTCAGACCCATTCATCACAGCTGTAGGCGGGCCAAGCATATTCCCTCTGTCTTATAGGGATACCTCCACACACACACACACACACACACACACACACACACACACACACACACACACACACACTGAACGATTCCAGTTTGTTATGGTCTGAGTGGTGTGTGTATGCAAACACTTGTAGAACAGTTATTCATACAGTAAACGTGAGTCATGATAGCTCTCGATGAAATACTGCACGTTATCAGTGGCATCTTAGAAGTGGATTTATTTGCATGTTATCTGTGTATCTGCAGTACCAGCTAGCCTCATTTACATGGCATACCGTAGCAGCAACTGTACTGTGCTGTGGAACTGTTTTCAGCTCACGGTTGCAAAATTGGGATTCCCACACAATAAAGACCTTCAGTTATTTAGATGAACTGTTGAAACATGACTCTGAATCCCCCTCAAATAACAAAGCAGCCTTTTTTTTTCCAGTATTTATTTCAGTTTCTTTTTTTTGCGCCTTTGAGTGAGCTTTTTCCCCTGCACTTGCACAACCCGTACAGGAAAAAGAAAAATGGGTTTTGAAGAGAGGCGAAATGGACATTAGCTTTATTTTTTTTATTTTTTGCATGAAAGGCTAGAAATAACTGCAAATGCCCGTGCACCCTCACAAGACTGAAAGAATCCAACTGTTTCAGCCCGTTAACCACAGGTGTATAAAATCAAGCTAATGGCCATGCAATCTGTCGTTGCAAACTTCTGGGAAAGAAGGGATTTCTCACTGAATTAAAGCATGCTACACTAATGGGATGCCATCATTTCAACATGTCGGTTTAAAAAATGTCTTCCCTCCTACATGTTCCACAATGAAATGTTCATAAAACACAGCAACTCAGATTCTAGGTACAGTTTTGCTAAATTACTCAAATTAATGACAAGGAGCTAAAATTGTTGTGGCTAAAGAGATGTGAAAGAGAAAGAAAGTATGACACACATTAGGCTCAAGCTGGAGTAAAGTGATGGAACTGAGATGTCTGAACTCTACAGTATGAATTATAAATATACAATCTTAACACTTAATACTGTGCAACAATGAAAGTGAATTAACCAGAAACTAAAGAAAACACCATGTAAACTGTCACAGCAAAGTCTGTGCACAACCACTATGTCCGGTTAAAAGATCAGCCAGATAAAGGTAGTCGTGTGAGTGGATGACACGTCTGACAATGTTTTGTTATATTCTCATCTGTTCGATTGATCAGAATAAAAGAAAATAAATAAAAACTACAGCAGATTTTTCATAAATAAGATATGAAAAGAAGTAACAAAGTCACCATTCTGGGTGCTGTTTTTGTCATGAATGTAACTGTTTTATTTCTGTTATTGATGCAACTTTTTAAAAAAAAAATGATCAGATTTAAGCCTACTTTTGTTTGTTGTCGGTCAGTGTTTGAAAAAACTAGAAGTACACAATGTGATAATCGTGCTGATCTTATCCAACAATCGGAAAAAGACAAGGGGGAGACTTTTGCCTCTAGGGCAGAGTTTTTTTGGCACAGAGCCCCCTCTTCCTTTACATCAGTTTCAGTTATCAGACACTTTTTTTTTGGTTAGGTTTAGGTGGATAGAAGTGTTGGGTAGGACTATGAAAGAATCATGAATTGGGCTCAAATACACCTTTAAAAAAATGTTAACCGCGTCTTAGAGAGGCTGTCAAGCAGAAAGCATTCAAAGCAACTTTCCCATGTGGGTGTTAGGTGGATGCAGGTAGGACAAAACTATCACAACATGTTTTCCTTCAAGTATTTCCATTTGTAGTGGGTATAAACACTTTTTCTCTTAGATATGGATCAAATGATACCATACACTTTTTAAATCTATGCTTTTCATCTCGTCTAAACTGACAAAACAAGCTATTGCCCAATGTTGTGGATGCTGATGAGGAGATTCTAGTTAATATGTGCTTTGCTAAATCAAAAACAAACAAAAATATAACATACAATTATAATGTATTGCATATATAATATACACCAATCATTTGCAACTTTAAAACCATCTGCCTATCACTGCATAGGTCTCCTCCTCCTAAAGGGTAAGGCAATAATGATTCAGTAGGTGTTATATGTCAAAAAAACATCAACAGGATTTCCAAGACCCCAATTTGACCAAAACAACACTGAATGCATCAGTGTTCTTTACATTACCATGATAATAACCTTATTTGTAATGAGTGTTTGGGAAAATCAAGAGTTCTTTAGTAGAGCTGAAGCCAAACACCGGTGCCTAATCTGTTGGATAAACCACAATCTCGTAACCTGTTTGCTAGTGTATGATCATTCAGTAGGACAGAGCAGTGACCAATATTTCAGAGCTGTTATCTGGATAACAGATTGTTCCACTTGCCTGTTATTGATTGTAGTAAGACTATACGTGTAGCTTTGCTGGCATCAGACACTAGCTGAAGATTCTGAGACAGCGTTTTGGGCTGTTCACCTTGCATGCAGCCAAAGTTTGCTAAGATTTGTCAATAAAACTCAGACTAAAATAAAAAAGAGAGTGCTTCTTATACCAAAAAAATCCTGTTTGTTGCCAACACATTCTGCATAATGCACAGATATCAGTGTGTAGAGATGAGATAAACCAAGACAGGCCTCATCTCTGTGCAAATGATTAGAATCATTGTTCAAACACTGACATCAGCTGGAAGCGCTTTATTCCCAGCTCTGTTTAACCAGGCAGGGCTTTTCCTAATACTACCAACACTAATATTGACTTTTATGGTCTAATCCCTCAATGTCTTGCCTTGTCTCCAAACTCTGAATGCTGTGATTAAACAGCCCATTTATCATATTTTCAGAGGCTCACTGGAGGTGTCTCCTCTCTATAACCTACACTCCCTCCTAACTCTGCCTTGTGATTGTTTAGCCGCTGCACAGTTCAGTGCCATTGCACACTTTCTGTTTCAGTTGTTTGGTTTTTCAACACCCCATTCTTGCCACCACCACTGCCAGACCACCATGCACAGCATCTCTCTAGCTGACATACAATGAGGTTCATTCTCCGCACTTTTTGCCCTCTCTCTGCATGGGTAGCTTGTGTGCGCGTTCCATCTTTAAACTACATCAACACAAGCTTTGTACATAACTGCCCTCTGTGACCCCAGGCTGAGGAAACTCCCTTCATCTGGCACTGACACACCCCCATTCACATTTCCATGTTTGCATAATTACACAGTTTTGAGCTTGTGTGTGTGTGCTGCTTACGCTGTGTGTTTGTTTACGTGTGTGTTTAGAATAGCAATATCTGATTGGTGGTTTCCCATGTGGACATTTTCACTTCAGACTTGGACCATGAAGTATTGGTAAAGTATTCTTGCGCAAGTTAACCCCTTCATCTTTTTCCTGGTGTTTTTCTTTTTTCGTTAAGCATTTTTTTTTGCTATTTATTCCTTTTATTTTCTCATGTGCATGAAATAATATGAAACTTAGACCCAGGTGACCTTCTAAAACTGTAGGACTTAGTGCTACAGTGTAGTTTTAGTGCATCTGTTACAGGATTTACACTGAGTTGTGTAATGTTCAACTATTAAGGCGTTTTCAGCTTTAAGAAAGTGATTAAAAAAAACCCTAGAAACTCATTCTTGCAGAGCATTGTTGTTCTTTTGCAGGTTTACAAATTGCTCCTTGCATCTTTTAATGGCTCTTCTTGGTCTGTTATGAGCAAGTTTAAATCTTCTCTCTCTTCATCACCCTCCTTCACTCCCCGACCCGCCCTCTCTCCTCCCTCCCTGCCTCCTCCTCCTCCTTATTTACTATGGTGCTGGTGCGCCTCATGCTCTGCATAGGGCCCCACTTTGCATTTGGTTGTGCTTGTGTGTATGTGTGTGTCAAAACCCCCCTTCCCTCACTCTCACTAGCTGAAAGCATAGAGACAGCGTCCCTCCCCTTCAGCCCTGAGGATAAGTCTACTGTCATGCTAATGCCCATGTCCTGAGACTAATAGGTCCTTTTACACTGGAGTTTTTCATTCCCCTTGCCTCACTAAAGGGTTTAGTGCCAAGGCCCTTTCTCTCCTTCCTAAACTATTAAACAGGATAAATATTTCTGTGATTCCTCCGCCTGGATGATAAGTATGGAGACCGTTCTTTGTATAATTGGCTCCAATCACCTTGTTACGCTTTCTGTAAATACACCAGCCAAGATGCAGGAATGCATAAATTGAAAAAAGAAAAGAAAGGAAAAAAACCCTCAATAACAAAAGATACAGGATTATGTTGTGCATTTGCGTGAGTGTGTGCTGATGTGTGTTGGTTATGTTGGATGATTTACATGAGATCCTTGGCGTTACCGCTGTTGCTCGGCAATGAAATCACGAATCAGTGATTGAGACTGCAGATTAAACGGAACCACCAGAGAATCAGTGTTTCAAAGGCGCAAACCAAAGCTAATGCTTCCATCATAAATATCTTTATTCAAGTTTTGACAGTGGTGAGTGTGGTTTATCAATGTGTGAGAAGGATGATAAAAAATAAGTGCCACTGCCTCTTTATTAGGTACACCTGTTCAGCTACATGTTTGTCCAAACATCAGCCAATTACATTGCAGCAAGTCAGTGTGTTTAATCATGTAGACGTAGTCAATATGACCTGCTGAAGTTCAAACTGTGCAGCAGAGTGGGGAAGAGAAGCAATTTAAGTGACATTGCAATGTGACATGGTTGCTAAAAATACAAGGCGAGGTCAGTAAAAAATACAAGTCAGCACTGATTTGGCCTACATCATGTTTTTTTTTTACTGTAGAAATAGCTGTTTTCTTTAGATGAATTGCCTGTGACTCAGGCTATGAGTTGTTCATACTGTTAGAAATATTTTTACTGAGTGTGAGATATTGCACACTTCAGGAATTTTTGACGTCTTTAACTCTGACTGTCCACTCTGACCTTGAAGCAAAAAAACTGTCAGGTTTGTGGCAGCAGGGATAGGCTCCAGCTAATTGTTTCTCTGATTCATTGCTGATGCTTTCCCTCATTGGTGGACCAGCAAATTGCTAAAACATCTGCTCTTATAGAGATGGTCACACTGTAAGGGTGGAGACTGATTTTTTCACACAGTGCTTTTGGGTTTTGGCTTAGTTTTTGTGAAATGAGTAATGTTACAGTGTTATATGTCGTGTTATTTGTATGAAGTTAAGATCGTTTTGTATTACATCTTGATATGTGAAAATCTTAGAATTCAAAGAAGATGTACTTGACTGAGTGTGGGGTAGTTAAGCATAGTTGTGCCGGAGGGAGGCAGGTTAAATAAAAGTACATGTTGCACCTTTTATGTTCTCATTACAGATATTTTATGGTTCTCTGGCTTTCACCCAGCCACCTAACATGCATGGCCATGACACAATTTGCATGTCAAAGTTCCCAAGAGTCTACTTTGACTGATAATTTCCTTCTGAAATTGTCATTGTCTACCTTTCCATTCCCAAAAATGTAATTACACATTAAAATGTTTTGAATGATCTTTTTCTCTGTTCCCCCCCCCTCCCTTTTGGCAACAGTGACTTAGTTTCTAGCCTTGTTTGCATATGTGTAAATATGAGACACACCCACCCACTCCAGTAAAACCTGACTCAGTGTCATTCCAGTGAAAAGGATCGTTGAAGCACGTTGAGCATTTGCTATGTTTTGGGTTTAGCTGATCTCATGGTTCGGTAAACAAAAGGGCAACGTGTTTACATCAACCACCAGGACAGATACTGGTGGTTTGTTTTTGTGACATGTGGATTCAGGCCTGGTGACTAAACAAGAGTTCAGCAACGACTTTTTCATTTACAGTTTTTTTCTTTCTGCCTGAAAAATCCTGACAAATAAGGACAGAGAGATTTTATCAGTTTTCTTTATTTTAATTTTTTTTATTACCAGTGCTCCTTCAAAATTCCGTATTCAATTAAATGTAGCGAGAGTCATCCAACTGAGTTATGAGTTTTATATGTCATAGTTATGGAAAATGAAATCCAAGGAATGTAATATGGTAGTTGTAAAGCATGATTAATGAATATAACCCTTTGGCAATAGGTTCACTCGCAGCTCAGGGGTTTCTGTACTTGATCAAAGACTGAATGTCGTTGAAATTTTATTTGCATCTATAAAAACAACTTTTCTTGACTGTGTGCATTTACCATAACACATACACTGTTCTGTACGTTCACAAACACATAATCGGAGTCACTTGGCAGTTAAGAGCATTCTCTAAGTATAATTGGCTTGGGATATGACAGGCAGGTCTGCTCTTGTCTCAGAACACAGAGCATGAAAGTAGCCTGGAGCAAGAATGGATGTGACTCTCTAAGCATTCGTGTCAGTTTCAGCAAGTTGAACCTCAAACTGAACCTCAAAGACAAGTTATAAACACTAGTTTTTGCTGTCATTGTTTGCAAAAGCTTCCAACCACACGTTTGAACTTTAGTCTGAACACAGTTTTTCTCCAAAGTAAAATGTCACATTTTTGTACACCAGGTTTTGTCCCTGTGTCCAATACTGAACGGCACTGGCGTGACCAGCAGAAGGGATGGCTCACAGGGCCTCACCCTGTCATATTCTGTATGTTTGCAAGTCTACCCTACCTTTCTTTGTGAAAGAAATGTCTCTCCTTATAGATGAAGACACCTTCCAGGTCTCATCTTTCCGTTTTCTGATGGAAGAGTACATGCCCTCTCTCCCAAAAGAGAGAGGACAAGCCAATGCATTCTGACAGCTCCATCAAGCACAAGAAATGGCTGCTGGCTGTCCCTGTCGCTGCTGGGTACCCCCACCCTATTCACACATTCAACCATGTGGGCATACATGCATGCATTCGTGCACATATAAGTTCACATGTAAGTTCAAAATCATATAACATAAATTACATTAAAATATGGACAAATATGTTTTTTTTCTCTCAAAATTATCATAAATTATTTTGTATAATTTTCATCATTACATATTTTTTCCTCTGACTTCCAATCCATTTTCCCCTTTCTCCTTTTACTCAACTGCATCAACACAAGTCTGTGGGCAGGTTGAGACTGAGTAACAGATAGTTTCATACCAAGCTGATAGAAAGAGATAGCCGAAAGCATGCATTACTTCATTTTGATTCCGGCAGCAAATCTAAGCAGATATAGATACTATACACATAAAAAGCACAGGAAACATGTTGGTTAAAATGTTTCTTTTATATCTAATAATCTAAAGATGCACTGGGTGTTTATTCTTTATCATCTCATTTCACTCTCAGTGTGTTTATACACCACATTTAATCATTAGTTATTTTTAATCTCTGGCTCTCTTCCAGAGTGTGTCTTTTGTCCCTTCTTCCTCCCGTCACCCCCAACCTGCCCCTACCTGACACTGGTTCATATTGGAGGTTTGTTCCTGTTAAAAGAGAGTTTGTCCTTTCCACTGTCACCAAGCACTTGCTCGTGTTATTGCAGGAGTTTTATCTGTATTAATGTGGGGTCTTTACCTGACAATATAAAGTGCCTGAGTGAGTATATAAAGTTAGTTCACCGATGTTGTGGTTTGATGCCATATAAATAAAACCGAACGGAATTAAGTGGATATAGAATAACAAAGTGTACCTAATGAAGTGACTGTTGAGGGTAAATGAGGCATTATTCATACAGATTATATTATAGAGAACTGGGCACAGATTTCATAAAATTGTTCAGAGATCAGCTGGTTTTTATTCCACCCAATCAGAGATTGTGTTACAGTTGGATTATCACATCACTTAATAGAAAAGACATGTTTTTTGCGCCAGATATGTAAATGCGGTTGCTGCCAGGGTATCTAACTTTGGTTTCCTGAACTCACTACTATCGACTGTTTTGAACAGGATGAAGAAAGTATGATCTTAAAAAAATGGACTGAGAATGAAGTAAGAAAAACAAGAAGGGAGTTACATGAAAATTAGACCCTCTGGGCTGTTGTTCTTTTTTCCCACCAAACCCTCTTTGAGGTGAAGTATCCATCACTTTGTCAATCATGACAGATAACAGTGTCATCTTCTTATTTCTCTCAGCATTTCAGCTTTTGATATTTGGAAAGCTCCGGGCCATTTGAACTGTAATGCAAACTCAAGGGCGTAAACAGCCTGTTTCTATTCAAAGCCAGTAACGTTTATCCTGGTTGATGTAATGTCACAACTGCTTACAAAACCTGCTTTCTCAAGATCAGTGGCGACTTTTCACATATCTTCTGTTTTTATAAACTAATGCGTTGATGCCAATATATGAATATATCTAGGCCTTTCAGTGCATATTTATATATATACACACACATTTATATTATCACCCTAAATAAGTTTAGTTGTGGACAGTTACTAAACAATTGGATAAAAAGACTGTACACATCAGCAAATGCCATCATATAAAAAAGAGGGTCACATCTCCTTCGCAGGTCTCACTACCACCTTGCAAACCTTCCCTTTCTGTAGTTAGACCTGTTTTGATAGAAGAAAGAAGCTTTACTGGTCACATACACAATCACACAGAGTACAACATGCAGGGAACTCTGTCATGTCCGAGCTGCGGACAGGCTACAGACGTAGCCGTGCCATTCCAGGGCTTGGTGTTTACCTTTCTGGATACTGGGAGGGAATCGAACTTGCTACTTCTGCTTCAAAGGTGTGTGGTCTTACCACTACACTATGCAGCTGATGTGTGGATTGGAGACAGTGGCACTAACAAAAAGACAGGAGGTGCAGATTGAGGTGGCAGAATCGAAAGTGACTAGATTTTTATTGGGAATGATCACAGTGAACAGGATTAGAAATGAGCACATCAGAAGGAGGTGAAGGAGGACATGCAGAGGGTTGGCATGACGGTAGAGGATGCTCGGGATAAGGTGAAATGGAGGCGGATGATCTGCTGTGGCAACCCCTAAAGGGACCAGTCAGAAGAAGAAGAACAACAATGAAGATGAGAGTCAGTTCATCAAAACTTTCCACTTTATAAGGGAACTAGGATGATGCACACTCTCACCATCCTGATTTGCCATTTTTACAAATTTTTACAACAAATGTGAAGGAATTCAGATTTTCTGAAAACATAGTCTGTTACTAGCCTCTTGCCCCAAGAGGCTAGTAAAAAAGATGCTGTTAATCAGTTCCCTTAGTGTAATCTAAACTGTTTATAACAACATTTTGAATTTGAATTTATTTATTGAAACGGGACAGTGTATGTTAATGAACATATATCAATGTAAATATGTCAGATTCAGGCAAAAGGCTACTTTTCATCTGTAGTCCCTGGCAGGTCAGACAAAAACGAGAAAATAAGGAATTTAGCACACCATCAGACAATGTAAAGCAATCTAGTCCAGACAACAAATACATAAAATTACAACAGAAATGTAAAAAACATATAAGATTACACACAGTAATATGAAACTATTGATCACAGCTCTGAACAAAAAGGTTTTGATACATGTCTCTCAGTTCCTCACACTTTTTCATCTGTAAATCTGGTGAAAGAGTTACTAGAATGACTCACGGCTACAAATGAACCCAAATCTATGTAAAACAGTGCCAACTGCAGACCTTACTATGCTGAGGAGGCAATGTGGGTCTCCCACCAAACCATCTGACAAATGGGCTCCAACATTAATTGGAAGGTTGGTGGTTCAATCCCCAGGCTTTGCTGGTCTGCCTGTCAAAGTGTCATTAAGTGGGTTACTGAACCACAATTGCACTCCCAGTGTGTGTGTGTGTACATGTGTGATAGATGAATGCAAAGCTAAAATGCTTAGAATAAGAGCTCTGTATGGGTGAAATAGGTGACAGTATCTAACTAAATCATCACAAGCATCATGCAGTTACACTCTAATATCTGCAAAAAGACTTACAGTTACAGCGAAAATCTGTAAAATAATTATTTTAGCCAAATGATTTTTTTAGTTGACAACTGTCTGAAGCTACATGGTTAACATTTCTAATGTTGTGTGAGCACTAATCATCTGTCTAGTTCACAGTGTTAAGGGCAGCTTCTGTGAGCCGTGACCTGCTGATTGACAGGTAACCTGCAGGGAAGGAGGCCAGGTATGCACGTAGCTTTTCCCTCCATCCTGACACGTGTGAACATCTGATAGGCAGTGACAGGAAATCACAAAGCCCTGATTTTGTTTTCAGAGTAGGAATTTGAATAAAAGTTAGAACAGCAGAAAAAAACAAATACATCTTTATTTAGTTTCTACAGCACAGATGAAGCTGAAAAAAGCAAGATAAAAAGAACTTCTCACTTGCCAGACTACAGACAGCATGTTTGCCTCCCCGTGTCTGCAGGGTATTTATGTTAACAGATAAGTCTGTTTATATTTAACACTTGTATAGGATTTTTACACAAATACACTCCCACCACCGCGACCGTTAACTGTTTCAAGCGTGTCATCACACGTACTGACGTGGAAAGAGGGGAAGAAGCAAAGCCATGAAAATGCAAAGTTTTTCTCTTTGTGTGAATAAAATACACATAATCTCATCTAATGCAAATATCCAAGTCCAGAATGACCTGCTTGAAAAACACACCCAGTGAGGAACTTTACATACTGTATATTGCCTCTTTATTTTTCCAGATTTTCTTTCCTGTTTGTACACTCGTGTATTTCTCTTTGGTGCAGACGTTGACATGTCATTAAAACCCAGAATCCAGACAAAAGGTTGCACTGCTCATTGCGGATTTTCAGCCATTTATTTAATAAGTGGTTTATATGTTTGTTTTAAATTTATGCTTGCATAGTTTGTCCCGAGAGGCTACACAAGAACTCGGTTATTCTGCAAAGGTGAACTGTGTGAATGAGTGTTGAATGGCTGAATTTGTTAGGGAAGAACAGCGTCTCTCGGCTCTTCCCTGAGGGTTGAATCTGCTGCATAGTGATCTATTTTAGAGTGTTTTTAAACCTCAGAGAAGAGGAGGTTTTATTAGTTTTTTGCCCGCCTTGCACTTTTCAAGGTTGGCAAGAAAAACAAAGTCAAATAAAAGGTTTTGGAAACATGGGTATATTCTTACAACTTTATACTGTGTCATAATGAGCCATGATGAAGACATGGCAGTGGAAAGGGATACTGAGTGATCATGAATTGAGTGATACCAAAGTTATGAATGCAGAGGTTTAGTTAAGTGACTTTGAGAGTTACCAGGTTACAATACAATTATTAACATAATTAAAGCATGATGGTAATATAACATGGGCAGTGTAATTAAGTTTACCCCACATTATTGGACAGATCAAAATACAGAAACCTATAGTACATATACAGTGATAAAGGCATTCGTATAAAATGTATATACTCTATAAATTGGAGCTGTATTTTTAGAGGTGATGGTAAATGCACTGAAGTTTCTATAGCTTTCTACTCAGTTAAGCACTCAAGGTGCATTCTTACTTTCAGCACTGATACGTACACATCTAATGGCTACGATGCATCTGGGGCAACTCACGTTCAGTACCTTGCTCAAGGACACTTCAACACGTAGACTGCAGGAGTCAGGGATTAACTCACTGACCTTCTGATTGGCAGACAACTCACTCTCCCACCTGAGCCACAGTTTGTGTGAGTTATGGAAGCAGTTTGTAATAATAGCCGACCAAACACTGACCTATTAGAGCAGCCTTGTGCACTTTCTATCATACAAACGTTCTCCAACCAAATTTGACCATAAACACTGAACGAGTACCCAGTAATTTAAGCTATATTTATATTTAATTTAAACTATGTCAGCTGAAAACATTATTTAAAAACAACATAAAATGTATTCAAATATTAGAAGACAGTGGGTTAAACTAAGAAGAACTCAGGTTGTATTATTCTAGCTGTGCATTCACTGCATATACCATATGCAATTCGGCACTCTGTCATGAATGATTTCTTGAATGAATTGCTCTTTCGAATGCCTACATCCACTCTGCTTTTTTCTCACTGATGGCTGTCGGCTTGAAATTGCTTGAAAATGTGGAGAAAATGTGAACTCTAGAAGATTTGTGCATTTAAAGTGGATTTGTGTATTTTTATTGTGTAAAGTGTGCAAATAAAGAAACCGTGTCGCCTTACAATAAATGAGACAGTTTTTATAGTGATATGTATTATAAAAGAATTGCCTACAGCAATAAAGATAACGGTCAAATTTTGTAGTTCTTGATGTAAATATAAGGCAAAGTGCTTGGATTAAACCGACACCTGTAGCTTGACTAATAAAAAAAGGCGTTGCTTGGTACAGGGGAAAATGCTCTCAGAAAACTAACACGATCCTCAATCCTCAAAATATTCATTTACATGATAAGGAATCACATTTTTGTTGTCCTCTACTTTTTGTTCTGTATCAACCTTTCTCACCTATTTTTACCTCTACTGTCTGTAATGTCTGCAAACATGCGGTTGTATGACCTCAGGAAAACCCTTTTTTTTACTGCAGTCACACACCACAATGGCCACACTCTTGTTTACTTTTTAGATTTTGTGGACCATTATTCAGGTTGGTTTTCCCCTGAGTACAGAATTTGATATTGGTCCAACTTCAGTTGGTCTGAAGCAGAAAGAAAAAAACTGAAAACAGCCACTCCTTGCTTGCTCACACACACACACAAAGACGTTTTTAAAAGGTAGGCAAATGAGATGGGGAAGAACCCACACCTTTTCATTACCGTAAGTGGTCCTTGGTGGTTTGGTTGGTGAAAAGATGAGGCTGCTTTGATCCATTCATTAATGTGTTTGCGAAACAGTCTATGACAGATCATCGTTTATTAAACAGCATTTCCAGTTTATTTCAAACGTGCATATTTCCTATTAATTACTGTTGGAAATAGTAATTGTGTTTCTGTGGTTTTTGCTAACTTTAAATTTGTGCACCTTTGTTGTAGAGATTTAAGGAAAATGGAGTCACACAAAACAACACAAACTTATGAGCACATGTACCCTGTGGCATTCTAGAAAAAAAGTGCACATTTTTATGTTAATTATTTAAAGTGTTTGTTTCCTGTCTGATCAAAGGTGAACGCAGAAATTAGCTGGAACTGCTATTTCGCTGTTAAGGATATTCATCCATGCATGGCGATTTGTTTACATATTTGAGGCTGGCTGTGAAAATCTATTTGTTTCCACATATAAGCTCCCAAATGAACGACTTAGCAAAAAAATTAAAATAAATAAATGCTGTTCTGGAGCTGGCAATTCATCCCTCATAAGCTAAAAGCTATTACAGATAGCAAAACGATCTAAATGAACAACAAAAATAGTGTAAAAATGGAAAATCCATTTTCTTAACTGCTTATTCTGTTCAGTGTTGTAACTCAAACAGACTCTAGCTTTCTCTGTTAATATATGCGTTGAATGCTTTTAAACTTAAATGTGCCAACATGCCTTGCAAAGTTAACATAATTGTGGGGCAGGTTATGTAACTGTTTTTTTCAGGGGTTTTTTTTATTTATAAATAAACCTATCACTTGTGTCTCTTTTTTATGCAATGGCATGCTATTAAGATGACACATCGGGCAATGTCAACATGTGGCACATTAACATATGCGGTTCCTCTCTCCCCATCTCTCTCGCGCTCTGTGGTTGACGAAGGTGATGTGAAAGTAGACAGATGGGGTTGGCAGCCAGACAACAGGCTGTCATCCTCTGTGTCTGTTACTGGGCTCTTTTTCCATCACTACCCTGTGTACCATGTGCCCCATCTCCTCTAGCTCTTCACCAAGCCATGTTCCCTCTGTCTTACAAACCATTTCCTCTCTCACACTTCTCACCCTATCTGCATTTTTTTTCACTCTTTAGCCAAAAATTCATTGCTCACCCCCCTCATTTCATTCCTCTCCACTCTCTTGCCATTCTTTTACCCAGTACCATTATGGCCAAGCACTAACAGAGGCCTTCATTAAATGTCAATTATACACCAGAGACCACACAGTGGAAGGAGAAGACACAATGATTTCTGACCCCGAAAGGTCAACATGCTTATGGGCATTCAACTTTTTTTTTTTTTTTTGGAGAACAGTCTGTCAACTCTGAGCCCCTAGAAACCCTTAGTAGAACACCTTAGTAGTAAATAAATAAACGCATAAATAAAAAAGACATAATAGAACAAAATTAAGGTGTGTTTGCTGCTTTTGAAAAACAGAAAGAAGCAGGCTTGATTTGTTAGTACCATTGCAGAAAAAAAAAAATCGTGTGAGCATGGAGCATGGGAATATTGTGATCACACATCTGTGCACCCTGCGTACTCCCTGGAGTGTTCCAGTGTATGAGTCTCATACCTCAGAGAAGACCAGGCCAGATGGTGTGTGTTGGTTGGGAGGGGGACGCCTCATAAGTCTCCATTCAGACAAGCTGTGCAGTGTGGACATGCCCCCAGCTCTAAATAAACCTGTGGCAGCACCCAGGGTGGAGTCTATAGCTTCAACAGTATTAGACAGGAGGAGGATAAAGTGTATGAAGAAATGCATCACAAGAGCCTTTTTGATGTTTTTGTTGCATAGTGTGTCCTGGCACATATTTTGTCCTGAACTACATGTTGGTATACCGTTCACCTCATTGTACGCAGCGGTGCAGCTTCATTTTTTTCTGCAACTGTGCATCTCCACTGTTGCAGAAAAACAATATCCCTCTGGAGTGTTATGTATCCAAATTAAAGGATATTACAGATTTTCTGCATTTGCGTGCAGAGACAGAGTGGGCAATAAATGTGAAGAGGCAACAGAAAGATAGCGAGCTGTCTGCATGTAACAAGGTGGGAAAAGAATAAATGAGTGCACATCCCCCAAAGAGTGCAGTATATTTCTGAAGAAGCATGAACTGCAGAACAACTGTAATTCACCTCATTTCTGTCTGAGCTGGGTGAATAAGAACACCTCTACCACTTGAGAGATGTACCATTGGGAGGTTTGTGGAGAAAGTTCCCGGGACACATGCAAACCCACCGGCACAGCAGTTTTATCTTTTCCTCTTTTTATCCAGGGAAGCGTTCCCAGATTACTAATGCATCTCCCTGTCAGCAAAGGCTGAAAATAGGTGAGTGCTGACCCACTTAATCAGACTTGTACTGACCCCTAACTAAGGTGAGAGCTTGCGTTGGTCTAGAGCTACAGGAATTGCTCACATCATGTGTGTCCTGCTCTCTTTCATCTGAAATTGCAGCGAGGTGGCACTATAGGTAACTTTAGAACAGAGCTAGTGGATTTGAGGATAATCTAGTGTATCAACACAAAGGTCATGGTATCCCTGTTGCAACACTTTCCCACCCTCTGTGCTCGTTTAAAGGTAGGGTTCCCTACGCACAGATTGTTTGTCCAGCTAACAAGTTTAAAGGTTTCTGAAAAGTGGACAGACGTGACAGAGGGGAGATTCTCGTGGGAGACTGATGGTTAAGTTCAGCTGGCTTGTTGACCCGTGTCTACCCTTTCTGTCATTCTCTATGTCCTTGTAGGTGCCCTTCTGTGCCCCTTGGTCACCACCTCTGGCCTTCTGGCCCCTGATGTCCACCCCCAGTGTACTCCTGTCCACCCACTGTGCCCTCTCAAAGAGCTTGAGGGTCAAGGCAGCAGCCCTTAAGGTGAAAATGCATCTCGTCTCTGGCCTGTTTGTTCAAGGCTGCCATTATGCTGGGTGTGATCAAGCAACCAAGTTCAGCTCCAAGATAAACCAACTACCCCCTCACCCCCTCTGCTCTGTGTATCCCCAGGGAGATGCACCCCCATGCAGTGTCTCCTCTCTTTCACTGCACCCCATCTCTGGCAGAGGACCTGCTCCCTGTTTATTCTCTTTTCACTACCCTCTCATTTGTATTCTCCTTCTTTTTTTTACCCATGTGCGCTACTCTTTCTCATAACCCTTACCCATTTCAAGGTTCTTCATCCTCCACGTTCCCTCCTCTTTCTTGACACTCCTATTTTGCATGGATTTTTATTCCTCTCTCATCTTTTCCCCTCCCTTTAATCTTTAATCTTCTGTCTCTCTATCTCCTCTCTGATCTTCTTTCCTCCCTCCATCTCTTTTTCAACGTATCCTAGACACCCCATAGTCTGGAAACCGGCCCATCCCGGCCCTGCCCCTGAGGCCCTCTGCACAGCCCCGTGGGTAATGGGCATTGTGTATTCCCACTGATCCCTGACGGGACCATATTGTGCCTCGGCGGGATGTCAGAAGCATAAAAGCCAACCGGCCTGCCACATTGTCTCACACTCCAAATGAAGAAGTTCCTCCTCTGGCTCCCAACACAGCCTTGAAATGTCAAAAGAGAGGGAGGTGGTATAGCATCGTGGTGGTGGCGATGATGTGTGTGAGGATTGTTTTTCTTTCTTTCTTCGGTGGGCATGTGAGGGTCTTGTCGTTGCAGATGAAGACTGTGTTTTACTTATTAATGCATCAACAATACACTTATTTAGATCCAAATCATAGAGGCATCTATGAGAGAGTGTGTACTCAAACATGTAGCACTAAGACTTTACTGACAAACTATTTGCCCAACCATGTTGATCGTCTGTGCTGTGACATCCTTCACACCACGGCCATCAAAGGTATGATTCAGATACTGATTATGTGCAGCTATATAAATAAAGATAAGAAGCGTCACAGGAAGGTCTTTACCTATCACACAGCAGGAGTAATTGCAAAGAGACGTGCTATTCAGACCTCTTTGCCAGCCTGTGCCTATCTAATAAAAGTCAATATTAACTTTCCAAAGATAACCTTTTGCTTTGACCCCCGCTTCAAATTTTCTGTGGTATTCTTAGTGGTTTGACCTTGAGCTAATTTTCTTGATTTACTTCTATCACTTACTGTTGGACAAAGATGATTTATGGGAAACAGATTTCACAATGAGCTAAATTTGGCTTTATCTCCAAAATGTTGATGATCATTTTTAAATGATCTCATAGCTTTAAACACATTTCATGGTTGTATCAACAAGATTTAACATAGATCTAGTAAACTGAAATATTACCATCTCATGATCTTCTAAATCAGAAAAAGAAGGATAGCCTATTGGATCTTCATCTAAATAAGAAAAGGAAAATAAAATAAAAATCCCAACTATTGCACGGAGTGGTCTGAAATCTCAAACATACGCACAGAGGTTCTTTATTTTAGTCAGGTGCTACTCTGGGATTAAAAAAACAACAACAGATATTTTAAATGATAAAGTACATAAAAAGCAGTTAGATGTTAGATAAAAGTTAGTAAAGTTAATAAACTTGTCAGTTCCGCTAATGATTGTTTGATCATTAAAGCAAATCCCTACAAATTTTCATTTTAAAATGCCAAAATTCCACTTGATACAGTTTTTTGGGCCATATAGCTAATTTCCCGGACTCGACACCTGTATGGGAGGCAATTATTTTTGTAATTCACCTGTTTTGATTTTGTTTAGAGTTTTTATAAATGATTTACAAGCAGGAATCTTATGGTAATTTGGGGCTTTTAACAATTTCTTTGATCTGTGATTTTTCCAGTTTGGAATGATTGTAGAACATACATTGTGTGCAAGTTTGCTTTATTTGGAATTTTCTTTGACAGGTTCAAAAGTACACAGAGAAAGCAAGAAACCAACAAACTCAACAGTTTGGGGTTTTAAGGCAACTCATTTTAATATACACTACAGACTGTAGATATTTTTTCTGATTAGCTTTCATTGTCAGGAGTGGGTGTCTGGTGGATGAAATTCCAGCGGGCTAGAGGTCTTTATCGTACGGGAAAATATTAAACCTGACTTTCTCATTCACAAATGCAAAATCATTATCTGAATATAAATCAGTGTTTAATTTCGTTTGTCCATAGAAAAACCCAGCATTGTTATATATCTACTTCAGATTACTTTGATATGAGAACATTAATTTTAATTTAAGTTTTAGAAACAATTTAAGAGTATACAAACAGCTGCTTCAGCATAGTTTGCACCATATCCCTTTAAAAGAAGCTAGTGACAAAGTTTTATTGTAGTGCTGTTTGAGTAAAATATTTGTTATAGGTCTGCACAATTATGGCTAATTATGGCCAACACAATTACAGTATCAATACTGAGGATCATGATTATGCGTCACAATTGTTTATACATTTTAGTGACAAAAATCCATCCATCCATCCATCCATCCATCCATCCATCCATCCATCCATCCATCCATCCATCCATCCATCCATCCATCCATTTGTATTAAAGCAGTAATTGTTTTATTAACATAAATTAAGTGCATTTCACTGCTAGATATTACTAAGTAAGTACAAGAATCTTAATGGAGTTTTCTATGTGGGCAGGAGTGTAAATGAGTGTATTTTCCTGTCAGCAGTCCGGTCAACAGGTTGTCTGGGAGTACATATCGAAGGCTGAGCAGACTGACCCCTGTACATACATAGTGTGAGCACTGTTGCACTGACTGTGGCCCTACAGACATGACCAAAGTTCAGAGGGCTTGGCTGGATATTGGGCCCTGCTATGCATAGACTTTCAGACACCCTGGAGTGAGGCTGTTTCTGCATGTCTACTCTGAAAACAGCTAATCTCTGCAATACTGGCCCACTCTTGAAAATGATGGCATTTTTTCTCAATACTAATTAAAGTATTCCTCTCAGTTTTCACATCTTATCATCTCTGTTGTTTACTTTTTTTTAGCTGCTGCTGGTTGTAGGATTTGTTTTAACTAATTATTAAAATAGGGAGTTTGTGTGCTACATGGTCCTCACACACTCATTTAGGTCATCATTTCTATTGGTTTTGATAACTCCACGCTCACAAAGAAAGTCACACGCATGCACAATGCATTTTGGTGAGAATGGAAACATAACCTGGGCTCACTTTAAGAGATAGGGTGAGAAATTGTTCCATTTAAGAAGCTCTCAAACTGCAGCCAGTACTCCTCTGCAGCAAAAGGAGCCATTTCAGGTGGGCAAACCTGGAACACCCTGGAGAGATAATGTCTCTCAGATGGCTAAGGAATGCCTCGTTATCCTCCAGGAAGAGCCGGAGGCAGTGGTTGGGGAGCAAGAGGTTTGAGCATCTCTGCTTGGAATGCTGTTATTGCAAGCTGGACCCAAATAAGTGGAAAGAAATAGACTGAGTCATATATTTTTAGAATACTAAAAGATTGTAATGAGCTCGTAAGAGATTTTGCATGCTCTTTATTTGTTTGTTTATTTGTTTGTAATCAGGCAATGGGACTACAGATGTTTTATTACCAGTTTCGTTATAGTCATGATTTCAATTTGTGCTGAATACAGTGCAGAGCTGAAATAATAGACATTATACAGAGTAAATATGCCTTTTAAAGTTACAGTGCTTAAAGAGGAGATTCCAAGGTTGCTTATCTGTCTCTGCTCTTTATGCATTGTTAGATTTTTTTTAATTGATTTTCATGTGTTCCCAGATCTCAGAAATATCCAAGAAGAGATACAACTAAACTTAAAACGCAGTATTTTGATAAAATAAGGTGAATTTAATTTTGTGAAAAATGTATATGTGTGAGATGAGAATTGTAAAACTGATATGAGTGGTGGAATATGAGAATTTCTGGCCCCTTTCTGCTCCAGGGGTATTATTCATTATCCACACTCTTCACTCTCTTTAACAGTCCGTATGAACCTCTTCTGTCAAATTCACACTTGGTTTTACATTTCATCTGCCCCACCATTACTTCTACTGTCTCCCTTGCTTTTTGTCTCATTTTCCTTCCCCTTCTGCTTTTTCTGAGTTATCGTTCCATTCTGCAGTAATGAGCACGCTGTTGCTGCAGGCCTGTCCGTGCTCTGTATTAATCCTTCCTTTCAGCTGGAGGGCCATTTAGAGCACAAGCACCCAGAGCCTATTTCAAAATTTAATTAAACATTCTTGGTGTTGCTGTTTGACTCTGCACTTTCTTTCTTTTTCTTTCAGACATGCATATGCTTGCATACTCACACATACATTTTTCTTTACTGTCTAGGCCCCGCCTGCTGGCCTTTACGTACAAGCCTGTAAAGAGTTGGGATAATAAAAACACAATGAAAAGATTTGCGAAGCTCCCGAACCCATATTCTAAACAGACACCTTTTACTATTTCATGAAAAATACTGTCTCATTTTGAATTTCATGAATTTGATGCTGGCAACACGTCCCAAAAATTTAGGATAGGGCTGAATTACTGCTGTGTTTCGACACCTTTTCTTTGAACAAAAGTTACAAATGTCTAGGAACTGAAGTTTTCAGTCACTATGTTTTCCAAAAAGAATTTCAAAATTTGATTTGTCTGACCACAGAACAGTTTTCTGTTTTGCCTCAGTCCATTTTAAGCTTTGGCCCAGATAGGGGAGTAGAACTTCTGGATCATATTGACTTATCCTTTCTTCTTTACACGACTGAGCTTAAATGTGCATTTGTGGACAGTGAACCGTCTTTATGGACAGTGATTTCTGGAAGTGTCCCTGAGACCTCGCAGTGATTTCCATATTTTTAATGTAGTGCTGCCTGATAGTCCAAAGATTGCAAGCATTCAATACTTATTTTCAGCCTTGTCGTTTGCGCACAGAGATTTCTCCAGAATCTTATGATAATATTATGTACTGATGATATATTAAAAATCAACTGAGGAACATTACTCTGAAATTATCTTACAGTTTGTAGATGCAGATTTGTTGCAGATTGGTGAAATTCTCCCACTCTTAACTTCTGAGAAATTCTCCTTCTTTAAGATGTCAGCCTAGCCCACATCCTGGATTATCATCAGTCTGTCGCAGGGCTAATGAAGTGTTCACACTCAAATTCACATTAATAGTGAATTTAGAATCCACAGTTAATCTAACCCTTCTAACTGGATGTCTTTGGCCCTTCTGTGGTAGCAGGAGTACCTGCAGAAAAACTTCGCAAACACACGGAGATCATGCAAACTATGCACAGAAAGACCCTTCATGAAGTTTAATTCAGTTTTTATTTATATAGTGCCAAATCATAATGTTGCCTCAAAACAGAAAACCCCAACAATCGTATGACACCGCCTAAGAGCAAAAGCTGTGGCAACAGTGGGAAGGAAAAACTCCCTTTTAACAAGAAGAAACCTCTGGCAGAACAAGGCTCAGGGAGCGATTCTATCTGGCAGATGGATGCTATTTCATCAAACTGCTATTTGATTTACCAATTAACTTAATTACTTGTTCCAAAAAATGTTCCAAAAATGCAAATTTTTCCAGTATTTTTTGCCCTTGTATCAACTTTTTAAAAATGTCTCACCACCACCAGATTCAAAATAAACATTTTTGTTTTCTATGTTCTATTGTGAATAGAACCTTACACAGTCTTCCAACTTTCAGGGAACTGGGGTTGTATAAGAAAATCTTCCATGACTGTGTGTCAGCTTTTGCTCGCTGTTCTAGAATGTCACGGGAGCTGCCTCATACACGCACGGTTGATACATTTGATCACCTATCATACTTACTTCAGTTCATTTTTTAACACTGGCATCAGTGATTCAGCATGTCATTAAAATGTGTCAGTCATTCGTCAGTCACTCAAATGTTTATTATACCCAGTGATTCCTCACAGGTGCATTGGAGAGGCTTTTATGAATCTTTACAAGGTAAAGAGTTGCAAAATAACCATATTATTCCTCTACTTAGTGATTAGAGGAGGGCAATTTTAGCATTTGACAGGGTGGAATTTGCTCCTGGCATATCCTCAACCTCATGTGGTTCATAGAGTTGAAACTCTATAAATCAAACCATTATTTCATCACTATTTTACCCCACATTAACCCAACAGTTCATGTAATTCACTGCAGAGTAGCCACGAAAGTACACTGTCTTGTGCAAATAGATATCTGAGACAATCATGCAAACAAATTTCTTGCCTGCAACTTTGATGATTTATTTTGTGTGTGTTGTTTGTGTGGTTAGCTTGGCTTGGCACATGTGTGGCAGGTTGTCATGGCATTACGATAAAACTCTCTAAGCTCTAAACCTTATTAGGCGATTGGATTTTGTCTTTCATAAACATGAATGTACAAGGAGCTGGTCTTACATGCATGTAGACAAGCTCTTACATACATAAACAAACACCATAAAAGCAAACAGATGGACAGGTGTACGGCATTGCCCTGGTCAGTTATGCTCATCAACCAATCAGGACGGTGAGTTGGTCAATATAAGTTCTTTCTTGCCAATGAAATGATGAGGAGGACCAGAATACACAGCGCTTGTTCCACCTCCCTGTGAATGTGTGTTATCTTTCCTAGACTAACACAGGCCCTCATTCATACTCAGGTCTTTATAACTGGCCAAAGAAAGACTAATTTGGGTGGAGGTTTTTTTTTTTGGTGGAGGGGGGCAGCATGGGGGAGCTGTATTGTTTGCCTAATCCGTAGTGACTGGGAAGTTGTACACTGTGCAAATAGTGCATATTTGAGCAGCTCCGCTCCAAAGTAAAGCTCCTTCTGCCTTAAACGTTGAGATAAGCACTAGGCTTGGTTTTATTCAGAAAGCACTGTCTTAACGGTCATATTTTTTGCGGTGGGGGGGGGGGGGGGGGGGTTTCTCGTAGCATTTTGTCTTTTGTCTTATAACAGATCAGATAGTGTCACAGGGAATATTTTGTGTTGTTGTTGGGACAATTTTTATTTTACAACAATTTAGCTTAGCTCTTTGAGAGAAACTTTCAGGTGAAGGTTTTAAAAAAAGCTAAAAAACTGTGATTGATTTAGTTACACCAAAATGTCCTATGTGATTGGATGTTAGGGCTTTAATCCATTTCTAAAATGACAAACTGATAGCCATCTTTAAACAGTAGTCTGCCCGTGAGGAACCCACCTACCTTCACAAACACACTTCCATCACATGGATCAATAAGCAATCATGTCATTGGCAACCTTGACCAATTACTTTACAGTCAGCAAAGTTTTGTCAGTCATTCTGTAAGTTAGATGAAGTCCAGATTCATGAGTCTCATCTGGGGCAGCGTGATCCCCTTTTACTTTTTATACTGCTGCAATATTTTGTGCAATGGTGAAGTGCTCTATTCTAAAGAGAGGAAATGGAACATGTCTGCGAAAGTGGGTTGTACAGAGCAGGGTAAGCAGGGCACAGTCAGAGTGTTTGTGGGTTTGATAGTAACCTGGCACTGTCAGGCCTCGTTGAAATGTTTACCCTAGTTTATGTGGAACAGATAGGCTCATATTGTAGCCCCGGGCTGCATGCCGAGTGCTCTGACAACGTGTCAGTGTAATTATAAAAGTTCTGACACAATGCCTTCTCAATGTTTCTTGCTGCATGGCCCAAGGCTGACTTTTACCAGTGCTACATTACATTAGCATAGCACTGGTTTCAAACACTACAGACTTTCTGGGTTGGAGTGCACCAAAAGGTTTGATAAGGAGTATGAGTACCAACAGCTAAATCTGGTGTTTATTCATTCATGTTTAAGGCTCAGTAAATTCAGACAGCTGCAGCATTTAGAGGCATTGTATTACCATTTGAATTATTGCGATAGATCTCTGCATCAGAACTTTAAAGGCCTTGTGTAGTTCAGGCCTTTCCTAATCGTCCTGTCATCTGCATAGAACTGCATAAAACTGCTGCTCACAATGGAAGCGCAGATCAACACCAACAAGGCTAACTTGTCTAACAAAGTGCTGCTTTATTTCTGCCACCCTTTAAAACACACAAGCTATAATCTATGGGGGGAGTGTTTGGATTTGTGGTCTGAATCTTTCAAAAGCAGTGCTCCCCTTTCTTCCCTTTTTGCTGTATTGAGGAATTCCCTTATCTTGCCTCACCAGTGGTGTAGCACAGAAAAGAGCAGGCCGCTTCATTGTCAATCCCTTAGAGTTCCAGTCTTGTTTGATAATGTTTTCTGTGGGTCACTTGACAGCCCCCCCTTCCTTCTCTTTTTTCCACCCCTCCATGCCCTCTCATTGTTTGCCTCTTCTATTATTCTCCTAACCAGATTCAGGGTGTTTTTGAGGTGTTTGGCAGGGGGATGGAGGGGGATATTGAGAAGTGGGATGAAGGGAGGATAGAGAAGTTTGTCATTGGTTTGAGAAAGAGAAAGGCCTCAGTCTGCTAGCTGCCAGCCAGGGTGAACCTAAAAGGCACCGAACCATATGGAGCCTCCCGACAATCAAATTACTATTTTCTCACCTCTTCTTCTCCCACACTTTGTCCTTCTTTCTTTTTATTTTCTTAAAGAAATTAGTGCAGAGTTCTGCATTTTTCACCCCAAGGCAAGGGGCACAAGTGAAAGATGTGACCAAATTCCACCAAATGAGATCACCTCTTGTCCATCAAACCCTAATGAATCCTCGGGGGGCAATAATGCTTGCTCTAAAGGTGAAAGCCCAGAGTTAGCCAACATTCTCAAGATTAAAAACAAAACAATATATAGCATTGCCTAGCATAAAATAACACAGGAAATATATCCATGCTTAAAGTCTAAACAAATTGTTTTTGCAACATATGACTTAGCAAAAGCAAGCAAAAGGTTTTACTCTATAAGAATGTTTTCAGTTGAAACAATATTAGCTGAACTTAAAGACTTTTTTGCACCTGCAGCAAAATGTTTTCACGATCTTGTGTGCGAGCTGCTTCTGTTTGCCATGGTTACAAGCTTCCCTCTCATCATTTAAATGGCCAAGGTGAGTGGAGAATAACCGGGGGGTGTTCCATGGGACAAGAAACATGCACGTGTTTTGGGCTAGAACTCACGCCAGAGTCAATGCCTGGGTGGCCAATTAGCAAAAAGAAAAGAAAAGACCCTGTGCCATCAACCAATGACGGCTGTTCAGGCAAAGAAGGGTGATGGGTTTTTTTTTTAATGTTTTCCTCTCCCTTTCCTCCCTCCCTCCCCGCGTTCCTCTTTTTCTCTCTAACTCTGTCAACTTGGTGTCCACGGCAAAACTCTGTCGGAATACCCAATGAGGATTACAAGAGTGGGAGCAATGGCTTTCTAGAGTTGTGTGTGCGTGTGTGTCTGTGTGTGTTTATGCATGTATGTGTGGCTATGTGTGTGTGTGTGTGTGTCTCACTTGTTTGTGGAACAAAAATGTCCTAGTGTGTCCCAAGACAGACATTTGGCTGTGTCCCATTGGCTATAGAGGATTACAAACCCTCTCTTTGCCTCTTCACACTGGTCCACAGTGCTTCACTCCCCCTGGCTAATGACCCAGTGAGACACATTCATTCCTTCAAATAGACCCCAGATCTGGGCTCATCTCTGAAATTTCCTCTACATTAGGCATTTAAACTCCAGGGAGTGATCACCAAGAAACTGGGAAAGACATCCTTGGATTCTTGTAGCCCCCCCCCCTTATTGCTTATTGGGTTCACAAAAGACAACAGGTAGCAGCGAGCAATTGATTTTACTGAGCAATCACAAATTCTCATTTATTCCAAACTATTCCGTAATCTCTAAAGCAGAACCTAAATGCAGCATTTATCTCACTTGTTCATGGCTTGAAGGCAAACACTGGTGCTTAAAGTGGCAGTGGGAAACCTGACTGTAGACTAGCAAACTTCAGTAACTGCTCAGTATCACATACAAGTGTTGCTTCCAGAGATCAACAAGGTGGCGGTTTAAGCACTGTTAGCTGCATTTCTCCTTCTAGGCCTTCACATTAATGATTCGGGAGTAGACGGGGTGTAAGAGAGACCTGTGGGAGCCTGTCTTCTACTGAACTTTGCTTCATCTTCTCTCTCTGGCCCTCCAGATATTCAACTGAGCTGATCTTCCCTGATGCTACAGCAAGCCCTGAACATGTTACTTCCAGCAATACAACCTATTTCTATAAATCAGGATAGAGAGGAATGCAACCAATGATAGGAAAATCAAAGAGGAATAAAAATTAGTTTTGATCAGAGGGTTTATTTAAATGCAGAATACGACTATTCTATACTTTTAATATATCCATTTGTTGTAAAGTAAACACCTAGAGGCTTTCTGTGCATGCATGACTCATATATCACTGTTAATACTGCTCTGAATGACCTCTTATGGTTTTTTTTTCAGTCCTGCATTGCTTGCTTTCACTCTGCCGCAGGGGAGAGTTGCATCAAAATCGAAGTTAATGTTAGCAGGCTTGCAGTGTCCCAATTAAACTTCCCAACAAACACATTTTAAATATACCAAATACACTCCTTGCATTTGTTTAGAAGTATAACATATGCAATTGTGTATTTGAATGACTGTATTGGTGGAGAAGCAGCTTGTTTAAATGACTCCAGCCCTTGCTGCTGAAATTGAGAATAACTAATGAGTGTGTGCCGATTGCTATGCACTCAGATGTGTGCAAGCATGCCATTTTTGTGTGTGTGTGTGTGTCTTGAGTGTACGGGATACGTGTTGAGGAGCGCAGGCCTGGAGAGGGGTGCTGCTACTGCATTCGGGTCTTTGTGGCTCTCTGTGAAGCGGGGTCGACCTTGTGGGGCTCTCCTCTGGGGCTCAGACAAAGCCAGTGCAGGATTATCCACCCCGGGACAAAGTGTGTGATTACCATGAGAAAACCGCCAGCTCCAGCCCCATACCCGAGGACTGCCAGGCCTGCTGGAGAGGTGGGCCGCCACTCATTAGCTGCAGGGAGAAGCTGAATGCAGGCGCACACTCAGTCACACGCACACAAGAAAACACAATGGCGCACACGCACACAGTGAACCACATGCTCATACTGTTACACATGTGTATGCATGCAAGAGTGCAGTCTGAAGCGGATGCACAGCAAAGTTTACAAAACTACCTCTTTATTCATGTTCCATTCATCCTGCACTGTGTGTGCACTATAACATACAGTATGAGACGATTCTCAGAAAAGCTGCTGGATGATTACACTGAATGTTGTACTGTATAAGAAATAAAGAGGATGCTTTTGTATAATAATTAAGTACACATCCAGAAAAAGAACATAAATAGTTTGCAGATGTTGAAAAACTGTGTTTTGGTACAAACTCTAACTGACCAAAACTAATTTTATCTGTGCAGAAATTCAGTGTTATGGTTTCCTTTATATATGTGGCGATGATGCTGTTTTATTTTATTTTTTTCAAACTGTGATTTATTATAATTTCAGGAAAAAACTATTCAAAATATTATTGGGATTTCAGCCATGACCTAGCTCAAATGCCAACCTGTATCTCCATTTACGTCTGCATGTACTGGTACTTATCACAGCCATGCTGTGTATTTTCAGCGTGTGCTCCACACACTGCCAGTGGTGACCCGCCCTGCTGTGATGACCCCAACGAGAACCACAGATCTCTTGTAGAGTTTGTATCTTAAGCCCCAGATCAGTGGATTTCCCACATCTTCACTGAAGAGTCTCTCTGTCTACCCTGGATTATAGGGATGAGCTGATGCTCTTCTATCTCCTCATCCGTCCCTCCGTCTCCTCGGAGGAGGATGAGAAAGAGACGTCTTTTGTTGGAACGAGGCAACCCACTTGAGTTCAGCAGGAGAGGCTCTGTGGCAAGGGAGTTTGGGGGAGGAAAGGAACATAAGGAGGGTGGATGAGAGATGTGATTATTGATGAAGACCCCTACCAGGAGGTGTACCTCCATGCATAGGCATTAGAAGACACAGGGACACATGACCGCTTAGAAAAGGAAAGATTATGAGTGTATTGTTTTAATTAGGTAGCAGCTCCCGGTCACCGGTGAGGTCAAGAGTTCGGTCCCCTGCCACTTTGACCTCTCACTGTTATGGCAGTTGTTTTTGACTAAAGCCACTCTTTTATATTTCTTTGTCTTTTGCAGCTTTGTGCTATTTTATGACCTCTTTGTTCTTGAGCACTGGGTGGTTTTGATGTAGCAGCGAGGATGACAGATTGAGCTGGTGTGGAGACACGTTTTGCTAAAACGTTCTTGTCATACTTTTATCTAATCCAATCCCCCTTTTCTTGTCTTTTTGTTAAAAATAAACTTTCATTAATGAAAGTGAAATGCACACCTGTTTTCACTCTGATAGCAATGATTTCGATTAACTTTGTACTTGGGATGGTATTTTAATTTGTCTGGAGTTTACATCTGCTAATGCATATAATCGGAACAGTGTTACATGGGCAAAAGTGATGAATATGTCATGCATTCATCTCGCTCAATGGCTGTCTTATCTCTTTTAGCGGCTCGCTGAAGATGGATGTCCATCGTCTGTTGAGTACCGCGGTTCCCATTATTGTGTTGGACTTCATTCTTTAAGACTTTGAATTTAAAACAAATTCTCTGAAGAGGACCAGTTCAGCTAGAATCCAAGCTGTGTGTGTGTGTAGCGGGTGGGGGGGCATTTATGTCAACATACAGTGCATGTGCAGAAAGAATGCAGAAAACCAGCTTTTGGGGAGCCGATTGAAATGTCAGCCAGTTTGCGCCTATTTATACTGATAGAGGTGTTTACACAAAGCAAGTTATTCTGCTAGGTTGGGTTTTTGAAGAGATTATAATCAGAGTATTTGGGACCATGCAAACAAATCTGTTTATACTTACATAACCGACTGACTATGGCTTGCAGCTTTCTTGAAAAGTGCTCATCCTGCAACAGATAGGAGATCTGTTGTAATGGCAGAGTGGAGCCAATTGAGGGGGAAAACACTGAAAGTGTATTATCTGGCAGAAGACGAAGGTTCACTAACATCCTTGTGATTGTGAAAGTGTAACACAACCGAAAACAGCTCGTAGCAAAATATGAATGTCAATGTAATATTCAACGGTGCACTTTGCTGGGTCCCCATTGATAAATAAACCCAGAAAGTGCAAAGCAGATTGGATGGATGAATGGTTGCAGATAAAGGCAAATACCAGCAGAAAGTCATACGCTCCCACATACACACACAAGCAAACACCTTCCTTTATATTCACTACAGGGTTCACTACATCCACGCTTCTTTCCTTCTTTCAATCCTTCTCTTTTCCCTTCCTGTTCCTCTTCCCTCTCCAGGGTGGCAGACAGGTCACAGCTGTAGGGGGACGGCAAGCCTGTCACATGTTGCTTTGTCTCGGCCTTCACCAGAACATACCGCCACATGCTGCCCTGGCAACTGCCTTTCCTTTTAACCACCATACTGTAGTGTGGAGGAAATGGCAGCATTCCTCTTAGGCTGGTATTCTCTAGTGCCTCAACAAAAGGTCACAATTTCCCTCTTCTGGGTATGATTCATGGTTTGCTCTCTTATACGGGCTTGTTGATGTTTATATTTGACTTCTACTGGAGCTAAAATGAATTTAGATCTGATTGGGCACTCAGCTATTTCTCAACCTGGAGATGGCTGCCAAAGCACAATTTGCTGAAGAAGGAATTAGAGAATGTCACGAGAGAGAAATGGATCGTGGTGCGTAGCTCTATAAATATTTGAATCTCCTTCTTCGAGCCCTAACGGCAAGAGGAGGCTCTGCCTACTCCTGCTCTCCTTACCAGAGGGAACAGGGTGGCAAGGAGTCTGATTAATTGACTTAAAAAGAACATAGATCATGTTTTTTGGGAGACCTAGAAAAAGTTTGGGCCTATCCTTAATATCCAACAGAACGTCTTATTCAGCAGTAAATTTGAACCTGTTATCAGTGAAACATTACACTGGTAATGCATGCCCTGCTTCTTCCCACATTCTTTTGCAGTTGCTTCTTTGAAGTGAACCATGTGTGGATAGAGATCTATTTTCTCGCAATGCCTAAAATCTTCTATGTGTCTCTGTCTGATTTCTAGGTCTTAGTAAAATAGATTTTTTAAAATGTATTTTTTTAAGCCCATGTGTCATTTGTACAGGCAGGTCACTTAAGCATGGTAGAAAACATGAAACTGGCAATTTTTTCCTGAAATTGATAGCTATGCAAGTTAAAAAACAAAGTTTGGTAATGCTTTTTAAAATAAATCTCTGTTTCCTTTGTCAGACTAAAGCCACAAAAGTAGCTACAAATAACGCAATGACCAAATCCTTGGAAGAGAGGACATTGAATGGAACTTTGCATAACCCACAATCACAACCGGTGAGAACAGGACTCAGGTTTAAAAGCTAATTGAAATGTAATTTAAGACATTTAACCCTGGGGTGGGAATCTGAGAAAAAATGAGAAATTGCAGAGGTTTTGGTTCCTCTCACACAGTTTGTGTTTCAGTGTGTGTAGTGCATCACACTATGAGATCAGCTGTGAGTATCACAGATGGCTTGGGGTCCTTTTGCTGACATGACTCTCATTTATAACCATCAGGGGTGAATGCTGCAACACTTGCCTCTCTCGTCTCTCCAAACATACACACACATGTTACAATCTGTTTGAAACTTAAAGGCATCACAGAGGTTTCTGGTCCAATTCCACTTCACTGGAATCAATAGAGGCCTGACACTTGATTGTTCATACTGCTGCCCACAAGGGGGGGTGTTTTGTCTTTGCCGATCAGTTATGACAGCACAACACTGCTATCTTAACAGACATGTTGGGAATAAAATGATAATTATTACACAGATAGTGAACTTACTGCTCCCCCTGTCATTTAAATGATTACAAGGATGCAATTTTAAATGTTTTAATAACTCATCGTTCCCTCTATTCAACAGTTACTATAAATTTTTGAATTCCATGAGTAAGGGAACTCAACAAGCTGTTACCCCCACTTCCCCGACCCCGCCACTCATCCTATCCATCAACACAACAACCAGCGATCACCGAAGAAAAGGGATCAGCTCCTTCTGGTGTGTTCCCTCGGCTCATTTAGCATAGGTCCCCACCCTGAGGCCTTTGGGCATGGCTCTGTGCCCTGACACAGGAGTCTGGGGGAATGCACACCCTGCTGAATGCTTTCTAATAGGTCAGAATGGTCTTTAATGAGCTTGAAGATGCAATGCTCCGTATGGCGTTGTTCACCTGGGAAAATCGCAATCTGTGCGTGCGAAGACCGGACACAGGCCTACATGAATAAACATACCCGCGCGTGCACGTACACGAACGCCAGAAACACACACGCAACTGGCTTTTTGCAGCTTCAGCACACCATTGTGCTTCTTGTGAAAAGAAGTGGAACGTGGTCAGTCACGCTTCCATTAGGGTCCTGTGTGTCTGAGGACTGATTGAGTGTGTGTGTGTGTTACAAGTTCCAATTTTGTCCTCATTGTCTCCATTCCTGCCTTCCCTACATCTCCAAAGATTGAATGAATATACACACACACACATATATAAAAAATAACTATGACAAAAATGGTAACATTTTTTAAATAGTCATTAAAAAGGTTAACAGTCAGTGTCTGCACCTTTCTTAGTGCTAGAAACTGTTCTCCAATTATCAGTAGTAGTTTCCTCTCTCCAGCCTTCCAGCTCCTCTTATTCTGCAAGTCTGATATCTGCCTCACAGGTCTCCAGGGTCTAATAAAGTAGCACACTGAATTTGGATAATCCAACATGTACTTTGTTTCCCCTGACCTAGGGTTTCTCCTCATTAATAATTCCTGTCTGCTAACCTTTTCTGCATAATCCTTATCCTCTACAATTCTCCAGGTTAGCCTTAATATATTTTTATGTCACTCCTGTTTAAAAAAAAATCAACTTCTACATACTTACCAGTTTAAAAAGTTTGGTGCATTTTTTTCCCTTTGCTTCATTTGTCATCCTAGTTTTTATTTTGATTTCTTAAACATCATTTTGTTTTCATGTCTGCTCCCGACCATCTATCTTTTCCACCCTTCCACCTCCAATTGTGTCTAAGCAGCTGCAGGACTTCGTAACATCCATGACCAGCAGAGAGAGGTGCTCTATCTGAAGAGGGTGTGAACGTGACCAAGCAGGGACTTCCCTCTCTTCCTTGGGTCACAAAAGCAGGATGGCCTGCAGCAGAACATCAGCACCAACAGAAAGACACCAGCTTTTGTTTGCATTTAACGGATGCTGCCCATTCACTTATGCACTCCCCTCCTCAATCTTTTTATTTTTGGCTTCTGCCTTATTTGAATCAGCACAAACTGCTATGAAAGGCGTTTCTCTTTCTTTCTTCTCTTTCTGCGCTATCAGAAATTAAATGTGTTCCACCAGCTTTACAGTTGAGTGCACATACCACACAAAAGTCAAAGGTGCCTTTGATGTCAACCTATGTAAATCCTTTACTTTCCCCCTTCCATTTCGTTAAGAGTTCCCTGCAGATGTACACCAAGTCCCCCTCCTCACCTGAGCTTTATGGTTCCACTTGACAGAGCCTCAGTGGTCAGGTCAGCAGAGCACGGTGAGCCCCGTCTTTTGGGGCCCCCGAGTCAGGAGTTTGGGGCTCTTACTGCCCCCCAGAGGGTGTGCCTGTGGATGCAAGGGGAGTGCCCAGGGCCGCCCCGTTTGACAGCTCAACACGAAGGGTTTGCTGGTGACCAAGGGGCCATCAAGGGGACCTTAACTATATACTGCTTTAGTCAGAACCACACCCATCCCCCAAGCCTTAGGGGCTGTTGTTCCCTCAGAGAAGAGGGTTGGGTTTGTAGGAGAGACCAGGCGAGGAGATGCATGGCCCGGGACAAAAGGCAGTCCTCTAGCCAGCACTGTTCTGCATGGTAGCAGTTGTATTCTTCTCCCCCTTTTTTTTGGCTTTTCTTTTGGTTAGCTGCCTTTGTGGGGACACGATGGAAGCTGAAAGGGGCAGATATGATGGATGGAACAAGCCGGGGGGGAGGCCCAGGGAAGATAAGGATGGAGGGGCCCTGTGTCGTGCTCCCTGTTTGAAGGGAACGTGCGAGGCATGGGGTGGCTTTGGGTGGTAGGGAGACTTGGGCCAGGGATAGACGTATAGTTTCTATGCTGCGTGTGTTTCATTTTAAAAGTGTGAGGGCGGAGCTTGGGGGAAAGGTGGAAATATTGGTGAGGAGTATGATGAAAAGACATGAAAGTTCATGTATGGATGAGGATGCACGCATGAAGATAGATGTTGCGGGTGGGGAATTGTTAGGGAACATGGCACGTACTGAGGAAAAAAAACAAAAGACTTTTTGCATCGTGGGAGGTAGCTCGCAAGATGAGACCACCACATGCAGATCTGTTTTCAAGCTGAGGAATATTAAATATGGGGGAAGTATACATATAAGTGATTTTAAGATACCTAGCTCAATTTTAAATGTATGTGAAAGTTTAAAATAGTATCAATATATGGTATTTTTAAGGGGTAGACACTGGCTTACTGCCAGTGTATGTGGGATTGTAGTGAGTGTATATGTGTGTGCATGCACTGGGTGCTGCTTTATGTGGAGCTCGGTTCTCTGGGGGTGAAAAGACAGATGAGGGTGCAGAGCTGGGATGAGGCCACAATATTTCATCATAGACAGTATAGAACTAGGCCTGGATAAATTGTTTAAAATAATCATCATCATATGACTATCCTTTGGCCGACAGCATATAATACCACACGCACGCTACATGATGTTGTCATTAATTCTGAAGCTTCACACTGGTCTCCCTCTGCTCATGTATTTCATGTAATCTACAAAACACATCACATCACAAGGATTAGGAATTGAAGTATTCCCAAAGGATTAACCTCCTCCTCTGGCCTCCTTACTGCACCTTGCACTGTGGAATGTCCTCTCAGCAAATCAATGGCAGCCTTTTCCGAGACTCGCAGTGTCCACCTTGCAGTGTGGAATGTCCTAATCCACAGAGAGGGATGCTTGAGTGCTTATAACCACAGGAACACCTTTCAACACTGCATTAAAATAAAAAACCCACCCCCCTCCCCCTTTACACTTCTCCCAAAACCATTAATTTTTTCTCCATTGTTCAACAGAAATACAAAGGTCAACCAACTATTTGTTTTCAAATCTTTGGAGGTCACTCAACATGGCTTTGAGGCAACCAGTAAAAGTCTATCAGATCCACTGGATCTCTTTGTTGACGCATACAGACCACCTGCTGCATGACAAAATGCCTTACACTACATTTTCACTTCCCTCTCACCAAGAAAGATAGCAAGCCTCCTCCTGGTGCATCACAGATAGAGGAGAAACAAAAAGAAAATCGGGACAGACGCCAATCTTCCGCCCATCAGACACCAATCAGAGCCTCGCAACCTGCTGGCATCCCTCTGGAGGACTGAGATCAGTATCTGGCAGCATGCTGGTTGTCCAGGAGCAGGCAGCCTGGTGGCTGTCACCCAGTGCCCAGAGAGAGACATCCTCTTAGGGCTGGGACAAAGGTGGCCGGTCCTCAGGGATTACCCATTAGCATGCTAGTTTGTGTGTTTAACACTGGCCTGAATGGAAAGGACAAGAGCCAACACCCCGGCCTATTCTTAAGCAGGGAAGTGTTACTGTTTCAGCTGCTAATGCTGGTCTGACTTCTGCATATATGTGCATAAATGCATATATATTAGGAATTTTTGTTTCTATCGGTATGCTGTCTGACTTAATGATACCTCTGCTTTATTTTTAAGGGGGAACTGGATAGTTTTAAAGTTACGTACAAAAAATTATAAATGCATGTTTTAATATTTATGAACTAATCCAGTAGAATTTAAAAGACTACATGTAAAGAGGCCTTTACATTTGTATATGATGAACATGTCCTTGACTTTTCTTTTGAATGGCCTATGAACTTGTACTTTTTTTGTTTTGACTATCAGACTGTGACATACACTGATTCAGGAGCAGAAATGCATGTTGTCTGCTGCAAGAAGTGCATATTTTTCACTTTTTCACATTTACGAGAATCTGTCCTATTCTGAAATTTATTGTAGCGTGTGAATAGGAGCAAGACAAGCCAGGTGGCAGTTCAAAGTATTGCTGATTTTTTCACTCAGAGAAAAAAGCTCATTTCTGAAAGGTCATTCAGCTATCTGTGCATTTAGCATCATCATAGTCTTTCTTTTCCTGCTTGTGTGTTAGACTAATGATGTGGAAAGACGCCTGTATGGAAATGTGTATTTGCGATTGTGTTTTGGTGTGTATGTGTGCCGACGATTGTGTGAAATGGTCCTCTTTTCCGACTGCAGTGTGTGCGATTATGTGCTCAGCCTTGCTGGCTAGTGGTTGATAATCACACTAGACGCCGTGTGTTTGTGAATCTCTTAGCTGAGGAGATTCCCACCGTGCTCAGTGTGTCTGGCCTCTGTGTGTTTTTGGGGTTGCACGCGTGACTCCGCCAGCTGTTCTATTCTCCTGTTGGCCCCCTCAACCCCACACAGCCCTTGTCCTTCGCCGACCCCTCCTTCCCTCAGAGGCCTGCTCTTCATCTGATAAGGGCTCCACTGGCCAAACCCTCAGCAGAGCTCCTCAGAGCTGCTCCTGCTAACAATACGCCCTCCTTCCCCTCTGTGCGCACACCATTTACATGTGAAAACACTGGGTCTTATCTTCAGTTCACTGGAGCAGTGGCACAACAGCCAAGTAAGTGTGCGTGCTCGTGTATGTGCGAGCAAAGTGGCCCTGGGAGAATTGCATGAATCCAAGCAAAATGAACAGTAAACACTTACGTGACTAAATCCATATTTATATCCCTCCTTCATTTTCTGAAATAATGTTATTAGAAATTAAATAAAACATAAAATATAGAGTAACCTCATCAGTCTCATCTAGTGCTAGCTGAAAGAATGAACGTCTTTATTACAAGTGGGATATAAGCCAGATTTTATCACACTTGCACTGTTTCCAATAGCTGAGAGCTATGGTAATGCTAAATGAAAGACCCTCAAGAGAGTAAAACTACTTTCTGGCTCATCTCCTTGGAATGCTGCCATGGTATCTGTTAACAATGCTTCTCATCTACATGAACATTAACATCGCCTTTCTCCTTACTACCATCATAACAGCCAACCCAGTTTCTAAACATAGTCCTCTTCCTGTCATTCTTTGCATCGTCTTCACTGTTCTTACTCCACTGACCTAATATATTTACAGGGATGGCCTCCACTGATCCAGCCACACACTATTCAGCAGCCTATGCAGAAAGTCCAGATTTCCTCTTATTCACCGGACAGAAAAAGAGAAGTGTGCAGGGTTTTAATTAAAGGTCTGTGTAGTTAAGGGCTTGGGCTAAGCAAACATGGGCCTCCAGCATCACAGTTTAAGATGAGGTAAAGGAGTGCGGGGTGATCAGAGTATAAGCGGCTTGCAATGAAAGGGGGAGGAGGAGGCAGAGGAGAGAAAATGAGAAAGGGCAGAAAGATAAAAACTGAGAAGAGTGGAACAAAGAACAATTAGGAATCAGGGAGCAGGTAGAACGATGGAAAGGACAGGAGAGGGCCGAGTGCTGTCAAAGATGGTATCACGCTATCTGTAAAGCGGATATTAGGGTGGGAGGGGCCAGATGAAACGGGGGGCTTTGAGGGATGTTGCAATAAAAATTGAGGTGGCTAGGGAGATAATATTTGTTTTGTACCCATTAAATTATGTGTAACACATTTGGATACTTGCCATGAACACAAATCATCTGACGGTATAAGTTTGAATTTTGTTTTTATCAAGCAATACATAAATAGCTGTACGCACACACGAACACAGCCACACAAAACAATATTTGATACGTATGCTAATTTGGCAGAACAGAAATCAGCTTCTGCACAGGCTTGAGGTTTTTTCATGATGGTGAAATGCTTCCATCTGTTGGTAGAACTGCGACATTGCATGACTCCGCGCAGCTGCCACTGAGGCATTCGAGAAAGTAGTAAAGGAAATCAATACTTGTGGGCAGAAGAGCACTGACTCATGCTAACTACTCACCAACCATCTCTGACAGAGGTTGTTTGAAAAGGTTAAAGAGATACAGCAGCAGAAACAACCTTCGGGTGGGCCATTTACTGTTACGGTTTGCAAATTATTTTAAACTGTTGCAGGCTTTGTTGCCTCAGTGCTTGGTATTTATCATGTGATTTTGTTGTTCACTGGTTGCTAAGGGGAACGGCCTTACTTTGAGACTGCCCCCCAAAATACACGGTGAGTGGCCTGAATATATCAAACCTAAGAGAATCCATAAGTAGATAAATCAGCAATAAAAGAATTAACATTGTATCATTGTTGAAATTGACTGTCAGTAAAATTCCGACATTTTAAATAATAAAAGCATTTTAGTTACCAATCCTCTTCACTTGACTATTTGTAAAAACACGCCATCAAAAACGCTGATTTGATTAAAAAAAAAGATAATGGTTCTTGTTATTAAAAAATATATCATTAATATATTTCATTATTGCATCCCTTTGCTATGTTAGTTGCCCATTTTAATAGAAAAAATAAGAGAAAGCTGAAGTTTCGAAAGCTGTTTGCGTCTGTGAGCAGTTATATTTTATTAGATCAATTAAAAAAAAATTAAAACAAAATACTGGCAGCTGTCAGCGCTACCCCTCAGCCTCCTAGTCAACACACCTGTGGTGCAAATTTCAAAATCCCACGTTATTCACAAACCCGCCCAGTGGGGTGACCACAATACCCCATCAGCCTTGTACATTTGAGAGTTAGCAATCCTTATTAATCATAATAAGTTAACAGTTGAATGTAATATGTAAGATTACTGTCCCAACTGATTTACAAAAAAGTGGTCCAGATTACCTGAGGTCACCTCACTGAAGTGCTGCACAATTTCATGTACTTTATTCTGGACAGAGAACGTGGAACATGGAGCTTCCAGGGAAAGTTTATGATTTCAGGATGAGATGATATTTTTTTAATTTTTATGTGTGTGCGACACAGAAATTGAAAAAAAAAAAGTTTGAATCCTGGATGAGGAAGTTGAATCTTGGACGAGGGTGTCTAGTGATAATGGCCAAAACATCCGATGAATCCAAGGTCCACTACTGACGATGTGTCCCAAATCTTAATATGATAACCTACATCAGATCTCTAATCCCCCCAAAAATGGCAGATTAGCTTGGGTAAAAGACTGAAAGTTGAGGCACACAACGATGTGTGCTGCTGGTAAAGTTTGTGGGCTGCCTTTCCTCATAACAACCATCCCTCAAGATTCTCACCATTTAACGCAATGCATTATCAGGGACTACAACATCTAGTCCTTTTACTGAATTACTACACCTAGCTCATTATTGTGCTATTGTACTGTTACACTGTGGTATGTTGCTTTTACACTCTATCATCCAGATGATAATAACATTATTATCAACACCTGTATTTAAAAAAAATATTTAATGTCATAATGACTATTGTGACTCATGACAAATAAATATATAAGAATTGCATACAAAAAAGCCATACACGTAATATCTGAGTCAGAAATATTTATATTATTTCCAATGTACAGAATACAAAGGGTAAAAAGATCATCATGGACCACTTCACAAATATGTATGAGAACAAATGAGAAATAAAAAGAGAAACTGAGATATAAACTGAATCGTCTAACTGGTACAATCTGTCCTGAGAACCATTTTCCAGTTTTACAGCAATAACATGAATTCTGCTTTACCCAATAAACCTTTGCATGTTCTGATATAATAAAGTTACAGGCATAATAAATGTTCCTTTGGAGGGAAATAGGGTTTATATAATGACTATCTTTGGTTTGATTGTTTTTTATTTTTGTACCTGCATCATCACCGCTGCCTCTAGGCGAGAACTAAAAACTTAATTTCACTGTTACACATTCATCTCCCACTTTTAAACTCCAAGTAGCCTTCTACTTAAAATAGATAACTTTCTCTATTTTTTACACATACATATGTATGCGTGTGTGTGTGTGTGTGTGTGTGTGTGTGTGTGTGTGTGTGTGTGTGTGTGTGTGTGTGTGTGTGTACAGTGTTGAACAAACCATTTGAAATGAATAAAAGAGCATTCGGATATGAATTTTGTGATTCTAATACTACTGAGGATGAATTTTCTGAATCACAAAGTTATATAAATACATTACATTTTGGAAGACAGCGTGTTCTTAAAAGGTTGTCTGACAGCTTATTGTTGAATACCACAAACAAAGAAGGCACTAGCATAAAATAAGGCCTCAACACAATTCTTTGTATTTTCTATTTCTTTGTGTTTACATAAAATACTTACAGGCCTTCAGATAGAAATGCATTACCAGCAGGGTGGTTCTTTTGCTTAGAGGAATTATTTATGAAACTTAATACTTACATAACTTCTGCTCTTCTAACTATATAACTTATATAATCTATATAATTTCTAACTCTGGTCCTCTTCACATTTTCAGCTGGAATTTAACCAAATGACAAGAAACAGTGAACAAACAAATACTGAAAGGAAAGAAACAACCTCCACTCATCTTTAACAAATATCAATAAAATCCTATTAAAGAATCTGCAACTGTTAATATTTATCACTAGCCATATTATTAGTTCATGTTTCACATCAGCACTTCAATCAGATAAAAACTCTCTCTCACTGAGACGCTCCCGTTTGCCACAGCTACATGGGATTCTGTTAAGTCTGAAATCTTCTCAGCAGGATAGATTTGACCTATTATTAGAGTATTTTGCAGTTGAATCGAAAATAAAAGTCAGACATTGTAGACACGAAATCTAAAATTGAGAGGGGAGTGTCGCAAAGTGCTGCACGACTCTGACTTCGCTCTCCAAGTGCTGCAGAAAAGTAACGCACAAAGACAAATATCACCACTGACACACAACATTACATGTTAATGAATATGTTGATGAAATAGCTCCTACTTCTTTAGAGATACAGTTTGTGGTCACTGGTAGGTAATATACACAGTAATTCTTCAGGGGGAGAATTCAACCAAACTAGTACAGCTGTGATCCCAGCAGGGGGCGCCAACACACAAGCTCAGTCCACCAGGGAGAGATGTTCTTCAGTGATATGTCAGCAACAAGCTGAGGTCACTGTTCAGCCTGTCAGTCCTTGTTGAATCACCTCAAGCGGGTCTTTGCTGTGGACTGTCCTGGCATCATGCTGCCCTGCAGCCTGGTCCTTGAGTCCTGCAGTCTTTAAGGTCTATCAGCCTCCACTAAAGCAGCTACAGCTGGGCCGACTCCTCTCCGGAGCAATCGCTCGGCCGCTCGCCTGTGGCCACAGTTCTGGGTGTTGAGGGGGTGCAGGGATGAGCCGCGGGGTGGCTCACGGGGTCCTGTGGGGCCTCATATTGAGGAAGCTCGCCTTCTGAAGCAAGCTCTCCATCTTGGAGGTAAGGGGGCGGAGGGAGGTCAAACCAAGGAGGTCGACTAAAGACAGAAGAAACATTACACTGGGTTGTACAATCGTTTCTGTGCCAGCGATCAAGAGCAAGGAAAAAGAACAAAACAGGATGTATTCTCCCATCTGAGAATATAATGGAGTTAAGTAAGAACTATTTTGAACTGAAGTTTCACCTTTTCTCATTTAGTTTCCATTAATATGAATAATTATGCAATTGTTTAGTTTTTTCCCACTGTTAAAAGAAAGCAAACTTCCTTCTTTTTATCAGGATCTCATTACTATTATTTTGCCATTTTAGCAAATGTTCTCTTTTTTGGAGCTAATATCTGAACAGGAACATTTGTGTTTAATAATAAATGAGTATACAACAGTTACACGATTGTTCATTGCAAATAACATAAAAGCACCCGTGGGAAGCATGCTGACAGATTTCTGATTGGAAGTAGATCATAGTTTGATAGAACAGCACATTTGAGCACTGTTATTTCTTTTCATTTTTCTTTTTGGATCAGTCTTAGGTTACAGTGTGAAAATGTAGAAATATGTATACAGACACTAGAACTATTTGTTCATCTCACCTGACATCTAGAACAGCTTGTGAGTATGATGGAGGGGAATCCATGGAAGGTGCTGAGGGATACAGGGTCCCAGACAGTAGCTGCAGAGCTCGAGGTGTTGAGCTGTATTGACCGGTTGTGGTGGGTGAGCCAGGGGAGAGTGCCGGACCTCCAGTGTGTAAGTGTCCTCGGTCCAAGATGACCAGACGGGACAGCAGCAGGGGCTGGTGATGGTGGTGGGTATGTGAACTTCCTCGTACGCCTCTGGGCAGCAGGACGCTGCGTTTTCTCTGGTGATGGAGAACCAAAGCCAGCAAGGCTACCACAAGGACAAAGATGACGGTGCTGCCGATGACAGCGTAGGTGATGCTAGGGTAGTAACGCAGGCGATAGTCCAGTGTCACAAAGTCCTGGCCAGGAGCTTCTGTGCAAGAGAGGAAGGAAATGAAGAGCAAACTAAGGATGCATTAATGTAGGTGGATGAGAAAAAAAAAGGATTAGTGGTGCTGAGGGACTCAGAGGGGAATGGAGGAAGGAAGGATGTAGAGGAGGAGGAAGAGGGGAATTTAATTTAAGGAAGATGAGTTGAGGTGTTGGAGAGCCAAGGGAATGGAGAAGGGAGTAAAGGAGGCAGGCATGAATATCAAGCAGTAAATTGTTTTTAGGTTCATTTGGAAATGTATTCTATGTGATTCAACAGCGGCAGCCTCTCCTGGAGATGAGAGTGCTAAGCAATACGCATAAAGCAGTCAAACTCACCCGAAGAGCTCCAAGAGACAAAGAGAACAAATCAACCATGGTGCACCAGTGCAGAGGCTACTTCTAAAGCCTGGTTCATAAACAGGGACTCTTTAGTATGACAGAAAAAGAAAGGAGAGGGAAGCTAAATAATTCATAGTGAGGGCAAAACAGCTTATAGCATTTTTAGAAAAATGCAACTTGAAGATGAGAGCGGGCAGCGAAACACCAGGGGCCGTCACACTTTGCCATGTTTGTCCCAGGGAGATGCAGAGTTTGCAAACTACTCAAGAGTCCAGTGAACCTAATGTTCACAATGAGAGCTGGAGCCAAACACACAAGCGCAGAGCAGCCTACCTGCTGCATGAAATGAGGAAAAGGATGACAGTAATGCTACAGGGCACTGCAGCTTATTATTTTAGATAGGATGAGGAAGGGCCGCTTAAATATTTCCGCTGACTGATATTACAGTGTGAGAATTTCAATCAGGCGTCGGGATGGGGCTCATGTAAATGGTGTTTCAGCTTACCAGCTGACTGTACTGTTCTATTAAGGAGAGGCAGCAAGAGAGTGGAAAGAAATCTATTTATTACAGAGCTGCAGAAAGGATGTGCTGAGGAAAAATGACTATATCTAAGTATTTTACAGTTGCTATTTCACTTCAAATTACACTAATGCTAACTAAGGCTGTGAATATCAAACCTCAAAGTTCAAAATACTTTCCTCGTTCTCTGCTCAAGGTTTCCATTTGCTACTTAAAAGGCCATGTGCATTAAAGCCTAGGAAACTAACTTCTTCGTCCACAAGCCATCATGCAGACAGTTGAGGCTATTGCCCAGATAGCTTGCCAGGAAATGACCATTACAAGACATCTTAAGGTCAAATCAATAGTCTGAAAGTGCTTCTAACTGTAAGGATTAGATCCCCAGAAAGTGCAAGGTAAGGCAAGCCTTTTTGGAGCTTTTTGAAGTATTCTATGCTTATACAGACTTACAGGCTCTTGAGGGATATTGTGTTTAGTACAGAGTAGAGATCTTCTCCGCATTTATGAGGTAGAGGTACCGAGACCCAGAGAACAGAACCACAAAAAGCTCAAAGTCAACTAACGTGAGTCTTTCATAGTGATTATTATACCAGCTAAGATGCTTATGAAATGGAAGTCCACTTTCTGATTTCATCTGCATCAATTTACACACTACTAATATGCAAGGAAACAGGAACATATGTAAACCATCGGACTAACAAATGAAAGCTTTCCAGTTCAGTCCCAGGAGGATCTGCCACATCAAATATGTGGCGCTCCCTGCTGTGGTAACCTCTGGTGAATAAGTGAGCAGCTGAAAGTAAGGACGGAAATTCAAATCATGCTATGATTCCAATGTGTACACAAAGGGAAAGTTCTACATTTTTGGAGAGGGGACAGCTTGAAGCAGCAAAAAATTAGAGCCTGACAGATATTTAAGGAACCTGAAGGACATTTTTCAGGATTTTTAAGGCTGATATTGATACTGCACAGTTTAAAACCTTCACATTCAGGAACACTGGATGACATTTGTTAACTGATAAAATATAATATACATTTGGAGTTTGTATTTGTTTGTTTAATCATTTACACGCATATTGGCCGATATTAACTATCTGTATCTGCTTTTATAATGCTGAAAAATGAAATTTTATTTAATTTAAAAAGTAAGGAAAAAGTGTGAAAGTTCTGATGTTCCAGTCTCTGCAAACAATTTTACAACAATTTTCTTGTATGTTTTAATATAGGATCCAAAACAGGAGACATTTTTTAACTTCTATACTAGATTTGAATGTAAACTAAGCCTACTATTGAATTGTGTTTTTATATTTACTCTTTACTCTTAGACTGCTGAACACAGCCAAAGCTGCAGCTGTAAGAATAAAAACTAAAAATGCCTTTTAAGCATTAATTTAATAAAATACTAAATTATGATCCATCACAGTCCTTATCTTAAAGACAGAGCTGTCACACTGATAAATCTGTTAACTTATACAGTTTTCTTCCCCAAAAAAAGCTTTGACTAGGCTGGACTTTATCAAAGTAGCAGCTCTGTTCCAGTTCCAGTAATTGTGATTGGTCAAATGGTGCCAGCACCACCCCTTTCATGTGAACACTCAGAAGAAACCCTTATGAAATTAGGCTTCATAATAACTTAATAATAATACAGTTTTGTGTGGCTGCTTATCCTGATTCCTAATGTTAAGGTCAGTAAACCCAGATAATGGAAGGAAACCCAGAGTGTAATGAAATCACCTCATAGCACAAAGCGCTAGCTGCCTCAGCACATGGACACAATAAGTTTTGACTGATTGAAAGCAAGTACAAATCATCACTGTGCAACACACAATAAAGCATAACACTATGAGAAACATTTTTTACAACCAAATTTTATTCTGATTTAACTGCTACGTAACATTAAGATATATTTATGCCTCTAATCAGAAGAATTGTTTGTTTTGACAAACCAGCAACCTTCTGTCGAGACAGAAGATGGTTTTCAGCTTCCATTCTCTCTCTTCCAGACACCAAGCTGCAGGTTTCCTCTGCCTACCTGACCTTGAAGGCCCAGGGGAACCTCTGCAGTGTGTGCGTGTTTGTAAGTGTGCTCACACATACTGCTGAATTCCCATCAACCAGCCTGGCATACAGCCTATTTGTGAACCAGCGTGTATAGTCAGGGGCCCCATGCCTTAATTAAATCTAATCTAATTCAGATGCTCCACCCGCCTGCTACCCAACCAGACACCAGCAACTAAAACAAGCCCCCTCGACCCCTCCCTTGTGATTTTTAAATTGGCCAGTCCTTCACGCTACCAATTAATTATGAACTGGACTCAGTAGAGAAAGGCAAAAACAAAGAAGAATCATTTCCATAATTACCTATTTAAATAAAAAAAAAAGGCGCAAATAAAGAGATCCCACCACTGCCAAACTATGCTGCCTATCGGGTTTCAGTGCAGCCTTCTGGGAGCAGAAAGAAACATACACAAAAGAAACTCATATTGCTGTAACATTAACAATGGGAGCCTATTTGGTGCATTAGCGGCAGAGGTCTGAAAGGCTGTTCAAATCACACAGGAGATAAAAAGACAGGGAGAAAAGAGGGTGAAGCAGAGACCCTCTCTGTCAGGGGGAGAGAGAGGGGGATGGATCCTGTGTGGCAGCCCCCCCACCTCCCACCCCATACTGTGTGCGTGATTGAGCCCTGCTGCCTATTCTGTATGGTTTAGTTGAAGTTATGGTACAAAGAATGGTGTGATCATCACATGCAGAGATAGGTGAGCAGGTCTCATCATCAAAATGGAATTTTTGATAAGCTCTGTAATGATGCTGGAGCAACACGATACAGCACTTCAATAAATATCTATAGTCAGTGCAACACGGTGGATCTGAAACCAAATTATTTGTAAAAATATTCTAATAAATGATATAAAATGAGACACAAGGTCATTATTTACATGAATAAAAACATCTTGTCTGGGCTGGGCCTGTGGACTCTGCTGTGTGTTAACTTGCTGCCAGACTGAAGAGAGAGCGAGAAGGCACAGCTGGTATCTGTGCATCAATACTCCATTTACTCCATTTATTTTTGATGACAGTGACTCTGAGTCCCAGTCAAACTCCCATTCTTTACAGACACACAGTCACAGCACACGGGATATAATTATTTGCTTTGATCTGTAAAGCTTGCTATTATCTGCCCGTAAACCTAATTTCTGTGAGGAACAAGTTCACACATCTAGTGCAAAATCTAGTGCAGTCGTTTATTATATAGGATACTGCAAAGACTTTCGGCACCATAGACATTCAGATTTGTAAACATCCAGTGGCACAAGGTAGAAAACTACCTTATTTGTCTGTGTCTATATGTCATGTTGGGTCTTACACTCCACCTTTCTGGGAACTCCCAGGCCCTCCAAAGGCCTATCTCCCCTCACCACACTCCCTGCCGGTAACTGATGCCCTCAGGGGTTGGTGCGTTGGTGGTTCTTGGTGTCCGGGCTGGGCGCTCAGGTATGTACCAGCTCACTCCCGGTGACTACTTGGCGGTGCCTGGTGCCTGTTGCTCAGGCCTCATCCGGGGCAAAGGGGGCCCTCGGCCCTCCAGCCTCTGGGCCTGCGGCTCGGTTCACTCTGGCACAGCTGGCTGCTGGCAGAGCCGGCTCCATGCCTGCTTCATGCCCTGGGGGACAAGGCTCTCTACATCCTCTAGCAGACCATTACATGGGGAAACCTTTTGAATACAAGCGTGCTGATCCACACAGGTGTGCACACGGGTGTTAATTTTTCATAGACATAAACTACACCTCTATTGGCTGCTATTTCCAAGCACATTGTGCGCTGTCGGTCCTGCTTGCTACACAACAACATTCAATATTTAGTATTTACTGCTGTTTACACTTAGCTAGATTAACGTGATGGTGTTGTGTTTAGTATGTTGCTCTGTTTTTTTTTTTGCTTGTTGTCTCTTCTTTTTCTCTCAACAGGTGACCCAGGAGATTTTATTTTCTCTTCTTTCTCTTTTTAAGTGCCCTTTCTCACGGTCCCTCTTCCCTTCTGTTTTTCTTTTCCTTCATTTTTCTTTCTCCCTTTCCTATCCCCCAGTCATGTCTGTCCCATCTGTAACAACTGAAAATAAAATAAAATAAATAATAACAACAAAGGTCGATCAAATGGACCAATACGGCAAGGCCGTGATGATCCATTTGGCAAAGTAAATCCATTGGGTATCCTTGTTGGTCTTCAGACAACAATTCTGACGGCTAAAGAACCAAATGGGACAGGCAAAAAAAAAAAAAAAAGGTAGAAAACTACCAGGAACTCCTGGGAACTGATGTAAAGTTCACATTTCTGGCAGTTTGAGGTAGCTTAACCGTGCCGAATGAATTCTTCAACATGACTAAAACTACAGTCGTATAGCCCTGCAATCCCATCACTGCATCACTCTTTGATTACTAGAAGACACACAATCAACAGAGATAGTAAACCTGCATAACTACAAGACCACTGAAAACCCTGTGAAAGTGAACCAGGAGGACTGCTACCGTTTTAAAGACACAGGTTGGTTTCACCAAACACTGATACTACAATTTCTGCAACTTGTTAATTGATGAATAAAACATGTCATCATAGTAGCAATCGCAACACATTTCTTTCTTTACTCGTCGTGAATGTCCTATTAACCTTCTCCAATAGCTTTGTCAAGGAACTCTAGCAGGACATTCCATTTGACCTAAATGTCATGATCAAAGCTCAACATCAAAGATCACTACAAGCTTTCCTGTCTTGTCAAACTAGACATGAAAGGCTTGAATACTTTCGTGCTGTTGAGCAACAGCAAAGCCGCTTGGCCACGTTTGACTTCATGATTCCAAAGTGAAAGGATTTCTCATCTTATTTAATTGACAACCATTACAAAAACTACACTTTTAAAATCCTGCTTTTTCACAATTTACAAAGTTGGAGCTTATGAGTGATTCCCAACCAGGAGTACTAACCCACAAAGTAATTCTATAGCTGTCAATGGTTTTAACAAAATAATTGGCTACAATGAAATAATATTACAAAAAAACAACAACACCATACTGAGTGGATAATTGGTTAGGATAAAAATGGTAAAAGTAATAAGTGCATTTTAGTATATTTACTCAGAATAATCCCCTTCATATGGCAGCATGTTGAAAGGGGCTGCACTTTTGTTCTGCATTAATACCCTCTCTCTGCAGTGCTCCCAGCGCCACTGGCACCTCTTACACTGCATCGACACTGCGTTTATAAACTCGTAAAGCTTCCATATGTGGAGGCTTGGGGAGAGGGGCTTGGTGTAGCCTTTCAAATAAGCCCCTCTAATCACATCAGAGTGCCTTCTCCCCACATCTCTCCACCTCACACTCCCCTCTCGCCTACACTCAACTACCTCTAGTGCCTTTTGTTTTCCCATCTTTTTCTTCTTGTCTATTGTCTGCCTCCCCCTGCATGGTGCTCCCTCCTCTCCTCTCCTCGTCTCTTTACTTGGTGTTTTCTTGCTGGTCATGCTGGTAATTTACTGTCATGGATATTTAATGTACTTTGCCATTCTGATACACCAAGCTTGAGAATAAATTAAGCAAAATTGTTATAAATAGCTAAAGGGATCATTTAAAAAAAAAGAAAAACAAACAAACAAACAAACCCCCTCATACACCTCCCATCCTTATCTCACTTTTTCTCTCCAAATTTTTACTACTTACTTTTCAGCAGTTCATTATATCCCACCTCTATTGATCTTATTACCTCTGCATGAGAGAGAAGATTTAAAGGAGCGCACAGAGGTCACAGGCGGTTGTTAAAAGAGGACACAGAAAGAAACATGTCCAAAAGGGAGAGGGAAGAGAGAGTGTCTTTTGAAGCTTTATGCACACAGCTTTGCCAAACTGAACTCCACCTAAAATCTATTAAATGAGATACGAGTCATACAGACCCCCTGCTGTATGCCTTCAGTACCAGGAACAGACTCCTTTTGTCTGCATCTCTTTGTGTCATCCTTTCTAAACCTTGCTAACAGTTTTTATTTTTTGACATCTTCCCTTTTTCCTATTTTTGTGTGAATTAGAAAGGACTAAAACAAGAATGGGAGCTGTCAGGAATTCAGCCTTGATCAAGCAAGGTCCTACTAGGTAAAAATAGCTAAATGATAGGCTTGCACTCAAACTGTGCAATTCTTAACTGGTACCTTTTATTTAAAACAACAATTTGGCCGATAGCTCATACTATTTTTTTTCCCCGATTTCATTTTTGTTCTTGACATTTTCCTACTCTGTATCATAAAAAAAAAGACATCTTGAGTCTGAAAATTACAGTTTGACAGAATTTCAGGTCGTCGAACCTTATTCCATAATTTACTGAAACGTGCAAAAGTAAATGGAAATATAGTATACAAGACAAAAACTAAGTTGTACAAATCTATAAAGCTTAAGAACCTTAATTTGTCAGCACAACCTAAACTTTCTAATGTAAGCTTTCTTGTAATTTCTTTAAGCAGGCTTCAGGAATAGTTCTCCAGGCTTCTCAAAGGACATTCAAAGCTCTTCTTTGGATGTCTGCTGCTTTTTGTTCTGCTGTCTGTTGAGCCACACTGCTTCAGTAATGTTGAGGTCCAGACTCTGGGGAGGCCAATCCATGACTGATAGTGTTTTTCTATCCAGGTATGCTTTGACTGCACTGGCAGTGTGTTTGGGATCGTTGTCATTAAGAAAGATTAAGACATTGCCAATCAGACAATTTACAAATGGTATTACATCAAATTATTGGATTAAAATCTGATGGTGCTTTTCTGTGTTGATAATTCAACAAGATCCCCAAATCATGACAGAGCCTCTACCGTGTTTTACAGATGGCTGAAGACACACACTGTTGTACCTCACTCCTGATTTTCATTGTACATACTGACAGTCGCTCTTTAAAAAAGAAGGATGACCTGGACAAGAACTATCCAAAGAACAACTCAAGTTCAAAACCACAAAAATGAAAAAACATCTGGTTCCTTGAAAGGAGAATACAAAGAAATTAGGTGTAGCTGAAGACTGTAGCTGATGAAACGCTGAAGATAAAGCAGTTTAGAAATAAAAAAAATATAGCAACAACATGATGAATTTAGCAGAATACATTAAGCACTCAGAAAGTTGATGTTTTCTGATAATATATCAGTACTATACAGTAAGATTTTGTTACCTACCAATCAGACAGTACCAAACGATGTGTGTACACTCATATTTTGGTCAATAGTCATTGGAAAGCACTTTCTACTAAGATTCACATGATAATGTAGGACAGCCTGTAGGCAATCAGAGATTAAGCTTCGACATCAACATATGCCTTAACTGAAATTAAAAACAAAAATTCAATGAGGAACTGCCTCAAAGCACATGAGACAGAATACTGGTGAAAATATAGTACATGTCCACAAACACAGAAAACTGTATGCAGCTACTGAAGCAAAGTGAGGGCCGATGTTAGTGCACAATAGGCTATTGAGAGTGCAGTGATTAAAACAAGCTCCAAAGCACTCTTTTGTCTGTCTTTAATCAAACTACTCTGCAGATCAACGGCTGACATGCCGCTGGGTTGCTGAGATACAAGCATTTTTTTTTTTTTTTTAATGGAGCCCATTCCTTTGGCTACTTGCCAATGAATATGCTAACTAGCCACTGTCAGAATACACTTATCCGAAGATGAACGAGCAAAAGAAAAAGAAAAAAAAAGAAAAAAAAAAATCGGCCTAATAAAAGACTCCACATATCTTAATTGCCACACTTAAAACGCCTCTGAATAAAGGGAATGAAGATATTTCCTCCCTCTGGCTCATTCCTGAGGGATAAGATAGGGGCTGCACAGATGTTCTGTACTTTCCCCATGCACAGAAGACTCATTTCGCATTCACAAAGTCTCAAATTTAAAAAGCGTTCAAAGTAGGGTGGGGTGGAGGCTGTGTGTGCGTGGGGGGATGGGTAATCATCCTCCACTTTCTGCATTCCAGGTTTGCTTCAACCCCCGGAGTGCGCCTGCCTTCAAATGCTAGAGCTGATATAGGAAAGTCGCCGCTGTAGCCTCTATTAGATATAGTAACTTTGTCTGATGCTGATTATGGGTACGAGGTTTCTGGCTGATTTGGAATTTCTCCTGCCACCGTTGCAAAAGCAGAGTGATAAAATAAGGTGTGCAATGGATGAAATGCCTACCATCATGTATTAGCACACTGGCGAGCAAAGGGAACAAGAGTGCACAACAACGGAGAAGAGAACCACTAGGTGTCAGGCTGTTCACATGTTTACACATGCACGGTGCAACGTTTAGTATTAGGCGGGCATCCAGGGTAAGGAGAGGGCGTGCATTGGGTTTGCAGAGTGTGACGAGGAAGCCATGCCATCTGGCTTCAAACACACCCACAAACAGATACACACGCGTGGCATTAAGACCCGGTCCATTGAATACAGCGTGAACATTAGTCAGGAACGTACATTCGTGAGCAGAACTTGCTGAAAGTTTAGCAGAAATAAAGTTCAAACATTTTCACGCGCACACCCACGTATTCACAGACAGACTGCTCTCAGATCCTCATACGAGTGAAAACAGCAGTACAAACAAAATTCCATAAATCCTTTCATCCTTGTCCAGAGCGTGTTAACTAAACCCACGCCACATGGTGATTAAAAAAAAAAAAAAAAAAGTGGGGTGTGCGGGGAAGATACTACAAACCACAACTTCTTTGGTTCATTAATGCCTTTATTCTCTGTAGACGAGACTATCAGCAGAACGGAGTCTAGAGGGTGAAAAAAGCCCAAACTCTTAAAGTGATGGTTACAGTTTCAATGAGCACAGCTACAAAAAAAAAAAAGGGGGGGGGGGGGATTAGAAAAGTACTTTCACTGTCTTTTGGAACATGTTTACACCTGCAGATAAACTGAAATCTGCATGTAGAATACAACACAATTGCCACACTTGGATTTAATACTAGCAATCTATCCTTCTCGTTGGCATTCTGCCTGCATTGTGATTTAGCTGATTTTTTTCCTTTAATTTTTCATGTACACTATGTAAAGAAGGAGAGTAGGTGTGAGGGTGGGAGGCTTATCCGTTGTCAACAAAAACACGCAGCAGAGGTAGCAACACTAGATTCTTTTTATTTACGGGAGAATGAGTATGTGCCAGTTGTTGACTTTGGAGATGAGCGCTTTAGCAGCAGAGCAGACATTTGTAGTGGTTTTATTTCGATCTCTTCACACCATCTAATGCAATCCAATCATTCTGAAATCCAGATCAACTCCAGCAGGAGTCTGGCTGTTTCTCTCACATGCTGATAGTGTTAGTGTAGCAGATAGCGTGTTAGCACCTCACTAACACAATCCCCTTTATCTACTGCAGATAGGACACCCAGATACACATCAAAGTTTTGAGTTCCCCTCATAAATGGGACCCATGCCTCACATCTATCCCAGCTCATGTTTTCGGCACTGCACTCGAGACGTATGGTGTTTGCTTGTGTGTTGTGTCTTACAGATGAGACGCGTCCACTCAGGCAGCACTGATAAATGGCTTTTGGTACAGGCAAAGAAACTGTGAAACACTAAGGGATATTTCATCTGGAAGATACTTAAGAAACATGTGATGCCTTTTACTCCTTTGAGCAAAGTCTGTAAGATCCAATACTTTCAATGAGAGTACATTAGTAAGTGAATTTGAAGCAAATGAAACAGTGATTTCTGACCTACTCCCATTGCCAAAGCCTTCTGAACAACTGCCTACATGCAAATAATTTCAGGCTGGCAGTATTTTCAACCAAAGAACAACAGCTCGATTTATTTCAGTCTGCTCTAAACACGCTTAACTTGTGCAGATCAAAATACAGCACAAGTGGTTGCTTTTAAAATTGCACTAGAGTGTTTGAACCCTGGCACTTTCAAATTAATTTAAACCCCTGCTCTCTCAAAATATTAGGGTTATGCACCCAATACTTCAGCATCTGAGCCTCCTTACTGTTCTCTGTGCATTACTCTTTTATAAACTTTTACTGCCAACAAACATCCTCCTGGTGGGATATAAAAAATTGATTGAAAGCTGCTCTGTAAGCCAAGCTAGGAAGCAAAGCATGTTAACTGCTCTGCAACAGTGCCGTTCCAGATCCCTTTGGCATCCTAAAATTAATATTCATGCTCCATGTTGTCACCCCGTTCCTGTTGCTCGTCATGTAGTGTGTCTCCTCTCGTTAGCATGCGTAGAGAAAGCGTGAATTAAGGACAGGCTGTGTGTATGCATGTGTATAGGCCTGCCAGTCTTTCTTTCTCACCTCTTTTTGTTTTTGTGGAAGAGAGCAGTGAAAAATAACATCTATATTTGTGCTTGCATGTGTTTTTGTACGTCTATCCTATTTCTTTCCTTCCATCTGTCTGTATATTCTTTAGTCTGTACATGTGTGTGTTTGTGTGTATATGTATGAGTGGTGCTTTAGGGAAGGAAGGTTTTCATGCTTCATCGGGCCTCTATTTGCCTGTCCTGTAATAACTTGTTCGCTCCATTGCTTGCCACTATCAGACCCCCCACGTGCCCCCCCCATAACACTCTGTCAGAGCTTACCGTGGGCGGCAAGAAGAGTGGAGGGGAGGTGGGTTAGAGTTAATGGATGGCTCCGGCATCTGGAAACCATCCACAGATGTAAAGAAAGAAGAACACAGTACAAGGACAGAGGGGAAGGACTGACTAAAAAGGTGAGGAAGTTTGCTTTAATCAGTGCAAATTACATAGGACGATTTAATATATTGATGTATTATACAAGGCAATTCAGAGAGTAAGAGAGCTCTGCATTGGTAGGGAATAATTATATCCCATATTTAAAAATAAGTAGCAGCATCTTTTTCAGCTGAGGTGGTAAACTATACATGTATTTTTTGGTTTTTGCATATATATTCAAGCATAAGTATGGAAAAAACTGTAATTGGTCAGCTGTGGGATTATCAGTTATTAACTTCAAAAAGTAAATTTCTCATCTAACCATGGCTGTGCTTTGTTTGGAGCTAGTTAAGTTTAAACAAGAAAAAAGAAAAAAGGGAAACTGAAAAAAAGAACAAACAAGCAAATTCTTTAAATAATTTAAAGGCTTTCACCACTTCAGTGTACAATGCAAACTATTAAATGTTGCTGCTATTGAGGGATAACAGGAGAGCCATGAGAAGTGAGACAAAAGAGTAGCCACTCAAGCAGAGTGGTGAAGTACTCTCAGGTATGTTTATCAAAAAAAAAAGAGAAGAAGACAAAAAAGATGGGCTGTGAGTCACTGTTGACTGTATAGCTCACAGTGGCAGCAACAAAAATGTCCCACTCATCTTTCTTTTTGTAACATGTTGAAAAAGAAGCTCGCATGTGGGAGCTTCAACTCTTCGTTTTTACAGAAAACCTTTCAGTGGAGTGGCGTGGTTGTTGAACGGCTATTATTTATTTGATTTTTTTCCTGGAGGAAGAAGAAGAATGGGGAGGGTGAGAGGTTGCTCAAGATCGTTGAGAGGCTTTGACTACAAGCCCGTCCCACCAGAACCTGACGGGCATGGTCTCCATGGCAACTGTTCTTTGGGGCCATAAGGTGAGTTAAGAAAGAGCGGAGGGGCGGAGGCCAGCCTGAGAATGGACACAAAGCAAACTCAGATGCCTCACAGGCATGACCACAAATCCTAGATGTGATGGACATGAGTGATAGGGCTGGAGATACTCAGGTGTGTTTGTGGATGCTCATGATATATATATATATATATATATATATATATATATATATATATATATATATATATATATATATATATTTTTTTTTTTTTATTTTTATTTATTGATCTGCAAATGATGCTATCGTGTGGCTATTTGGATTAAAAAGTGACAGTTTTAGAGCCACACAGCACAGGAAAAAAACAATTTCAACCAAAGTCCAATTACTGACAGTCTGGCAGCAGCAACAATATATTTTTTTCTGTAACGGGACAAGTCTTCTAATAACTGGTTAGCACAGAAGCGAGGACTGCTCAGTACATCCCACATGTTCTCTGTTCTCACTGTACACACTCTTATCTATGATGTTGTTTCTCCATTCTTGTGTCAGTATCTCTCAAATCTTTTGTTCTCTTCACCATTAATTTAAGTTTCACTGTCAGTCAGACTTATTTCATGGCTCTTCAAAGCATTCGGATCTCCATGTTCCATCAACAGCATAGTCTGAAAGAGTTTCTCAGCTTAATAAATACACAGACGCGATTAAATGTGCATCCTTTCTCAGAAGCATCTGAAAAAATAAATCTATTTAAATGTAATACATTGGTGACTGATGATTTTTAAAGTCATTCATTTTAAAAAGAAGTAAGATTTTTTTCTAATCAGAGGAAATGATTTTTTCTTTCTTGCTCATTCTATTTGAGAATTCATTTGTGGAAAAACTCGCACTGGCTGACACAGCTAATCCATCACCATGAACATTACCACGTTTTGCTTCATGGTCATTGTGTGCTCTGCTTTTGGGAGGCATTTTTGGAGACATGTGGAACTGGAGAAGCATCTAGGTGTTAGGTTTCTTCATATAAATGTCTGGTGCAATTAAACCCCCATTAGGACTGTGTCAAACAAGGAAACAAGAAAGAAGTGTGGTAAGAAGAGGCGTGTCCCCAGCTGAACAGGAATCATGCACTAGCATTTATGTGATGTCCCCTAGATTATAATCATTTCTCATAATCATATCCATTATCATTTTTAGGGAACAAAAGCCAACGATGTAAGAAGGCAATATGAGTGTTATGTGTTTCTAATATCACAACACTCTTGAACACTCTTGCTTAGCTAGGACAACAACATGAAAAGCTGTCATCCTTACAAAAATGATCCACAGTAACTAGTGGTGGGAAAAACATTTAACAATATAAACCTGCTGTTAAGGTATATACAATAGCTGTCAGAACTGTCACAATATCCTTTTGTAAAAGCCTGCAGTTAAGACTGCTTATTCGACTCTCCAAGGGGAGCTGTCCCCACATCCACACACTGCTGTAATCAAACAAGGGAATGGTTATTGCTACTTGTTTTAAGTTGAGTGAGCATGTGTCTAGTGTAGATGTCAATTTTATTGATCATATAAGTGGCAGTGAAGTCATTAATCATTCAGAGGCTGCCACTCACAGGTTCACCTCCTGAGCTACTCCCAAAGTGCCCTGGTAACTGGCAGGTCTACACCTAAGATCAAAGCAGGTTAAATGGTTGCTCCTGTGCAGCTTATAGTATCTATGGTGAAATAATGACACACAGAGGGGCTCTGTGCACATCTGTATAGATTCTGTGAAGAATCCACCCGATGTCGTTAGCCATTTTTGGGTCCAAACTCTTCGGTTTCCAAACTCAAACAAACACTGTCATTTAGAAACTGCTCAAATTGTTTCATCTTCAATAAAAATAATCACTGTGGCTGCTTTTTTCCCCAGGTGTTACAATAAAGTTTAAAATCATGGCATCCACGAAAAAGATGATTTAGGGTTTAACAGTCTTAGAAGTCAGCAGGAAGCTAGCTCACTAGCTGTCTTCTAAAGATGAAATAACATGTTTTGACTGAGGGATTCTTAAAAAATTAAAATGACAGCTCTGCTATCACTCTGGACATAAATGAAGGCAGAAAACTAAACAGCAGGTTGTAGGGTTGAAGTTGGGCTAGCTGTCATAACATGAGGTGGCTACCTACAGAGCTATAGTTAGCATAATATAAACACATTAGCAGAGCAAGATGAATGCTAACTTGTGAGGGTTCCCGATGAGCAGAGACAAATGCAATCATATCTGAGCGAACAGACACTGAAAACCAAACATTTGTCAAGAGAACATATGCTGGTAGATTGTTTCGATGACTCTATGGAAAAATACCTGGCCCTAAGTTTCAAGTACCTTAGCTAGCCTCAAAGTGTTCAAGTTTTAAATATGTGGTGTCTGACAAACCGCAAGCCAGTGGACTGTAGGTATGTTATAAGGATTTAAAATAAATGTTTTTATTAAAATAAACCAATATATTTAACAATTGAACAGACTTAGAAGTCAGCAGGAAATTAGCCTTGCAAGTTTCCTTCTTGTCAACAAGATAACACCCTTAACGAAAGCAATAGGAAGTTGGACACAGAAGCAGCGTTAGTACGTCATCATTTAACAAACACAGAGACAATGTGTGACCTGGGAGAAAATAACATTCCCCTTTCTACATATGAAAGGTAATGTATGAAGAGCCTGTGTTATATTTAAACAAGAAAAAAATGGAACAAAGTATTAATATAGTAATATTTTGTCGATCCATCAATTTTCTTCAACACTGATAACACATGTACTCCGATACCATAATGCAGTTATTAAATAAATAATTATTCGAGCTTTTTGTTTTTGATAGCCATTTGTTTTCTTCAATTGCACAGACAATATAGATAATTCAGGTGCTGCAAATAAATTGCTGTATCGCAATGCCATCATTATTATCTGTTTCAGGAGTCCCTTGAAAAAGAGGTTTTTAATCTCAATGGGACTTTTCCTGGTTAAATAAAGGTTAATAATAATTGTGGGCAATGTAACACAACGGTATTATACTATACTGAAGTTACTTTATCGTTCCCACCCCTAGTTCTATAGAATACTTCACACAGGCTGAAACAAAGCAAGTTTTATCTAATTCTAAATTCTGCAGCACTCGCAACTGGGAAACAAACAGTGCGCTCAAGAAAACTCTGCTCACTATCCCAAACACTCATATTAATAAGCACAAAGGATTAAAGTTATCTGGCAATCTTTCAACAAAGAACAGTGAAGAAACAAGACTTTTCCTTTGAACTAAATTCCACATGAAAAACTTTACTTTGTTCCAAGTGTCTTTGTTTCTGTTTGCACGCAAAAAAACTACAGGCCATTCAATGTCAAATTCCAGCATGGGGTGAGCCTGCTCAAAATTGTTAAAGATACACACAACGGTCCCAATTTATTCTGCCGGGCTGTGCTACAATAAGTCGGGGCTCAGAGTGAAGATAAGTGTGCAGGGAAGTTTATGAGCTGGGTTCAGATAAAATGGGATAAAACCTGCATTCATAACACACACACACACACGACAGATATATAGACATGACAGATATATAGACACGATAACATGGTCTTTTTCAGGCACACACATGCACACATACACAAATCATCATCACCCTGATACACTGCCAGCCCTCCCTTGTGTACACTTCTGTCCTATTCTTCTGCTGCTTAAGAAACAGAACAAAACCCCATGATGCCCATTCTACCATTTAATCCCCTCTCCTTTAACAATAGGTCTGGTCAGGCTAACGGAAGCGTAAGGAGCCCCTGCGTGTTTTATCAAAGTCTAACAACAGAACAACATAGCCCACAAGTGAAGGTCTATGGCTCCTATTCATATCTTTCTCTAGAGTGGAATCACTGGCCTCTGTTTCAGTGATAAGAAATGAAGCATTATGGTCAGTTATGCAGCTCGTGCACATGCACTCTAAATGTGATGGTTAGAGTCGAAGAAGCGTGGAATGATTGAGGGATACTGCTTAAGGGAAGACCGGTCCCTGTGTGCTTTCTGAGATAAGTGCTTGACCCTTTATGTATGGCAAAGCAAGCTGAAGCAATATGTGAAAAAAGCAAGTCATGCACTGTATGCGGTCTGAACAAATAATGAGGAGCTGTGCTGATGAAAATGCAGGAGGGAAAAAATTCCCAACAGAAATTTGATTTGTCTCACTAGAATATGCGCTAAGTATGTCACCATCTCTGTGTGGTTTTTGCACAGTCCCTATCTATTATTGCATCTTAGTTTTTCTTGCCTCGCTCTCCCTCGCTCCTCTTTTCTTTCCCTGCACACCGATTTGCATGTTTTTGAATATCAAGCAAAAAGCACAGTTGGAAATAGCTGACTGACATCTTCTTTAAGAACAAAGAAGACTGAAAGCAGTGGTCGATCAGTTGTGAAGACACGCTGAACGGTGTTCTGTGTAACCTCCTATGCTGACTAATTACGACACTATGGCTTCATTTAAAAAAGAAAACAGAAAATATGAAAACAATAATCCACCTCACAGCTCATTAAAATCAATCCTTATAAAATGAATTATGCAGTCCATTATACAGTATATGTAAGCATGCACAAAAGCCCTGTGGCTTATTGACTAAACTGAAGCAGGAGAACTCAGTGTGAGTTTAACATTTGTAAGTGAAAAGGAGATTTTATTTAACATCTTTTGCTAATTCTTTCCCATGTTTTTGTCCATCTGCTTTGACAAGATTCTTTCTTTTGCTTGCTCATGAAAACACCCATGTGTATTTCATTTGATTCTCTCCCTTAAACATGGCTATGAAGATATCCCTTACACGTTTCCCAGTCCATATCATACAATTCGACTTCAGGTCTTTAGGCCTGCTAATCTTTTATACACCTTATTCTCAGCAAGAGCCTCAAGTGAGTTAGACATCCACATTAACCTACATCAACAACCGCCAGGCAAATATGTTAACACACACACAGGAGCATCATTTCCAACGTTATTGATCCCCATTTGTGCACTCACACATCCACTGGTTTTACCCTGCAATTAATTATTCTGAAATAACACATGTTTGCCCATGATCCCATCTATCAGCACTGGGCTCAGGCATGCACGCACTTATTCTACAACATATAAATGACATCTCTCTCCCACATAACCGCAGCTGAGGCAGACCACACATCAAGCTGTCGCGCACTGTGCAACAGAGTCTATGTTATGCGGATCAAATTAATAATGCAGTTTTAAGGTTTGCATCATCCATAGCCTGAGGGAGTCATATGATATGGTTAGGCAGGGTGATCATGAAGCATGCTGTGGATTGCTTGTGTGCTGAGGCACAATTGTGCAGATACAAACATGACTACAGCTGTGTCCCAATTCCTTACTGCATGCTAAAGCTATGTAGTGCTGATGCACTTGTCTGTCTGTCCACTAAAAATAACTTCAAATGTGTACTGGCAGGCATCAATCAGTTTGATACTTTGGAATATTAATGCCACTTCACAAAGCAAATGTGTTTTCCTGAATATTTTGTACTGTACTGTTTTTCACGTTCAACATCTCCCTCAAGCCGTCTCACTAATTTCATTCAGCCTTTTCCAACAATAATTAGTTTAATTTCCATTTTGCATGTGGATTTTGTATTACTTGCATTGCATTAAAGTTTTTAGAGATAAAAAAAGATAAAACAGAACACACAAATGAAATTAAAGCTGGTATATAGGCAGGTGCAGAATTTCTATCATTAAAAACGACTGTGTGTACCGGTAATGTGAATTTAAAAACAAAACATAACAGCGCTTGCCAAAAGGTAAATTAACAATATATTTGCTTCTGCATGGAAATGAACTCCTGCTAGTTAGAAGAGGTTTGTTTCAAGAGACTTATGAGGGGAAAAAAAACCTTAGAAACAATAGAAATCAAAGAATATCATAGGCCTGAGATATTTCTATGCTAACACTGCTAAAACGTTTCCCAGTAGACTGACAGAGATGGAAGAAACTGCTTTGAGAAACTAGGCTAGCAACTATAAAACATCACTCGAAAGCCATCCCTCAGGAATGCACTCAGTTGGTCTAAACATTGACATCTATTGTGGATAGTATACTAGGAAATTGCCTGCAGCACAGTGCATAGAAAGCAAAGGTGTATAGAAAGAGTTTCATAATTAAAAAAGTAAATAACCACACACTACAGCTCCTTTGAGATCCTCGTTAGAGGCAGTAAGAGTTCAACATTTGCACCAGACCAAGTGTGTGGTTTTTCATCTCATATAAACCTTTTAAAGGCAGATATTTTTCACAATGAAACAATCTCATGGTTTGGAGAAGAATAAATAGTTCTTTGTAATTAAAAGATTTAAGTGAGGCTTCTTTTGGAACAAACACATCATGATAGAAGTGATGTGCAAATTTCTCATAGGGGGCAAAAGTCCAACTCTGGTAAATATTCTGGTAATCCCAGGCATAAGCAGCTACTTGTAGGTTGTGTTATGTTCAGTACTTATCCAGCATGATAGTGTTGTAAAAAGCAATACTGCAACACTATAACCTCAATCTACAAACAACTGAAGTGCCTACTTACTTCAAATCCCTATATTCCTAGTGGATCACAGCATTCACAAACACATACAGTACTTACCCATGTACAGAGAGTTACATACACTCCTCGTACACTCACTTCCCCACGTACAAGTTAAAAGTATAGGGACTAACTTGTTACAATAAGTCATCAGTTACTCGTTTACATGCTTGTTTGTTGAGTTCCAAACATGTGCTGCCAGTGACGTTGAGTGAATCTCCACAATCATAACATGGCTGAAGGGTGTTTCTCCCACTTTTTCTTTACCTTTTAAAAATTTCATTCACTGGTCATTATAAATGCGGATAAACAGGATAAATAGCTACTAAAGTCTGTCACACTGAAATATCAGTCGGCAGTAATGTTAAAAAAGCAAAACATGCATTCATCCAGCCATCCTCTTATCCTTATCAGGGTCACAGGGAGGCTGGAGCCTATCCCAAGTACCAAAAAGGTGGGGTACACCCTGGAGAGATCGCCAGTCTGTCGCAGGGCAAACACAGTGAGGCAGACAACCATCCGCACTCACATTCACACATATGTTTAATTTAGATTCACCACACCTACACCACCCACAAAACAGTCAAAAGAAACTCTCTCTGTATTGTACTGTTCTGTTTTATAACTGATTATAATTGTCAGTTCTTTTACACTGACAACACTTAAAATATCACCTATAAAACATTTCAGGAAAGTAAATACATCTATCCAGTTGACAAGGCTGAGGTTGATCAGACTGCAGCTTGTGTCCAGATGGCTACTCTGACCCCATGGCTCTCCTCTTCTGACCCATTTCCATTATTGTAATAAGCCATAAATACCTTTAATGTACTCACTCAGAATACACACAGATTTGCATGTATATATCCAGCAGGCACACTTATGCTCACTTTTTTTACACATTGCTTCTATCAAGAATAGCTGCTTAGAAGAATAACCAAAAGTGCAAGACAACAAAACAATCTGTCACTATAATTCACTATATGTGTTGCTCCTTTTCTGTCCCTGTATCCAGGCTCTCTTAAACTCCAGCATAGGATGTTTATGGCTCTGCCCTTTGGGTGGCCTTATGGCAACATAAAACAATGAGAACAACACCAAGAGAAAAAAAATGTGTGTGAGAGAGGGTGGAAGACAGAAAAAAATACGAAGTTGGGTGTTAGGATGATAAAAACATAAAAAACACAGCAGGAACCAAGAAGGATTATGATCTCGAGCATTCAATTTAAGCCTTGTGCATGTGAACAAAGTGACCACAGACTGCCAGGGGAGGGGAGAGCAGAGAATAGAGGAGGGGAGAAAGCCTGTGATGAGTGGAGTCAAGACACTGGGCAGGAGGAAGTGAAACTGTAAAAACATGTGATGTGAAAAGAGCGGAGATGGGAGCCAAATGCTATAGACTTGAAAAAAAGTGGATGGGAGACTAATGTCACATGAGCAGGATGAGTCAGAAAAAGTGGCTAGATAACAATAACAAAAAGAAAAAGGTTCAGAATCTCAGTAATTACCATAAATGAGACCAATTTTGCATACAGGGACTAATCCAAGCGCTCTGATTCAAATATGACCCATTTGAAAATGCTATTTTCTCCATTTCTCTCCTTCTCTAACTCTCCTGTCAACATTGAAACGCCATTCTCTTTACCGTTTCAATCCTTTCCTGAGTCTTTTTTTCTACCCCGCTTTGTTTCATTCCCTCCTCACCACTCATGCTCGTCTTCAATCCGCTCACCTGACTTAGTCGTTTCCCTTTCCCCCGTGCCTCTCTCTGTTCTGCTTTTACCTTTACTTCCTGTACCTGTCTCTCAGGTTTCTGTCTGCTGGTTCCCCTTTCTGCAGATATTTTGTTTCCTACTTTCTTTCTAATCTTTTCCAGTCAGTTCCTTTCTTAACACTCCCTGATGTTTTTTCTCTTTCTACTAGCACCCACGGGCCCTTTCCCCATTTACGGTTTCCACTTCCCTCTGCTTCTCTGTCCTTCTGCATGATTCCTTGTCTCTTCATACAATGAATCCAGAGGGTTTTATCTTTTTTTTTTTTCCCCCCAATGGCTTTGCCACTCTCCCAAATCCCTCATCTCCATCAGCTCCCCTCCAACCCTGTATCACTCTCTCCTTCCCTATGCTTTCCTTCTCTCTTCCGCTTCATCGTCTTCACACGTTTTGCTTCCCCCCCCTCCATGCCATATTCTACCCCCTCGCCTCCCCTCACCATCCTCTCACATTTCTATTTCTCACACTGACATGCAATCCCTCTTTTCTTTCTCTCCAGGGCACTCTTCTTTTCCCTCGTTCCACTTAAGCCCTCGCCCTTTCATTTCGCATTTCCCCAACAAATGCATTCAAGCCAAACACGCATTCGAGCACTTACATCACCACCCAAACACACATCTGCAGCCTATCACACCTTTGTAACTGTTGAGGCCCTGTGTCATTTCAGCAGCGCCTTAAGTACAACCATATCATGAGACAATGCGCTTTTACAGTGCTGGCAGAAAATGCATTTACAGGAAATAACCCAGCCCATTAATTACAGTGAGAGCTAGCTGGCCCCAATTCGTCACTCAATAATGCCCTGTCTGTGTACTTGTGATAGCTGCAAACCGGATAATGCTGCCACTTAGTAATTAATACTCGATCCGTGGCTGTCTCACTAAACAATAAATAAATGCACATCAGAGAATCATGGTAAGGCATCAGAGTGTTCAGAACCTAAATAATGACTGGAAAATTGACAGCTGCTGGAGGTTTGTCTGCTCCGATTTATAGTTCAGTTCATACTTTATTTAACTTTACCAAGGCTTTTTCAGCCCTATAGATCTGTGAGGATCCCCCAATGATTCACTCCCACAGACTAAACCTGTAATGTTACTCAGAGGCTCTGCTACTTATGGATGAGTGCATTAGACATGCCTAGAGAAATATGGTTGTGCCGGGGAAATTAAATTGAGCTCTAGACACACAACAATCTTGACATTTTTTTCCAAAATTCATCAAAGTTATATCCAAATGACTGAAATCCTATTCAGTCCGCCTCTTCGCTAAAGTCTTATCCTTTTCTCCATTTTCAATTCAAATGAATGCAGTTCTGAAATGTTAGAACAGCGTTTTTACTCGGCCACAAAAGGATGAACAGAGAAATAAAGTGCAGGGAACATTTGTAAGCGAAATCAAAAACAAGAAGTGATTATATTTTACTTTTAAGTTCTTTCTGCTGCACAGTGAACTTATTAGGGACTTCATTAATAATGTTTAAAGTTTCCCAGAAAAGTAGTGAAATTATCTGCCACCACTTTACAGCTATTGAGGACTTGAGCAAAATGACAAATGAGCATTCACCATTTAGCATTAGTTCAGCTTCAACACCTCTTGGACTTTTTCTTTGATGCCATATTGCCCAAAAAAAAAAAAAAGTTTGCAGACTAGGCAGGTATATTTTCTAGGAAAAAAAAAGCTAGTGTACTGTGAAAGGTACTGTAAATTACTTAAATGATTCATATGCAGAGATGGAGAGGAAAAGAGCGGGCCTCATTGAAGCACCACATACTTTTCATTGTGCTGTCAGCCAGTCTTTGAGTGTGAGGGGCCATACAGGAAAGGGGCACGTATTTCAAGCCAAGTGTCGCTGAAGCAGGGAAATCTGGCAGTTGAGGCCAGGTTTAACTTACTGTAATGTAAATGTGATGCTCGTTGAAGCATAAATCAGCACGCAAATTAGCTTGTTTTTTGTCCCTTTTGGGTATTTTACATTTTATGGTGTCACTTAAGTATTTTTTCAGTATTCGGTCATTCACCACTATTCCAAGTCTTTTGGCCATTGTACATCAGCCATCGATCCGGCTCTACGAGGGACTTAACACTTGTGCCCTTAGCAAAAACCCTGGACTTTCTTTTGACTCATCAAGCCAGGACACTTTTATAGAAGAGTAGCATCCTCACATACACTTAAAATCTATTGGTAAAATAATTCATCTGATATATAATTAGCAACCATTAATTCAAATGTTCAAATATAAAAAAAATCCAAATTCAAATCAGAAGAAGGCATAGATGGGTTGGATTTTCTCCTTTACTTTCATGCAAACCACATCCAATATAAAAGTAAAGTGGCGCATCCCATGCAGTCAGACAACACATGCACAGACAAGAACAAACTTCGTGTATTAGGACTCCAATTACAGACTTAGGTCATTTTGATCTCTACCTACTACTTTGTCAAAATCAACTCTCATGCAAAAAGAAAGAAAATAAAATTCATCTCCTGTGTAAGACATCTGAACTAGAAAGTCATCCTCATAAATCACATCAAGATTTATCCATCAATCCCAATGCCAGCTTCTGCACTGCTCAACAGAGGGACAGGAATGCCATTAGCCCTCACATTAAATGTTAATCAGTAGAGTACACTTCTCTGGAAAACAACCAACAGCAATCAAAAGAACAAGCATTCAAAATAGAAGTTTCCAAACTAATGGGTGATGTTACAAAGGCTACTGTAGTTCTATACGTGTCATACAAATAGTCTACTTTCCTGACATCTACTTCCTCTATATCAGGCAGTTTATTCCCATTACTGACACTCTACCTCTTTTCCTGTTTGGCTGCATCCTATTATGCTCTTTCTCTGCTAATCTGTGCAAATGATTTGGTATGTTACCAATAAGTCCTTGGAAATGCCCTTCACTGGATCACATTAATTCCAAGAAAAAAAACAGCACATGAATATGTATTAATGTTTATATATACTGTCTGATACCATTTTAATTTAATATAAAATAAAATGTCCTAAAACACACAGATCCTCGTTGGCTGCCCTGTCTTAGTTTCTTGAATATTCGCAGATTCACTAATGTCAAACTCTGTTTTTTTTTGTTTTTTTTACACTTTTGGTTCATTGTATTGCAAAATTAGATGAAAAAGTACAGCTCCACCAAACACCAACAGTAGAGCTTTTGTTCAGAGTGAAATTCCTCCACTACTCAGTGGTTGCAGGTCATCACTTGACCGGCATCACCATGGTGACAGAATAAGGATTGGTTTAGGAGGGAAAGGTTGCTAATTTACAGCAGCCTGAACAGCGACGCTTGACTGATCCTGATTCAAGGACAGGGATGATTCATACAGACTCTGGTCCCGGGAGTGACCCCCCTGTGCAATGGCAACGAGGCCCTTAAGCAACAGAAGCCTGGAACTGACAGTTAGCCTTGGTGAGAGGGAGAGGGTGGGAATGGATGCCAAAACGATGAAACAAAAGCACATACTTTCAGTTTAAAATAAAATAAAAGCACATACTTTAAAAAGAATGTACACGACTGCATATAAACACAAACTATTTTATTCAGTTCCACAAAACAAAAATCCTACTATTACAACATCCAGACAGACTTAAAAAACAAGGAAACAGGAAGCAACATTGCCTTAGCTGTTGGTGGCAGGATCAAACTAACTGCATCTTGCCAACTGCTTGGCCTTCCTTTCTTGCAGACCAAGAGCTGAGAGTCTCTTAGTATTGCTTTGTGATCACTTTAAGCAACCAAAAGCAAAAACCTGAAACTTTTCCAAAGCTGAAAACCATGGGCGGTGACATGTGCAACCTCTCCTATTTGTGCCTGTCAAGTGTGCGTTGGCTCTGATGAACTGGCACTATTACATTCCACTCCCACACCTCAGTCTACTGCCATTATATTCCCCTACACTATTTCATGCTCCCTCCCACACCTTTCTATCTCCGCCGGCTCTCTGAGCTCTGCTGATGAAGGGCATGAACAGACCAACATCTCAGCGTCATATACGTCTCTACCACAAAAAATGCCCATGGACTAACTTTTGATTTTAATCTATAGCGCCTATATTATTTGGGGCCAAAGTCAAGCAGCAGTCAGTGGGGGGAGGATGTAGCTGTTTGAGAAGCTATTAGCAGACTAAAAGGATATCAATAGTGAATAGAGGCTCAGGGACTTTTAATCACTCTGCCATTCTTTGTTCTTTATATATCAGGCTGACACTATATATTAATGTCTAATTTACAGGCACTGTTATTGGGGAGGCTGGAGTTACTGCTAAGTGTCAGAACACAGTCACTGTATATACAGCCCTATTTGAATTGCTGGTGTTTATTGGCCCAGTAAATGACAAGGCTGTGAAGACAGGTTGTTGAATACACAGTGCTTATGCAAAATAGCAGATGCAGTGCTAGTGGATCTATCTAGAAGTTCTTACACAGCCTTAGGAGGATATAACAAATAGAAAGCTGCAGATTACTCTCTGTGGGAGGGGAGCATCCCTGGAGTTTAAAATGAGGGATTTGACTTCTCAGAGAGCGTGCTCACTATACCAGCTAGAAGGTTAAAACTGCTTATTGTACTGCCGGTGTGGATTGAAAAGGGTTTGTGGACATGTGCCTGTGGTGGCCAAAATGAAGCTTTTTAGCATATTAGGGTTTTAGTTGGACAGGCGTTTTTGGAATACACCAAATTCCTCTGACAAGCACTGAAAACAAGTGATTCTCACTGAGAAGCTTATCGAAATGTACAAAAGAAACTGGCAGATTTAATTAAACACAGTCGAGTTATCTAAAAAAAAAGCTGTGATTCAGTTTAATTTTTCCAGATCTTGGATCGTGTTTAATGGGTGGGCTAATTTTCATCAAACCAGTCAGGGTCAGGGGTGATGCTAGCTGCCAATGTTTTGACAGTGTACTCATGTAGCAGATTAATGTTACACGTCAGCTCGGTGCTCAGTGTCTCACTCTGACTGACAGCTCTCTGGGGACCTGCAGCCAATGATTCCTCCTAAGGAGACATTAGTAAAGACCATAATGATGAAAAACATGTATATTAGGACAGTGCAGTTTTCAGGTCCCTGCACAAGCTGCACAGTGTTTTTAATGAGACATATTCAGTTGGCTTATTTATTGCTCGTTTCTACTGGGGTCTGAACATAGCCAAATAAGTATACTATACGACACACAATAAACAAAGGTCTACCCTTGGGTGTAATTCCCTAATTTTAACAATGATGCAAGACACACTTGTGTCAAAAATACTATAAATAGCTACAAATGCAATGCACATGTAACTGGCTCTATCTTGCAAACAATGTCAATGTATTCTATGACGCAATCTGAATGCCAACATATTTAAAGAGTTTCGGTATTCAGACCCGATGTCACCCCTTTTGTTCAAAGAAGGAACTCAATTACTGTTGTGAGGCTTTCAAAGTGTTTGTGCAGTCTTCAAGAGTTTAAAGATTTATTATTTGCCCAATTATTACCCTGATATTAAAACAAATGTAGTCTAGGGGAGAGGCAGCAGAGAGGGCATAAATCTTACTCATGCAAATTTGAAAGCTTATGCTAAACTTAATGCAGGGTTTTAGAGCTTTGCTACTGCATGCTTCACACAGTTTTTTGTGTATGAAAACACAACAGGAAAAAAAAACACAATTCTTTGATGGCTGTGACTCTACAAAGCATGCCTTATCTTCAGAAATGCACAAAGCCAGCTGAGAGGTTTGTGAAACCCTCAAATCAATCATCCCCTGGCCCTTCTGTTCCTACCTTTACATCATTTCCCCTCCCTGTTTCTCGCTTCTAAACTTAATTAAAAAAGGACAAGATGAATTGTCTTTGAGATGGGGGAGGTGTGAGTTTTAATCATTATCACACTTTTCGACAGTCTCCACGCCATCTGATACTCTGTCTACTTGTGTTAATTAACGTGTAACGACGCTGATGTGAGTGTTTCAACTGCTTTTCTTAAAAACCTCTAAGGGGGATCTCCAGTTTTTAAAACAGGTCAGCTGCAGTGAATGGAGCTGTGCTCATCACTTTTGTTCTGAGTCCTTTAACTTGTCAAGTGCTGCGACCTTCAGAAAGTTTTATGTGTCCTGACAGCATTATTTTTCACATCAAATATGCAGAACAACCAGCTTCTGACACACTGTAGCTCTGTGTGTGTGCTTATCCACTCATGCACATGCTCTTTTGGATATGCAGAGAGGCTCTCTTGTTCTCAGTAAGGGCTCCCCCAACATCTGGACCTGTATGTCCTGTATGCCCTGCAGCAGTGTTTCAATAAAAGTTTGTTTCAGATGCAAACATGCACAAACATTGACTGCACTCTATCCTCTGCTGTAAGAAGAAGGGAGGACTGGGGAGAGCAAAGCGAAGCTCGGCTGTGGAAAACCAGCTTTCAAGTCATTTCTGTTTCCAGAGTTGTACCGGTCGGCCTCAGGGCCCGATGTGATAGATGCTGCTCTCATCCTCTCGAGCTTATCGCTACCCCTCACTCACTTTTATCCAAATCCCTTCCTTTCTCTGCCAAATCGCCTGTCTCTCTTTGCTTACCTCCATCTTCCTGCCCATTGCTATTCATTGCTTCCTGCGACTCCATTTCTGGTTCACTATATTATGTTTATGTGGTGCCCCTTTCAATTTCTTTATCTCCGATATCCATTACAGTGGACCCATCCCACTCCTCCTATCTCACTGTGCGATGATTGCACAAATGCATTTATAGGAATTGTGTATTGTCTGCCACTTTGGCACCTTTCTGCTATTTGAAAAATCAATTACCTATCCAATAAAACATTAAACAGTAAAAGCAGCTCTGTGCTCTGCTCTGTTAGTGCCTAACTGCGCTACATCGTTTAAAATCACTCGGATGAGAACTAAAAACACTGGAGGCATAACAAAGCCGAGAGGATGATGCTGCCTTTGTAGATTTCATTGCCTGACCCCTCCAGGGCAGGATAACCAAATCCTAGCAGCTAAATGCCATCACGAGCTATCCACTGACAGACTTGGGAGGTGATCTCTCACTACACTCATTCACATAGAAGAACCAAGTGTAGAGACACTGAAGCGAGTAATTATGAATAAGGAGAAAGAGTGGTTGAACAGTGGAAGCGAGGAAGAGGATGGAGCGAGGAGGGAGATGGTATGGTCGAGCGGCTGAGAGCTGATATTGCATGCCTTATCAGTCACCTCCAGGTCTTTGCTTATTATAAAGAGAGGCAAAGTCAGAGTCGAATGTAAGGTAAAAGTGAGTGTGTGGGCCAAGCAGTCCTCTTGTTGTGGGGACCTAAATGTGTTGACATAGTCACATTATGGGGTCGGGGCTTCCTTATAGAAACTGAAAGCAAGTCCTTATGACATTTAAATAAATAGATTGACTATCAGACACAAGGTTAGGATTTTGTTAAGCTAAGGTTAGACAAGCAGAAGATTATGATTTAGGGTCGAGGAAATCGGCACGAAATTAATACATTAATACAACAAAATGTCCTCTAAAGTGATGAATTGATTGTGAATGTCTGTGTGCAAATGGAAAAGAGATCCCAAGAGTCAAACCACAGCGATACTTTCACTCCTTCAGAAGTAGTGTGCGAAAAATGGAACTGATCTTCCTTGATCCTTTTCTGGGGTCAAAAGAAGAAGAGCTTACAACTTTTTAGCACTTACACTTTACGTAAGGCTACAGTACACAAGCCTCAAGGAGCAAATATGAGCAAGAGAACATTTAGGTTACTTGCTCTCCATGCACACAAATATTACCATAAAACCTGTGCTGACACGAAGTCTTGAGGGAATACAACAACATACCCAAACAGACTTAGGTTAGAAGTTGGTGCGCAGACACATTTCTGTGAAATCCAAAAACTCGCAAACTAGATAGCTGAAAATGTAAGCTTTTTGGGCGGAGTTTCCTGCGATAAGGAAAGGGTAAAACTTGGCACTCCATCACCTGCAGACAGTTTAGACGTAGATGCATTCTGAGAAACCACTCCGTCAACCATTGCAGCAGTTATAATAGAATTGCTTCTAGGCAGAACACTTTCTCTCTGTAGTTAATGGAGCCAAATAATTGCACTCAGGACCATCAAAATTCCCAGTCATGTGTCACTTGATAGATCTTCACTGAGCCCATATTGATGCAGTTGAACATTTTATGACATAATGTAACAGAGCTGTAAAAGATTAATGCTTTCTAATGCATTTGGAAACAAACAAACAAAAAAATCATCTACCATTAGGTTTTCTGTTTGATCATTGCAACTCTCCATACAGTGTGAAGTAATGCTTTCTGAGGTCTAATGCTTCAGAAGCCAAAACTACAGCCAGCAGGATTCTTCCAGCAAGTAGTGGAGTTGGTATTGTTCACTTGTCAACAAGGAAATGGAGTGCAGTGGACACAGATATCGATCAATATTTCTGCACCACAATACAGTGCTATTCAGCATTCTGTGCCTTTGCATTGAGTTGTGGAGGACGGGCTTGTAATTACAGATAGACTGCCTTTTCGCTCTGTCTCTTTCATAACACAAGCAAGAAGAAATAATAGTAATGCATTCATTAATTCAGCTTCACAAAAGTGGGAAAAAAGTTGACCAACTCCAGCTTATTAATTTTGACTTGAAAATAATAGTTTTTGAAGGAAAATTGGGCAGAATAATTAGCTTCAGCAGCTACTGCTTGTACTTTGTCAGCAGTGGCAGTTGAGGAAAAGCTGGACAAAACTTTTTGACGGCTGCTGTGCGACTGCTGCAGTGCTCCTCCCTGTTTAGTAGACATGTTTTGCCTCTTGAGTTTCAATCAAGTTTCTGCCTGACTCAGTCCTGGTAATAACAGTAGTGTGTAGTGGGCTATAGATGCTGATAGTTTTAACTTTCCACTTTACTTGTTTTTGTTTGTGTTACTTTTGACAGACTTTTGTTCTCAAAGTATAAATCAATATGACAACAGCATCCTGGCAGGACAGTTATATACTGATTTTTTGTTTTATTTTTTCTAAAACATGAAAGAACACCTGACAGCAGGTCCACACTGGGTTTCCGGTGGTTATACGTGCATCAGGATTAGACTGCTGGCAGAAATCATAGGCTTGCCAGTGGAAGAACAAGTGAGGTGTTGACAGTAGCTGGCTGTCGTGCCAGGAAAATAAGAATGCCAGATATAAGTGCTACCTGACAGTGAATAAGGCATTCTGTACCAGAAGGCATCATTCTCACTATCAGGGATCATCCTGCTACTACCTGAATTACACTACAAGTCGACACATTGCCATCAAACATTACACTAATGATGCTGTGGTGTGTGTCTCTCTGTTAAATAAAGGCACAGTGAGGTTTTTTTTTCCAGTGTTGTGGGAATAAAATCACAGCAGCTTATGTCTTCTTTGGCATAAAGCTTAATCCGTCAGTGGTTTTGTTATAAAGCACAGACTGCAGAATATCTCTTAAGTGATGTCTCCAAAACATCAAGTTTTATGACATATTGAGTGACTAAACACTGCAGCTCTGCTATCCAGTTTAACAGCGAATCTACAAGCTTCCACGTGTTTGGAAATCTGCTGCAAAGTTTACTGCCAATATTTCTGATAAGGCAGAAATGTGCTTGGAATTAGTCTTGCATACAGAAAAAATTATTAAGATTAATAATTGCTTTTTTTCATGAAGGACCAGCTTTAATGAGATTAGTATTGGTGGAGTAAGACCGAGAGAGAAAGGCTGAAATAAAGTGTGTCTCACTCTTGTGTTAATGATATTAAGGTTTTCTCCAAAAAAGTCATGGCTTTTACTGAGCTGAACAACTGCAGGAAAGAAACACATGCACAGTTGTAATCATGTGTGCATCCATGTGAAGGAATGTATTCAATGAAACACTGTATTGAAATTGATACGTGCATGGATGCAGGGGTGTTTCCAAAAGGGGGAAATGGGGTGGCATCAACCCCCTCGGTATACGATTAACTCCTCCAGTGCACACCCCGAATCAAAGCCGTTGGACTACATTTACTCTTTAAAAGCCACAGCACCAAAAGATTACACGATTCCTTTAATGTACTTCATGTACTTTATTAAAGTACTTTCATGCTATGCTGCTTTCTGCTTTCACTCCATTATAATGTTGATGCGAATAATATACTTTGTAGTCCACAATACTTATTTTAAAGTTGTAGTTACTTATTATTTTGCAGATTAATTGCAATATTATAGTTCAAGCTCCCATGCAATAAGGTTATTAAATCTTCAACAGCTTCAACATTAAAGAGATAAACACATCAATAAATCAGTAATTATACTAAAAGAAGAATATGATGCAATAACCTTGTCCAAAGCAGAGTTCATCTTGCATAGAACTAGACAGAAGTACTATTTTGAATCAGAGCGTCCTAGTCATTTGTTGGCACTTATGCTTAAAGAATGTGAAACAAGGGCACATATTCCAGCTATAACAGCTGCAAACGGTAAAATTACGACAAATCCCCAGTCCATTAACACCACTTTCTCGTCATTTTTTGTAAATCTGTATAAATCAGATATCAATTTTAAGGATACTATCTGTAATAGCTTTCTCGAGAATCTGGATCTACCTCATATTCCACAAGCAGATCAGGATGAGCTAGAGGCCCCATTAACTCTAGATGAGCTGCATAGAGCGCTGAAAGACCTTAACAAAGGTAAATCACCTGGACTGGATGGCCTTCCGCCAGAACTATTTCTAGAACTTTGGGATACAATAGGCTCGCTCATGCTCGGCTCATTTAATTTTGCAATCCGGAACGGGTCTTTCCATAGAGACCAGAAAACAGCACTTATTACCCTTCTCTTAAAAAAGGGAAAGGACCCTCTTGAGTGCTCTAGCTTCAGACCGATATCTCTGCTCACAACTGATCTTAAAGTATTTGCAAAAGCTCTCGCATTGCGCCTGGAAAGAGTTATCCATGTTTTGGTCAATGCAGACCAGACAGGATTTATCCGAGGGCGGCTTGCATCTGATAACATAAGACGGCTGTTGCACATCATAGATGCCGCTAACAGCTATCAAAATCCATGTGCAGTATTTTCACTTGATGCAGAAAAAGCCTTTGATAGGCTAGAGTGGGACTATATGTGGATGGTATTAAAACACTTTGGGTTTAAGCAGAAATTTGTTGCTATGATTCAAACACTATATCACTCACCTCTTGCTAGTGTCTTAACAGGGGACCTGGTCTCTCCCCCTTTCACGCTGCAGCGTGGAACGAGGCAGGGTTGCCCTCTCTCTCCTCTCCTGTTCTGCCTCTCTCTAGAGCCCTTAGCACAAGCCATTAGACAGTCCACGATTTCTCCCATAAGAATTGGTGGTCATAATCATATCATATCTCTATATGCGGATGATATTATTCTGTTTTTGGACAACTATGAGACGTCCATCCATCCATTGATTAAAAACTTTGACCATTTCAGCTCTCTATCTGGCTACAAAATAAACTGGTCGAAATCTGCTTTGATGCCTTTGAACGATAAAGCTACGAAAGTTTCCTTACCCGGTTGTGTTCAGATCAAAAGCACTTTTACTTATCTGGGCATTTCAATTCATAATAGTATTCCAAAGATAATCAAGGAGAATTTTACTACTATGCTAAATAAGATCAAATCCGACTTTCAAAGATGGGACAATTTAAAAACTTCGCTTCAGGGTAGAATCAACACAGTAAAGATGAACATACTGCCACGGCTTAATTTCCTTTTTTTTATGTTGCCACTCTCTCCTCCTCTAACTTATTTTAAAGACATACACTCTGCGGTGTCTAAATTTATTTGGAATGGCAAAAGGCCTAGGATACGTTTGTCAACATTGCAGCGGCCCAAATTGTTTGGTGGCCTGGCAGTACCAAACTTTGAGTTTTATTACTGGTCATTCCAAATCAGGGCGCTTAGTACGTGGGTCAACCCAGAGACTACTACTGCGTGGAAAATGATCGAATCCGCCAAGGCAGCACCGCATAGACTACAAGATCTTCTGTTTGCTAATGTTCCCGCCAATACGCTCTACAACAACAACGAATTTGGACCTATTATTGCCAACTCTATACAGGTATGGAGGAAGATAGAACGGCGGCTGGGTGCTCCAGTTAAATTTTGTAAAAGCTCACCACTCTGGCATAATTTAAAATTACTATGTGGCAGCCGACCATTTGTTCAACCCTCTTGGTTCTCACTCGGGATAAACCTTTTTGATGATCTATTCAACGCCCAAGGCCTTTGCTCATTTCAGGACTTAAGGACACGTTTTTCTCTTCCTGCATCTTCTTACTTTGTATATCTGCAGCTCAGATCAGCTTTAAAAGCATACGGTGTCCCCTGGGACTCTCCTCTTCCCTCTCATCCCATGTTGGACTGGATCCTGCCTAAATCTGGCAGACCCTCTGTTTCCAAAATCTACAACAAATTAGCTGAACATGGTATGAAGTCCCTGCCCATTGAATCTATTTGGGTCAGGGAACTGGGAGAACTACAGGTTAATATAGACTGGGATACAGTGTGGTCTAATCTGAGTTTGACTTCTAAGAACCTGGCGCATCAATTAATTCATTTCAAAACCATACACAGAACATACATTACGCCCTATAGGAGGTTCCAGATGAAACTACAGGCTACGTATTACTGTCACATCTGCAATGATTCATCACCTGGCACGTTTTTGCACATGTTTTGGGACTGTCCTGTGGTATCCGATTTTTGGGTCTTTGTGAACTCTGTGTTATCTGAGGTACTGGAAGTTTTTTATGTTCCCAATCCTGGTCTTTGTCTCCTTAATGATACCTCTGAAATCTCCTTAAAACAAATGCAATGCAAAATGTTGTTCGCTGGATTTACATCCGCAAAGAAGACTATTACAAAGCAATGGTTCTGTCCTGACATTTGTATGGAATCATTCTGGAGACGATGTCTTATCCGTGTTATTGGTTTTGAACATACCACAGCAAAATTAAATAAAGCTCGACCCACGACTGTTGATGCTTGGAAAATCTTCTCATCCAGAGTTATCTCCTGGAAGAGGCAATAATTGGTTTTAACTTTGTGTTTTTGTGTCTTTTCTTTGCTGTCCCTATGCCTTGTTTGCTAATGTTTGCTTTGCTACTGCAGTTTACAGTTGTGCTGTATATGTCTGTACCCCCCCCCCCCCCCCAACCCCGTTTTAAATCAATAAAATGTTGATCACAAAAAATAAATCAGTAATTATTATCCAACAAGTGTTACTGCACATAATGAGGTACATTTACTTTAGATACTTCGATATATTCTGAATATACAACTTTGTGAACTATTAAGCTGCTTAAATAGGATTATTTTTTAATTAAGCAGAAAGCCTAAATACTGTTTTTCCACTTTGCAATAATTATCTGACGCAAGATTACGTTTAAATTCTTGTGCAGCTCCACTTTCCATATAACAAATCTGCAACAGGGCACAGGGTTTTTATCTTTCATCACTCTAAAAGGTTATTATAAATAGCACACAATTAGTCTGGGTAATTATGGTATGGGTAAAATTGATTGGTATTTGTTTGCTGCTATCATTTGATTTTTGACATTCCTATTATTTGATTCATGTGCAGTTCATAAGATAATTAAATAAACCTGGTGCTTGCATATCTTAGATGCAGTTCACACGTTTGCACATTACGCTCCAAAAATGCATCCATAATGAACATGAAACATATACATATATATTATAGATGAGCTTAGAACGTGCGTAAATATTATATGTAACACTGTGTATACATCATACATCTGTATGGAATCTATAACTGATATTCTTACATGTTTCTAATTTCACAATTCTTTGCTGAAGCTGTTTCATTTTCATGTGATTACAGAAACAAATCATGCTTTATTGTATTTTACCAGGAAAGGTGTGTGTTGAAGCTGCATAACCAGATAATCCTGTGTGTATGTTAGATTCTCAATGCCTCAGTAGATGTTCCATTTAGTAAAAAATTAAATTAAATAATAAAAAAAAAACATTACCTGCTGTAGTCAAGCAAATCTCCTCGTCACTGTTGTCCTGACAGTTGTCCTGTCCATTACACAAGAAGCTGCGGTCCACACAACGGCCATTTCGACACTTAAAGCGAGCCTCCGAGCACACCAAGGGGTTCTCCGCTGTGGTCGAATCAGAGCAGAGGTAAAGGGTCAGCTGTTAGCTCAAACACCTTTACAGGGAAAAGTTTTCAGCTCAGATTGATCTGCTGTATCTGACAATTTGTTTAAAGTCAGGTAAATATTATATGGTGGCATTTTAGCAGAAGATATGAAACATTTAAGAACTATCGGCAAGTTTGTCTGGAGTTTGATAAAAATCAAAAATCAGTCATTTAAAAGAGAGGACAAAACCTTTTTAAAACATTCAAAGTCCTGCAGAGAACTACCATTCCTTTTTCAGTACGTTCTGGTTTTTGTCTTTGTTCAGGCCTCTGCAAAATGAGGCATAATTATCTTGTGAGAAGATCCAGACAATTACACAGTTGTGACGCAGTATGTGCTGGGAGCATAGAGCAAAGCTCCATTTAAATGGCTAGATTAGATTTGTGAGCATGGGGCCCTGCAGGCTAGAAACACTGCCTCTGACAATGGTGAGTGATTGGCTCGAATAACCTTCCCCACTGGGAAAGCGGCAAAGGGGTCATGTGAAAGCCAATTATACTCTAAAAAAACAAACAAATCTTGTACACCTTGTACACCTACTACAACAACACTAGGGTAAAAGATGGACAACAATATTTACATTGTTAAAAAGATGTAAAACAGTAAAGATAAAATGATGCATAACCATGGAGTTATGAGCAATGCATAAAAATGATATTGTCAACACTATAATATACAGATGTGCAAAATTCAGTTATTGAGACACAGCAACTCTGCAGAACTTGGACTCTTTATAGAATAACTTTTCCCCTCTCAAAGTAGTGATGTAACTAAAAGTCTAGCAGGGATAGCTGTGCCAGATAGTGCTGTGTCCACTGAAGCTGATTGTGCCCACCATGTGCCACAGCATACTTCAGAAGACTCACAAAAATGGATCGCCACTCTTCTCCACTAAAAATACATGGGTTCACAGCTTTGATGGAAGTTTCACAGAGCAGATCACTCCAGACAGTAAAGTCAGCTTGGTATTTCATAACCCTGCTTTACCATAGTAGAGACACACCAAAGACAGCTTTAAGGCACATAGGTTGTGCGAATATGACAGACTTCAAAAACCCAGAAATGTGTTAAAAATGATCAGAAAGAATCAAACTTTTGACAACATAAATTTGTGGGAGTTTATTCTGCTGAGAATAAAGTGCAACTTCCACAGGACGTATCAGGAATCTCCTGCAAACCACTTTAAACTCAATAAGGCACCTGTACAGGTGGGATTAATCCTGGAAATGCAGTGCAACTTTCTACCAGTTCCTGTGCAGCTCATCCAGCTCCAGCACCCTTTCTCAAGAACATTTTTTTGCCAGAAAAGCCTATTTTGAAGTGAGAAGATGATTATAGCTTGTTTTATGACTGCAGGAGACACATACTGTCAGGAACTTTAGGGGGGAAAAAAGTGAAGTGAGATCTTGCAAAGTTACATAACTGAAAGTCTGAATAAACCGTGGGCTGGTACAGCAGTCAAGGTTTTAAAAACCTGTCAAGTGCTTGTAAAAAGTTGGACAGAGCAGACAAAAAGCACAGCTTCTGAAATGCTGCGTGGTTTGTTGAAGCCACATGGTGGAAACCTGTCTATAAAAACAGCTACATCAAGATGTGGAACTTAGTCAGAGAAGAATATAACCTACAGGATAAAGTGAAGGTATTTAAATAGTGTGCACATGATCCAGATGTTAAACCTAACTAGATGGATTGCAGATTTAATACCTGGATTGCAAAGAGTATTACAACCCTGTATTCTTTAACAGATAAATCGACCCTGAAAAACTTACAAGCCCTCCAAGCAAAATTTCTACAGATATCTTCAGCTACGCTACTACTTTGATCAAACTATAAAAAACACATGCATAATGATGACTCAGTGATTAAAGAAATGTTAAGAGTAACTTCCTTAAGAACAGGGGCATTATATCAAGTTTATACAAAAAACCCCAACTTAATCCACAGAAAACAAAGCAAGAAATTTTGTAATCTCAAAAGAGGAATAGTCTAGCTGCTCTAAATTCTTATACATGGAGAGAATTTGGGTGGAAATGCCTAATAAGTTTTTTTTTATTACTCCAAGGCAGAAAGTTAATATTTCAACAGAGAAGTCCGAGTGTTGGAGGCTCTGTGGAAATCATGAAGCTAATCGTGGTTATCAAAGTAACATACCGTTCCAGTTCAATGTCTTTTTGTTGGGAAACACCGATTTTCATTTAAATAGAAATGTATATTTTGACTGAGTATTTATTTGGTGTCCTGATATCAGCTGGTAGGAAAGCTCTAACCAGACACTTTTTACAACCAGACCTCCCCACAAAAGAGGAATAGATAGAGGTTGTTGGCAGCATACAGTACTGTGCAAAAGGTTTTAGGTAGGTTTGAAAAAATGCTGTAAACAAAGAATGCTTTCAGAAATATAAATGACTGTTTATTGGCTTCAAATGTATTCTGCAGTTGGACAACGACCCCAAACATACAGCCAAAGTCATTAAGAACCATCTTCAGCATAAAGAAGAACAAGAAGTACTGGTAGTGATGGTATGGCCCCACGGAGCCCTGATCTCAACATCATCGAGTGTGTCTGGCAGTACATGGAGACAGAAGGATGTGAGGAAGCCTACATCCACAGAAGATCTGCGGTTAGTTCTCCAAGATGTCTGCCAGCTGACTTCCTTCAAAAACTGTGTGCAAGTGTACCTGGAAGAATTGATGCTGGTTTGAAGGGAAAGGGTGGTCACACCAAATATTGATTTGATTTAGATTTCTCTTTTGTTCATTCACTGCATTTTATTGATTGAAGAAAATAAAAGATTAACACTTTCATTTTTGAAAGCATTCTTTGTTTACAGCATTTTTCTCACCTGCCTAAAACTTTTGCACAGTGCTGTATATCTAATGGAAAAGATCCCATAATCACACAGATTACAGACGGAAAAGTTTGTCAACATTTAAACTGAATGGACTCTCCAGACGCATTAGACACAGACACTGGAAGGGCAGTCGCTCTGAATCTTCTAATTTGTCATACAGAGATGCATTTATATTATTATTGTAACTAACTGAAATTTTTGGGGTGTGGCAAATCGATTAAGCTTAAGCAAAAGTATTTTACAGTTTACTGCAGAAGCATATTTGTAGTTCAGACTAGAGATGGCACGATACCACTTTTTTATGTCCGATACCGATTCCGATATCATAAATTTGGATATCTGCCGATACCGATATGAATCCGATATAGTGTTTTTTAATCAACAAAACTGTTTTTTAAATATCTTGCTGCATTTTGTATAAGTTCATACTCAAGTTTAAAACAACAACTACACTAAAGCTATTCTGTTATACCTGTATGCAAAAAAAAAAAAATTTCATAGTTCAGCAATACTGATCAATCTAATAAACTTAAACCTACACCATCCTCCCTATTCTGGTATTTTAAAGAGTACTTAGCGTAAATATTAAGCAACCTAACTAATAGGGTTCCAACTCCCAGCAACAACAAAAATAAATAAATAAAAAATAGGGAACCACCCCTCACGCTCCACCTCATGATGCTTAATCGATGTAATTAACCTTAATTTGATGCAGTGTGAAAAAAAATGCACAGAAATCAATTATTTTTCAAGAAATATTAAATAGATTCAACATCTTTCTTCAACAAAATTGCAGACTGCACAGATGGTACCTTCCCAAAGGAAAAAGTACTATAGCTTACTAGGGTATATTAGACTTAATAGTCACTATATACAGTAATTGACTTCTATTCATTTTACATCAAATTAAAACTTTGGGTGTAAGATTCGGATAATTATTTATTAAAAGCTATACATTTTAAATGAGAATAAGAAAGCAAAGTATGTCTTTGTGCCCCCTTTTCCCTGTTCATGCCCTATCGGCCCCCCTGGCTAAACTTTGCTAGATCCGCCCCTGCTCAGTTACCAGCTGTCAGCTACGTAGAAAAAGATCCTGGAGTAGAAAGTAATATTAAATAAATTCTAACAACAGCTGATCAAGCTTAAACGTGCTGCTGTTGTTCAGCCGCTGGTTTCCTCTTTCTGGTGCAAAGTGAGCCAAAAACAAACCAGAGAGACGGACTCGCGACAGAAAAGCCGATCAGATGATCATTAAGCAGTTTCATGATTGAAGTAGCAGGAGGAGAGGCAGTCGCTCCATATATCGTTTGTTAAGCTTAACGCAGGAATGCTTTACAAACATTCAGAGATGGACTTACACGCTTGCTTTACTTCTCTCGGGGATAACTTTGTCGGAGATGAAATGCCGGGTTGCTAGCGAAGCTCCAAATGCTATCCAGACCACCACAGGTCCCGCATGCCACAGCCGCTCTATCACGTGATGCATACTGCTCCGACGTGCTAACATTCTGAGGTGAGTTACGGCGTGTTGCAAGTTTTGTGAGGTGCTTTCGTGATATTTAATGGATCGGATTACATTTTTTATTTTTCTCCGATATCCGATCCAGTAATTTAGGTCAGTATTGGACCGATACGTAATATCGGATCGGTCCATCTCTAGTTCAGACTGATGTTAGTTGCACCCTATAATTTTGCTGAAGAAAAAAAAAAACCACATTAAAACTGCTATAATTTTAAAAGGGCTGTTTAGCAGAGAGATATTTATACTTTAGTTTTTAGTGTGTATTAATCTCTCCAAGCAATGGAGCCTGCATTTTTTTTCCTTTAACCTGTTCGAAATTTATAGACTCCAAGCCCATTAAACATAACTCTGATGGTGACGTCAGGGTTATTTTCTCAGATTTGATGAAGCTCCACCAGAGGAACATAAGACATACAACATATATATTCCATATGTTGCTTAGATCTGCTTTGATATAAACAAGACATGGCATCATCTGGCCACAGATCCATGTATCTGGGTGTCATGTGAGACTTACTGCAGTTTTCCTCGTCACTCCCATCAGGACAATCACTGAAGCCGTTGCAGCGGAAGCGTCCAATGATGCAGTGGACACCGTTAGCGCAGGCGAAGAATGTAGGAGAACACTTTGACTTGACCTTAGCTAAAGATATAAGGGTTGGGGGAAGTGGTGAAAAACAGAACAATGAATTAGTGTGTGCATGATGCAGAGACGGTGCAGAAATCTTTCAGACATCATGTTTTATGACAGCATTTGCCTTGGCTGTGATGAACAAGGTAAAGGAGAGACCTTCACTAGGAGACAGTGCTTGTATTACACTTAGGTCCATGTGTTTTTGTGACACTTACACAATTTTTCCTTTCTAGAACACCATGATAGATTTAAAATGAAACAATCAGGACACAGGAAGAGGAATAAAATCAGTGCATACGCTTTATCTTTGCTTCGAAGTGTTGAACAAAACCACTTCTTAAACCATAGTCCTCTACTTTCAGAGGCTTGAAATGTATTTGAACTATCCACTTTAAAGCAGTTTAATGTAACATAACTCTAGAACTGGCCAAATCAACAGTTTGGCACATTCTGTGAAAAACAACACAATGGTGAACTCAACAGCATAAGGTCTAGATTTTATTTGAAATCAACAGTAATGATCACAGCATCGGTCATATGCTAAAGAAAATTCCCATCACAATATTCAGGACTTAATAAGGGAAACAAAAAGGCTCAGCACAAGGTACAAACCAATGATCAGTCTCACCGAAAGAAAGGCCAAATTAGACTTTGCCAAATAAACACACACACGTCAAAACATAGCTTTTCATCTGCCAGGTGATCAGATTAGCCTGTAACAGAACGACACAAAAAATGTGGATGTTATGGCTTATTATCAGAAACATAATCATCTGTAAAAAAAACAGCAAAGTTAGTGGTTTCCAATGGCAACGGGTCACTAGTTCTTACTGGTTATATTCCGAAGTTATCCCAAAGTGTTTAGGGCTATCCATTTTAAACAGATGCATCCTAATTAAGCATAACCGACTGGACAGTGCAAATAGAGATCCAATAGTAACGGAATATTTTCAGTTGCCCAAGTCAGTCATCTGATTTCAACCTGATCTACAAGACATTTCACTTGGTAAACAGGTAAAACTAAGGGGAAATTAACCCATGATCAAACAATAACCAAAGACGGATGCAGGAAAAGGTTCAGCAAAACATCACAATGGAGAAAAACTCATTTTGGTGACATCCATGGTTCCTTGGCTTGATAGTCATTGCCTCTAAAAGATTTCTTCAAAGTATTAAAAAATAACAGCTTATGTATGATCATGATAATTTAAAAGCTGACAGTCTGTGTTTCATTTGCATTTGTTCCTTTTCATATCTACTGCAGTTAAAAATTGTTATTGTCCAAAAATGTCAAGACCTAACTTTATACCTGCGTGTTCTAACATTCAAAGACACACAGCCATTCAATATTATATAATGTTCAAACAGTTGCTTACGGATAAAGAATCATTAAAGGTAGCCCATTTTGTTCTGCATTGCTAATACTCCCATTTCCACAATTATGACACATAATGGGTAAGATCTTGACCAAAGAGTACTGATAAGAGGAGAGAAAAAAAAATCAGTTAATGACAAAGAAAGTAAATCGTGTGGGAGAGGGTTTGTATGGATTCTGCCATTGATCAGCCTAAGCAGGCCATGGGCCTTATCTCTCAGGACAGCCCTGAGACTGAGTGAAGAGCTTGCAGAACATCAATGCCTGGCAACCTCAGTTAAGCACCAAGCCCTAGCTTTTTACCTCAAACTCATTGATCTTCCCTGGCAGAAGAAGAAAAGCAAGATAACAGGTAGATACAAGCAAAGACATCAGAAAAGACCCTGCAAAGTTACTGTAGAAGTCGGATTCCAACCAGGAAATACACACACACACACACACACACACACACATTGCTGCAAGAGAACCATGGTTGCTATATTTACAGTTTGCATTACTGAGTTATATTATTATAAAATACAATGTTTCAGACTTGTGTTTCCCTATTCGAGACTTTTTAAAAAAAAAATTACCTACTGGATGCATTTTTCCCTTCCAATAATAAGCATTTAAGTAAAGCTGGCATTTGGAAATCTGGCTTCTAATCAGAGCTGCTCTCATTGTAACAGTATTTACTAAAGACAGAGAAAAGAAAATCTAAGAATTACAACTAAGACATTGTTATGATGCTTTGGTAAATAACAGAGACGCATGCCAGTGAGGAAGTAGCATGATACATTTTATGAACACTTGGAAACAACAGAAGGATGGAGCAACCCACACATACAAACACACAGGGAGGAGGAAGTGAGTGGGCATGCTAGAAATGTCAAAGAAAGCCACCAAACCTTCTATGTGTTTTGTTTCCCTGTGTTGAATGCGGTGGGTAGAATTGGCTCGCTCATAGGCTGGCAATGTGCTGCTTCAAATGCCAGGGGTGCACATTTTTCCCTCTACAATTTATTGCGGTAGCCTGATTTATGAGCTCTTTCAAGCTGTGGCGATTATGTGTAGCAGCACGGAGGGCAAGGCGCAATAACCACAAGGCTTTGGAGCACCCATCTCCAGGATGAAATGTAATCCTCTGGATGCGGGAGGAAGCTGGGATAGTGCCCGATCTATGTGTCTATAGTCTGGGAAACCTTTGTTTACCTGGCCAGCAGAGTCCCTAAACACCCAAATCTCATTTTGTGCAGCATATCACATTCATAAAAGTCTTCTTCTGTAGCTTTCAGGGATATTAAAAGATTAGTAATAAAACAAAAACACGCGCTCCCGCTGGGGGTTAAAGTGAGATTCTGCTGGCCACAAACAAAGGAAACATAATCCTTTGTTATCTATTTGTATTCATTTACACTGGTGTTTCTTCTTTTACCAATTTTCTTTTCTATTTCTATACATAAGAAAGAAATGTTATTGCTCTGAGATTCATGTGAATCCTAATTACCACTTATCCAGCTGGCTAGGATTCTTCCGACCCAGCGTCTGTGCACAAAATTAACTTAAAAGTCACATCAAGGGCAAGCTTATGAAGGGGAATTGGTGGGTGGGACAAACACAGCTGGCTGGACAGATATAGCTAATGTGCTTAGCTGTGTTTTTGGGTTGCATATCACCATAGCCTAAGCCAAGCTGTTTATGAAGCAAAAATGCAAAAACTTAATTAGACCCATCAAACTAGAGTGGAAGAGATGGCAACACAAAACCATATATCCCGGGCATTAGCAGTTCAACTTTAAATACCGCTGCTGATCCAGGTAATGCTGATTGATTTCAGGTCCTCTGCTACACTCTTCAATTTACATTGTATAAGCATCGATTTCATCCTGCCTTCATCCCTTCTGTCATCACTGTTTACTGCTTTACTTTTGTGCCAAATTTTCTCTCGCTCCTCTAAGCCTTTGTAGAAGTTTGTTTACGAAAAGCAGACAGGGTGTTCGGTGGCTTCCAAACTTAGTTCCAGTGTTCAGCTGAGCAGCACAAATGAAAACGAATGGGGTAAGCAGTCGAGCAGATTTCGTGAAGTAAGACTACCACTTGCAGAAAAACATGCCTGGTTCACACTGAAGCTCACAGGTGGAGGACACACAAACACAGGCACAAAAAAACAAACATGTCTCTGTTTTTTGTTGTCTGATATATGCAATTGCACATAACGCTTGACATTTTTATTAAAAAGTATACTTCTGCTAATCACCTATGTGACAACTGTCTTTTCATTTTAACTTAAAGGTAAATAAATAAAAGAACACTTGTTTTTTCCCCCTTTTTCATAATCTACAGGTTAATTGTAGTTCAAATCCTGACCTGGATTTGTAGTACCGTGGCATATTTTGTACTTAAATCATTGGATGATACAACAGAAACTGAAACAGAGCACTGCTCTTTATATTTACCTCCCCTGTGGCTTCACTGATCATGTTGGGTGGAATCCGACAACCCTGTTGGCGATGGCATGCTTTTCCTCTTCCCCCGGTGTGCGCCTCTATGCCCTTAAATTATTCTCCCCTGATTGGTTCTTCAGAGAACAGAATGTTCAGCTCAGGTAGTCGCAGCCATGATGGGCATGCATGACTGACAGAGTAAGGAGAAGGACTCGCTGAAGAGACTAACAAGAAGGAAAACACTTGGAGTGAGGAGAGAACAGAAACTAAGAGTAGAAAAGACTGATGACTTCAAAGGTTTCTCTGACCTTGCAGAGTATTTCTGAAAGGAAGAAATCAATAGGTAATGGAGTCAGGGTGCAAGCAAAAAGTGCATGGGTAGTTCCAGTGCAGTGGGCCTAGGGATCAAAATAATCCCTACATTGCACTGTACATTTCACTGTCTAAGCCCTGCACACTCTTTTGTACAATACAATAGCACTCCGTGAGGGGCACTGCAACATTATAGAGCTGCCTTCATCTTAAGTGTTTACGGACCAATGGTGTTCTGCAAAGCCATCAAACTTTGTGCTAGATGGGGTAGCGAGAACGGCTCGTATACCACACAGCGAAGGCGTGTGTAAAATATCAGTGATATTTCAACAAATTCCAATAAAGGGAAGAGAAGCAAGGGCATATGGTGAAAAAGCAGCGCACGATCTGTCAGATAATAACGCTGCTGCAATATTCATCATAGAAAGCAACATACTGCTAAAATTGGCTCGTTTGAACTGATAGTGTCCAACAATGTGTTCTAAAATGACAAGACAGCATTTCTTATTCCTTTGAAGCATCAGCAGCAATCATTTTGGCTCATTTGTGAAAATCGATGGAACAAGGATAGCGTTCAGTCGAAAGTGAACAAAGAGTCAGAGAAGTAGAAAGACACGGCACCAGAGTGAAAGACTTCATGCAGGAACCTAATAAATATTTCAGCCCCGTTCCTTGGTATCAACTACACCAGCTTATTGATTAATCAACCATTAAGCTCATGGAATCCACCAGACTCTGACCCATTAAACCTTTGTCTGTTTTCCATCTTCCAAATTCTTTATATTTCAATATTTTATTTCTCATTTCTTGTTCATCGGGTAGGCTGATACCAAGACCGACCCCTCTCGGGATGCATGATATTTATATTGGAAACCAAACTGGATATTTGTGACTACAGATTTCTCAAAGTCATTCTAGAACCAAGACTTGACACTCCAAAGCCCACTTTATTCTTCTTCTTCCTTCTTCTTCTTAGTTTAATTTTTGATACTAGGCCATGCCTGAAACACCTGGCTACCCAAGAGGTAGCCTGCTCCTCAATTTGAACATTTCAAAACAGAAGACTGCTGGCTCTAATCCAAGTCCCTCCCACATGACACCCTCTGGAGGAAGCTCATTCCCACTGCTTATATCTGCAATCTTATTTTTTTGTCACTAGCCAGAACTTGTGACCACAGGTGAGGGTAGGAATGTAGACTGATCTATGAATTGACAGCTTCACTGTCACACTACAGAAGATTGGTACAGCATTCCAATTACTAAAGAAGCTGCACAAATCTATCTGTTACACTCACTCTCAACTCTTCCCTCACTCGTAAATAAGACCTCAGAATGCTCCTCCTCTTGAGGCATCAACTTGTTCCCGACCTAGAGTGGACACTCCACCTTTGTCCAGCTAAGAACCGTGGCCTCAGAATCGGGGGTGCTAAATCTTGTTCCTGACACTTCATGCTCAGCTACAAGCTGGAGGTCATGGTTTGATGAAGTCAAGAAAACCACATTATTTGTGAGAAGCAGAGTCAAAATCCTGAGACCCGAAAACCACCTCCTTCGGCTAGGCCTAGAAATTCCCCCCTTAATTATTATGAAAAAAATCTGTGACAAAGGGGAGAGCGGTGGACCTGAGCACCCACTGGGAATGAGTCTGATTTATTGCTGGCAATGCAAACCGAGCTCTAGCTTGTCCAGGGAGAGGAAACGATTCAAAGCAACTGAAGCTAAACACAAACAACAGGCAGTTATAGCACACAGTTTACCTCATGCTATGCTCAGGACATGCTGGCATGTGACAGGAGGAGCAAACAGTTTCTACCTTCCCGTTTGTAATTCGGGAGCAGAGGTAACACCTTTTTCAGGCCAAGCACTGCAGTCACATCAGCAGGTGGAGTTTTCCTCCAGGCAATGTTACAGCAATGATGGGCTTGTTCTTGAAACTATATGATTGAGGACTCATGAAAAAAAACGAAACAACTAAATAAATACATTAATTTATTAATACTGCATAGGCAGAATTTTGCTTTTGACTGGGGTCAAAACATTTGTAACTCCAATAACCACTAAGACATCACTAGGAACAAACTGATTGGCAATTCATAAAAAAGGTGAAATGACAGAAAAAAAACCTGATATTTTGAGTAGATGTGATGTCAAATATACTTTAATATATATATTAAAAGCAGTGTGGAGCTAGAAAAACTGTATTGTGAATCACCAGTCCGATGTGGGAAAAATGTTGCATGTTGCATTGTCCATGTCGCATTAAGAGTTACTATTATTAGCACTGCACAGGTAGGCGTGTACATGTAGCTCCTGTTCTAGTTGACTTTAGCATACAGACTGTAGTAGCCGGAGAATCGATCCACCAGCCTTCCAGTTGGCAGACAACCCACTTAGCCACTTACCTTAGTCACAGAAAGGATTTCTTACACAAGTTCCAACAATTTGTTTGCAATAGTTTGTGACGTGATTGTGATTTATGGCAAACAGAGGTCAGGTGAGCTCAACTGATGGTGAAGTAAAAGCACCATTTCATTTCTGTTGGCTTTGCTCTCCCATCTGTTGTTAAGCCTTTAATTACATTTGCAGTAATAAAACAACATTTACATTTTGCTTTACAATATTAGGAAACTATTTAAACTAAGCTCGATCTTGGCTTAAGCATCATAAACAAGTAATTGGCACATAAATCATTCACACTATTAATAACTGAAGTCACCTGTATATCCTTCTAGTCTGTCCTCATAAATTAAACACACACAAACGAGCCACATACAGTATAGAAACACTGTCATGTAAAGCTGGGAGCATTTGCCCAACTTTACATTGCTCTTGTGTTAAAATTAGGCAAACTGGTCACTTTTCTTATCGTGTAAACACACACAGTCCTAATCTTAGCCAAACCTTATATACCCACGAAGAGTTTGGTAAAGAACCATTCTGTGTCAGGAATCTTTGTAGAGACAATCAACCCTACTGATGTGGAGAGCTTTGTTGCTGATGAGCGTTTAGTGGTTCTTTTGAACTCGGGGATGTCATTAGTATTTTGTGCGAAGGCCAGTACACACAAAAAACAAAACAAAAAACAAACAACAGCACTATTGATGTTGGTCCCGGCTTTAATATTCATTTAATCCAATAAACTGAGGAGTTTATTTTGCTCCTAAATGTTATGAAGATCAAAGTGGATCAATAAAAAGTGGAACAAGAAATTAAAACTTGAAATAGTGATTTTTACACTGTTAATAGAGTCTTAATAGAGACTTCAATAGCAGACCACGTGTGAGGCTACAGTTCACAAGTAAAAGTTTCAAGCATGTCTGGAATAACAGACAGATTTAAGTTAATATTGTTTAAAGATGTCAAACACATCTGCTGCTAAATGTAAGGTATAAACCAAGCTTTACTGATTGGCATGACAAATGAATGGTATTGTAGCTCAGCTCAGTTAGCTGTAGTAATAGCCCTTTTGGTTTTTACAGTAACTGTTGGCTTGTGTACTCTGTTTCACATTAAACAACTTCTGAATAGCTCCCTGATTTTATTATTTATTTTTGGGCAGAAGTTCTAGTGAAGTGTTTTCCCCCCTCATAGCTTGATTTTAATTGACCCACTGTGCAACAATTACAAATGTTCAAGATCAAGTTCAAGCAGTGAAGAGTTATCAGAGTTATCGCCCTAATTAAAGGCATGCTGCCATGCAAACCGCTTGAGTTTAAGCATTGAATTAGGAGATGCGCAGCCTTTCGGTATGGCCAGTGGCCTTCCTGTTGGGCCCTGTAGTTCAAAGCAGCATAGAAGTTTCAGAGAAGTTTGTGAGTGCAGAGTTCGGAATATGTGAACTCTCCCACACAGAGAGGCCAGAGCCTCAGCCTGCAGGGCCACTAGTTCAGAACAATCATTGCTTTGAAATGCACTTCTCCGTCTTTTCTCTTTCTCCTAACTACATTTCTGTGTCTGCGTCTTTGATTCTACACTTCTTGCGTTCTAAATCACGTCCACTCACCCTTTTGGCCCTGCTATGTATCCGTCCTCTCTCGTCTACTCATGTCCTGTCCAGACAAGGGCAAAGAGGCTAATCCTGGCTCTGAGGCCCAGTGAGCTCAGTCAGCTCTCCTCCTTCTCTCGTCTGTCAGCATCCATTTCGTCTAACACTCTCCCGGGCTGGCGCTATGGACACCAGAGAGCAGGATGGTACTTCTGACCTCTTTGTGTGAGGAATTATTCAACAGCCTGCCTCTGAATCTCAGTTTAAAGACCCCTTTAATCTGCCGACATACATATATACACAAGCACTGCCCATAGATGGCAGATCCCCAGGACTGAATAACTGCAAAAAAGAGACAAATTACAAATGACATGTTTTAATCTAAAATGTAATTAATTTAATGTACAGCAAAGTAGAGGTTGCACTCCAGGAGAAAAAAGGCTCGATCAAAACAATACTTTGGGGGGTCCTGGCCTCAACTAGTGAGGCGGAAATACAATAAGATTCATCTTAAATAAGACTCAGGCTGGAGATATTGCCTTTTTCCCTCAGCCAAAACTGTTATTTAAGAGCCAGCAAAAAGTATTTACACAAATCCAGTTGACCATTGTGCTACAGGGGACTGGAAGAACAAACAAACAGCAGAGGAGCAGTGGGGTTTGGGAGGAACACAGGAGTGGCTTTACAATTCCTGGGCTGACAGCTGTGACATAATGAGATATATCTACAAATAAATAAAGGATTGAGAAAAGAACATGCAAATGCAAATGCAAACCGTCTAACTGGTATCAACACTGGAATAAAATGTAACCAGGTCAATAAATAAGGCAGAAAGAAGTTTATTTTGGAAGCAAAACAACTGCTGGCAAAAAAATCAAACTCTCCTAGAAAATGTCGTCCTAAGTTCATGTGTAGGTGGATCCATCTTCCAAAATAGTTTTTTTTTCTTACTGATTGGACCACTGCACACCAGCATGAGTGTATACGCTTGTGTTTTTAAAAACTATGTTCATGTTTTATGTTGAAGATATCAGAACGAGTTGAGACTGATTTGTTGTCTCTTGTGTTTCCCATTAGCTACATGGTGTTCAAAAATAAAATGCTCATTAATGAGACACCAGGGGGATGTCCCCACATATGACCTTTACCTCAGGTACAGGATAAGTATTCCTTGGTGAGAGACTTCAGCACAATCTGTTGGCTAAAGAGCAGGGGCTTATGCGGGATCTACTTTCTGAGTACAGCTGTCTTCTGCAAATGAATGAGATAAAAATAGGCACTCCTCTGCGGCACAAAAAAAAAAAATGTAACAGAGAATTTTATATGGTCACACATATGGCAAAAATAAACACAACACAAAGTCACCAAATATATGCATGCCTACAAAGCACAATCTTTCCATGCTTATGAGGCACACAAAGAAGAGAATTGAATTGTTTTGTTGTTCTTTCTTAATCCACTAGTGTGATACTTAAAATGGGCCAAGAGACGGAAATGATGTAGACATCGACACGTATCAACAATTAAAGCGTGTATTTATGGAAACCTTTTGACAAAAGCCATCTGCTCACATTACAGATGGAAGGAAATTTAATATCCAGTAGTAGTCAACACTGCTCTGCCTCCATGGTAATGACTATGAGTGCAAAGGGCAGCGGATGGACACTGGACACCCTAGAGATTTATGATACTATAAATATAAAGAAAGCAAGCCTTGCAGCAATCATTTGTAATGATAGTAATATTTAGAATGTGTTTTTCTGAGAAGTATGCTCTCAAAAAAAACTACCCTTATGTCTCAATGACAGAAGGAAAGCAAACAGAGTCAACAAACCTACCACATATACCCATAACTGAGTTTATTTGTGTTTTCTTAGAGGGGGTGTCTAATTATAAGTCAACCTGCAGAGAATGCATAGCTGCAGTCACAAAGTTTCCAGGCACTGTGTTCTCCTTAGATAATACACATCCTGACAGAAGTCTTGCTGAAGCCACAATAATGAGTCCCCCTTTTTGCCCCCTCTCTTTCTCTTACTCCCTTGTTTCCGATCCCTCCATCTGTCTGTCTGTCTCTGCAGAGCCCCTAATGGAGCCAGAAGTTTGTCTGGGGATTTTGGGAAGCAGTCGCCAGAGATACCAAACGACAACTAGCCATCTACTTGAGAATAATAAGGCCCACTTATGCCAGAGCAGATAATGTAGATGTCTACAGCAAACACAAATAGCGCTCTGACAGCCCAAGCAGGATGAGCGTGATGCCTTGTGATAACTTGTTTTAATCTTTAGCAGTACATTGTACATACAGTACATGTTATGTCAGCGAGAGACACCGCGTGCACTATATACATTCAGTTTATGTTGGCAGTTCAGTGATCTGCTTTCTTGAGAATGCAGCAAGGAAGTTAACTGAATTCAAACTCCAATCACAAACACAGTGGGGCATCTCATTCCTTTTGTGTTGTGCCAAAGTTTAAATTGTTTGCAGATATGGATATACTGCTTCTCGTTATAAATGACATGTATTTGAGGAAAAGCACCAATGCAGACGCCTCCATTCACTTGCAAGAGAATTTTCTGAGCTAACAAGTTATGCTAGTCTAACCCTGATCATAAACAGCTCATGTTATCCTCATCTGTTATCTCATTTAGAGGCTACCAGACATTCCTCAAATATTTTTCCCCCCCCATTTAATTTGTCAGTTTTGTCATGTTTAAAATAAAAACAACTGCAACTATAGCACTAATTGCATGTTGTTGGAGTGAAAGTGGCTGACCAGAATGATATAGAGGCTGTATTATACTGGAAGTATCTGATACTTCATATGCATAAATGATAGTATTCCATGTCTGACAGTTGTTGACAGATTAAGGTCAGTGAGCGATGAGAATCTGAACGTATAGTCGTCTATTAATGCAACAGTCTTTCTTTAAGTTAAAGGGCGTCACAAGCAAAAGGTATACAAAAAAAGGTTAGTGTATACAATAAAATTCCCTATGAATATACATCTTAGATTTCCAAGTCATTCCAAATTAAGACAACCAATAACCTATACAGTAAGTTTACCGACTGTAGTGTGACAGTGTGTGTGTGCTTGTATGCCAGGGAGCACACCTTTGTCAAGAGTCGTCTGCCTTTTCCCTGAGCTGCTAAGAAGAGAACAGTGAGAGAAGTGACTGTTCGAGGAGGAAAAAACAAAGAATGGAGGGCAGACCATATGTTTTGTTTTTGTTTTCTAACTGGGGAGAATTAGCAGGGTTAGGAAAAACAAAACCAAAAAAAGATTTAAGAGGAGGTTTATTGCTTGCTAAATGAAAACAGGCATCTGCAAAGCAAATTACAAGCCAAAAGCCAAAAATGATCAGATGAGATAAACTGGGATGGTGCACAGAGACGACTGAAAACGGGAGGGCGAGACATTCAGAGAGATGAACATATCGGGAGATGAGGGATTCTATTTGGTGTGGCAGCTCCTCAAAGTCGATCTTCATCAGCAATCCCAATTTTGTGTGAGCTCTGGCTGAGATGGGCGGGAGAAAAGGAGGAGCTACAGACCAGAAAGATCAAAGCCAACTAAAACTGTGGATCAAAACCAAACTATTACTCTAGTGTTACAGTAGAATTATGCATGCGCCACTATTTGTGCGCACAGAAGTAATCGGCCTTTGCTTTGATGGTATTAAATTTCATCCTGGTGCTAAACTGAGGCCAAGGGTCTGGAAGAAAAAGAGGAAGGCTGTGCACTGAGGGGAGAGTGATTTGAGGATTGAGGAGGGAAGTTCATTTAAGTTGGCAGAGAATTCGTTTTAAGTGGCCCTTGTGGCTCTTTGGACGGGGATGTCAGAAGAAGTACAACTGCTGGATCGCAAAAAGAGTTCAGGAGCTGTGAAGACTTGATGTAACTCTAAATAATCAATTTGGCTTCAACTGTAAAGGCGGATCTAGTCGTTAAAAAGGGATTTATTAATGACGAACTTACGACAGCCTTTCTCGTCACTTTTGTCAAAGCAGTCGGGCAGTCCATTACACTGCCGCCCGCCTGGGACACACTTGCCATCGCCACACATGAAGATTCCAGGGATGTTGCAGTCCGTGGTGAAGTTATTCCCTGGAAGCAGCTGGCTCTCTGTTGATAAACAAGAGAAACAGAGGAGAGGACAGACTATTACAAACTCGCTCTGTAAAGAAATCAAACAGGTAGAGCGATTGCATTACAGCGATACTCATCACCAGAGTCAAAATGGAAATCTGTTATTATCTCCATTGTCTAAAGACAGAAAAATATTAAAGGCAGCGGCTCTATTTAAAAAGCCGTATCAATCTATGAGCAAATAAACAGAGGAAGATCTCATGAATACAAAAGCGGTCTAGGTCATTCAGTGTTAACAGTATTGTGGGTGAAAATCACGATAGGGAAGATAAAGATACAAACATCAAAGAACACTAATATACAAACAGAGCACATATTTCACCCTAGACTTACACAGATGCACCGATACACACGCGCAGAACAAAAATAAGCACACCGTCGGCACAGTAATCATGAGCCCCGAACCAGTTTGGGGCATTTCTACTGGACGCAGTGCAGCTGCGGCATAATGGGCTGGAATGTGAGACACGGCCTTTTGGCTGAGGTTTGACACTATGTGGTGAGCAGTTTAGCTCGCAAACAAAGCTATGTGGCAGTAATAAGGCGTCTCGGACAGACCGCGGAACACTTTTATGCTGCAGTGCTAAAACGGGTTCAGCTGCTGTGAAAACGTATGGACCTTTGCATCTTAAATGGCAGTGTGGCTTACCAGAACAATGACTGATGGAGTCCTCAGCTCAAATGACTCCAATTGTGAAGTGCAGCGATGTGAAAATGTAATTATTATTTACCGTGCTCTTTCGGTTCTTTTTCTTTTTTAATTTATTTTCATGACTGAAATGAATAAAATGGAGGGATATATTGATACATGAATGACCTGCACAGTACTACACAAACTCTTAAGTCCTTAGTTTTTTTCATATTTGTTTTCATGAAGCCAGTAATTTTTTAAAGTGGTTTTATGCAATAGTTCTCCAGGCTTTCCAACAGTCTTTTTACACTGGCAGGTTTTTGCTCATTTCCAGTTTAATTGTTGTACCCGACCATTTTCAGAGGAATGTTGTTGTTTTTTATATATTCTATTGTTAAACCATTTATCACTGACCTACCCGAGCATACAAAGCAAATCTAACCCAACAGATGACCCAGTGTTTTGTCTACACATGACAGAAAACTTAAAGCACCAATTTTAAATGGCATATTTGTTACTAGCAGTGTGTTGCAAAAACATATCAACTGTTCCAATTTCTTTAGTTGAATCTATGAAAATGCCAAATATAGCTCGACATCTTATATTTTTACAGCCATAAAATAGAATTTTGCATCAACAAGGTGATTCCCAAAGTGCTTTTAGCTTTAAAAAACAAAACAAAACTGGTATATCTTGGTCAGGTGTGGTGTGCAGTGTATGCTTAAAGAAAACAGACAAGTAGGGGACAAAAACAGGTCAGAACCCCCCCGCAAAAACTAAACGATCTGCAGCGGATGAACAGTATCTGTCACGCCCTTAAGTAAGAGAAAACCCCGCAAAGACCTGACACACGACCTGAGAGATTCATCTAACCTTTCAGTTGATCCATCTGCTGTTCAGTGAAGCCTCATTAGAGATGGTCTCAGTGGAAGGGAGGCTATCGTGAACATGAAAGGAAACAGGGAGAAAAGGTTGAGGTATGCCAAATTACACCATAACCTGACTTAAATAAGTGGAAACAGGTCTGATGGAGTGATGAATCCAAATTTGACATTTCTGGTTCAAATTGTCAGCAGGAGGAAGTCAGGAGAGAGCTACAACAGTGAGTGTCTAGAGCCATCTGTAAAACACGACAGGAGCTCTGTCATGGTTTGGGGCTGCATTTCAGACAGTTGAGTTGGAGATCTTGTCAAAATTGACGGAGTTATGAATGGAGTTAGATTTTGATCCACTGTGCAACACCATGTGTAATACCATGGAAATCTGGAAAGCAACGGATTGGCAACGGATTCCTTTTTCAGCACGATCCCAAACACACTGCCAGTGCAATCAAAGCATACCTGGATAGAAAAAACACACAATGGAACACTATCAGTCATGAACTTGGCCCTCCTCCGGAGCCTGGACGTCAATATTATTAAAGCAGTGTGGGATCAGCTTGAACAGAACTGAACAAAAGGCAGCCAACATCCAACGAAGAGCTTTGAACGCCCTTCAAGGAGCCGACAGAACCACTGACTGCTTAAAGAAATTACAACAAAGCTTAAAAGAGCCTAAAATAGTTCAGGCTGTACTAAAGAACTCAGCTGGTCATACCAAATATTGACTTTTTTTAAGCTCAAGAATTCAGCACAATACTTAATATATGTAGGTACCTGCAGCTTTTTTTTAAATTTTGTTTGACATTAAATATTTATAACAAAAGACAGTGATGGATGTCTAAATGTCCTTCTCAACAAAATCTGAAAATGAGAAAAGGGATAAAAATGTTAAATGCAGAATAGTAATGACAAATATGAAAACCTCTAAAATGCTTGGATGGATACAGATCATAGATATCGCTCTGTATTTATGTTCAGATGCCGCTTCTATTTGTTCAGTCCTTTAAAATAATCCAGTTAAATGAATTCCCTTTCTCCAGCAGTGACACTGTTCATTTTCCTCAAATAAACCATTACAGGGACACATTCTCAATGAAGTAATCTTCATTACCACAAAATCCACTGCACCCCACTTCAAATAAAAACCTCTGACTTTTGTGAATTCATAAGTAAAACTCCACATTTTTTACCACAGCTCGTTGATATTCACTTAGCACATGTAGCCATCCTCCAGAGTGCAGCTGAGTAACTGACACACAGAAATAATCTGTTCTTACATCATCCTTCCACTGCTGCTTTTTTAACAGCAGCAGGTACTGGAAACCATGTATAGATTGTCTCTTAAATGAGACAGCACAACCCTTCTGGATCTGAATGCATGACGCAACGCCTCCGTTTGTCTCATGCAATATGAAACAAAAAAGCTGAGTGATAAAAAAGAAAAAGCTCCTGAATCTTATGAGGACAGGAAAACATTCAGATTTCTATTTCTTTCACTATTTATTACGCTGATTCATCTAAACTGGAAATGAAAAACATCGCCGTGATTATCTTTTTGTCAAACAACCTTTCCAAAAAACAAAATAAATAGCAGGCTTACTCTTAGCAGCTTCAGCTGAGTGGTGTGATATTTCAGTTTCCACTTCTCTCAACTTCAACATATAAACATTAAGGCTGGTTTGATATAAGAACAATGAGTCATCTCTTCTCTTATCTTGAGTCGCTTCAATGATGTTTCAGTATCAAGTGAAAAAAAAAATCCAGCTTAACTTCAAGAGCACAGTGAGGCATAGAGATGGTGCAGAGATAGCAGTCGCACATTAGTGTTAACTATAATACAGAAAAGGGCCATTAGATTAATAAATAATGTAGGGTACAGGGACCATACAAATGCACTCTTTGTCAAAATGCAAGCTATCAAATTCCAAGACTTGGTGAAGCTTAAAACAGCGCAGATAATGTATAAAGTAAGAAATAAACTGCTTCCCAAAGAAATCTGTAAATTGTTCATAGAAAGAGAAGGTGGGTATAACTTAAGAGGGAGATGGAATTTAAAAATACAAAGTGCTAGAACAACTTTAAGAACTATGTCTATCTCAATTGCAGGAGTTAAATTATGGAACAGTCTAACAGAAGAAATAAAAGACAGTCAAAACATAAAACAGTTTAAAGTAAAATATAAAAACCTAATTTTAAATAAGTATAAGAATGAAGAAAACGGGGTTAACCCAGGACGATAATGTTGCTGGAAATGGTGTTGCGGTTCTTTTTTGGTTTTTTTTGTTTTGTTTTGTTGTTTTTCCATAACTTGTGTATCTGCAAATATACACATTCTGTATTTTTCATATGAAAGAAACTATACTGTGGTGGGGCTTGCTAATTTCTTGTTTTGATTTATGTATGTTATGTTTTGTTTTACTTCATATGTTTCATATGTTTCATATGTTGTTTGTTTAATTTAAGACAAAAAAAAATTAAATGAATGAGAGGTAAAACTTGAGGGGGTAGGGACAAATAAGTAAATACTTCAGCCTACTCCTTTTCAAACAAATAATGGAATGATATTTTGTAATGATTGTGAAGGCACATGTTTGAAATGTTTGAAATAAAAATGAACTGAACTGAACTTATAGCTCGGCTTCAAGGAGACACTTTCAATTTCAAGTTGCAATCAGCTTACATACAAAGCTACTCACACACTGTTCAACCTTTGACCCTCATCAACACCAGCTGGCTTATTTGCCCATGTTAACTTGCAGGAAACAAAAAGGGTGAAGACGATATTTTACAAATTAACAGATCAGATCGAGCTGCAGTCAATAAATACATGCCTTGGAAAATTTCCTTATACATTTTAGAGCCGATAAGAAGATAAAGCCTATCTGATTAAAATATTTATAACATAACCATCGTCAATAATCAACTTATTATAAACCTGATGCAGCATTTATGCCATCTGCTAATTAACTATGCTTCGAATATAACTTATAAGACTAAAATATGTTCAGGTCACTTTCAAAATGTAAATATTACATCTCACTCGTTTTATCTGACCAATTCTTCACAATGAAGGCACAATGTGCACACTGACAACAGTATACTCTTTAGCAAAGGGATCAAAATGGGATTTGGCAGGTAAGGGAACCTTAAGTTCTGGTGTAGCACTGCAGTGGGGGAAGTGATTCACCTCAAAAGGACTGATCTGATTTGTTGAGTTAAATAGAGTTAGCCATATATTATATAAGCAGATGTTACACGAGCTATCATGGCTGCTGTCCAAATGCTAGATAAAGGTGGGAATTGGCAAGTAATCCTTAAGAGCACCATCAGCTTAAATTTAAATTAATGACTGCTACCCCTGACCTAACAGTGGGCATGGCACCAGTCCAACATGGGCCATTATGTCCTAATGGTGTTTCTTGCCAGGTCTGCAGCTCTTTTTGAAATTCTTCATTCCATATTTAGACTACACCCAATATTAACAAAGAATAACATAGCGTGAACGGCAAAACAGGAGGACAGAAGTAAATAGAAACAGAAGTTTTCAAAAATGTGAAATCATTTCACGCAAAACAGACAAAGTTGAATGCAGACTGTGCAAAGCAGCGCTTTCCTTCCATGAAAGCACTACTGCGGTGCACACGCATTTAAAACACCGACACTGTGGAGCTGTGATGTCAACTCTGGGTGGGTCAGCTTTAGAGAATTAGTTGGTGTGTCGCACTGATACCTTGTTTATGTTAGCTTACCTGGCAGAAACTTCTCATGGTTGATGCTTGCTGAGTGAACACAATTTCAGTTTTGTTAGCTAATGAGTGAAATGTGATAGTAAACCATTAAACTGGAGTAGCTACACAGTCTCCTAGTTTGTTTGTTTTTTTCTTCTCACATTAATATTAGCGTTTATTCTGAATAGTAAACCCTTTTCAACAACAGGGTGATATTCACAGGTGGGCAGACTTGCACAGGTGAGGTACTGGAGCCTAGAACAGGAGGTTTGCCCACAGGAAGAGGAGATAAGAATTATTGAAATAATCATTAACTAATCAACTAATTAGAAAAACCTGGCAAACTGGTCGACTACCATTCATTCGTTTCATGTAATCATGCACGGACTTGTAAAAACGATCGGCGAAAGGCTCAGCCTATCATCGACAGTCGATATATTCGTCCAATCGCCCAACCTTACCATTCACATAGATACAGAAATTTGTAGCAGACAGTGTGTCTACATATTACCTATGCTACAGTAATTATGAGACTACCACAATACATGGATACAAAGTATCCAATTGAATCTCTACATATTAATCTGTCCAGTACCGTCACACAACTTTTGAAACAAAAAATTATCGTTTTGTCAAGATAGTTTCAGTGACACGTTATGAACAATGTCTGCTTTAGTTAACTCTGAAAAGAATGAGGACATCACATTTTATTAAATGTCAATTCCTGAGCAGTTCTTGACTTTCAGTTCTTACCTAATCTCTCACAATCCTAGTATATTTCTTACACATTTCTCAGAGCTGTTTCTTTCTTCTGCCACTGAACTACAGCAACTGCATCAACACATCGACTGCAAGACACACTGAGTGTCGAACTGCACAGAAACAGCTTGTGCGCGTGCGTTTGGTAATGTCTGTTGAGCTGTTTGAAACGTTCCATTTGAAATTACTTTCTACTTTGAAAAAAGTAACTTTAGCTGATCCTGAAGTGCTGTGACTGCAGCTTTTTTGGCATCTGCAGCATGACAGGAATGAGACAGAAAAAAGAATGTGCATAGTGTGCATCAGGGACTGTGGGGCGGTATTACTTTCTGCATTGTTATCTTCATCGTGGCACCAGCTGCAGGGAACGCCAGCCTGCAGCACATGAAAATGAACTTGCTTGAAGTAATTATGTATTGTAATTGAAGGTGATGGAAGGCCATTCAAGCTTGTTCCAGTACACTAACCTCTGCTTCAGAAGCTTATTTTTCATCAGACTTTTTAAATATAGTGCCAAATCACAACAACGGTCATCTCGGAGGTTTTATACTGTTCAGTAAATGTCTTTCAATATGACAGAAAAGAACGCAAACAATTCCCTATGAGGATTTGGCGACACTGGGGAGACGATTAAATACGAACCTGTTACAGAGCTGTGAGTATTCACAGACCAAACACCGCACAAAGAAGCGTGATTAGGGCAACACATTGTTGACAACCCAGAAATGTCCATTCAGAGCCCCACAGAACAAGTGTAGGCGAGAACCATATAAAATGACTTCAAAGAGCTGACGGAGATACACTGGGTTAATTGGAAAGCTGCTTTGGGAGCACAAGAGGACAGGAAAAGGACTGTCTCTCATATATGTGTATGTGTGTCTGCGTGGGTGTGTTTGAGGAGTGACCAATAAGAGTGAAAAAAAAAAAGAAGAAGAAACAGTTGATGGACAGCTCGTCTTTTCCCACGAGTGTAACACTGCCAGTAGCAAACCTTTTGCAGTACTTCTTGCAACAAGCTTGTGATGAATCCATCTTTTGGCAAGCTCGACACCTCTTATCCCAATGCCCCTGTCATTCTGTCAATTCAGTAATAAGCCTCAATACTTGTTCGCCACTGAGGTAATGAACAAAAACCCACCTCATTACCGCAGAAAGCGTAGCTATACAGGTCATTACAGATGGCACTACAAGAGAAACGAAATAATAACAATTCACTATGCAATAATAATTCACTATGGTACTCTGGGGTTTCTGCAACACTCCCAAGGTGACCTGGGCAGTTTTATTGGAAGCAACTGTGTCGAGCATTTATCCCTTATGCTTTTAACCATTATTTTGTGGACTGCTCAGGGCATTGTGCACAATCCCCTGTGTATGTGTGTGTAACTGTGGTCACACAGTGAGTGTGCGAGGGAGAACAGGAGGAGATAAGGCAGGGATGAACCTGGAAGTGTAGACCAATTACTCTGAGTAAATATTGACTACACCATCCTTTCCTCTGCACACCCACCGTCTGCATCCCATCTTTTCTCACCCTTCAGCAACCCTGTGTCTACTAAGGCCCCATTTAAACTGTTAAATCATAGAGCGTAGAGACATCAGCTGGATACTCCCCCCCCCCCCCCTTTTTTAAATTTTTTTTTTTTAATTAGCATGTACATTTTTAGTTTGTGCTACTTTCACAAAGTTTCAGTGGCTCAATCTGGGTGAAATCTTCCTCTCTCTATTTGTTCAGCTCAGCTTCTGTTGCAGTTATATTGATTGCACCTCTCTTACCTCAATTATAATTTGACATGAAAATGAACTCCCAGCATAAACACAAGCTTAATTTCCCAGCGGTTCTGAATAATACTCAAGTTATTTCTCAAGTAAGCTTCCACATTGTTTCATGTTAAGTAAGTGATATGCAATATGATGGATGATTTTTTGCAAGATTATATACAAAAGGTGTAATTACTAGACGCTGGCCGATACAGGATTTTTAACTCCGATACCGAGGATTTTGTGATATTAAAGAACCGATATAGTGGATGATAAAGAGATTGCTCTAACATTTATGCATAGCTATTTATGAGCCCTTAAGGTAATATAAAAATGCAGCTTAAAATGAATCTTGTTTTATTGTTGCAGCAAGTCATGGATTACTCTTTTACACCCTGTCTGACTTGGCTCAGATCAGCTGGTTGTTGTGTTTGTGGTGTTGCCAACAGGGAAGTTTCAAAGTGCCTTTTGGAGGACAAACTATGTAATGTCAACACTCATTACATGGTTGAAGGCTCTTTCCCCCATTTCTTCTATACTTTTTAAAATGTTCATTTATTGGCTATTATAAAATTACATCAGCTTATTGTTCCGTGCATTATAGAAACTAAAATCTAAAAAAATGGTAGATCTTGTTATTAAGAGAATAATTTCTCTGAATTAAGCTGAATTTAAGTGAGCAAGGAGAAACCCGAGCAATTTAAAACTCAATCGTAAAACTGTTAACAGTTTAAAAATATCAAGGTCGTTCACAGTTTGCAGTAAACCACAAAGAAATTTGTGTTTCCACAAAGACGAGAAGATGTTGAACATGGATCCAAATGATGTAGCTTTCATCAGTTGGATTTATAAATCTGGGTTTGGAAAGTTGGGAAATGCTATTAATGTTGACTCTAGGATCTTTAGCGAATAAAAGAAACTCATTTTAAAAAATAACTACCTTTGTTTTTTTTTTTAACCCAAACAGACATTTCTGGGTTGTGTCTGACCTTGAGAAATGCCACAAGTGAGAAAATAAATCAAAGTGATCCCACATGCAAAGAAGATTAAGAATTGCAAATATTGGAATCAAATTGGAAAGATCTGGGAAATATGTAACCACAAAATTTCTTAATAGGTTAGGACTTTAATATTTAGGACCACTGTTACCCATTTAAAGAAAAAAAATCATATGAGTGCACATGGAAAGCTTCCAACTTTCATTCCAAGATGTTCCATGGGTATACTTCATGCATAATGATTCTGGAAATGGCAGTCATGAGACTTTTCAGAGAACTGCTTAGGGTGCCTTAGTTCTCTGAATATGCAAAGACAGGTCCAACCACCCACATCTGCCTCTGTCTTCCAGGCCTTATGAATATTTTCCAACCAAATGTCAGTATGCTGCCTCGACAATGAACAGCTAATTTGGTAATAAAAAATATATATTACTCTTGACAGTAGCTATTGAAAACGTATTAAACCTTAAAGCATACAGATGACCTCCCTTCACCTATAAGACTCTTCTGGGTGTGTGTATAGACTCTGGGTTGTACAACAGAGATATGTTACTGCAATACTCCACAAGGGTAGACAGGAAAGTACTGTGTAAAGCAGAGTAACACACAACAAGATGCAATAAGGATTAAACCAACACTATATAGGAGCATGTAGCACATAAGTTTTTCTAAAAATTCTGTTTCAAAAAAGATGAAAGGAAAGAAATGAAAGGGGGAGATCAAGATATGACTGGATGTGAGTCATATGGAGCAATTATGAAAGGAAAGAGTACAGGGGTAATAAAAAAAAAAAGAAGCAGGGAGGTAACCAGTAACATCATTTTCTGTCCTTGGGTTCCCAGTAATATCCACCCTAAGCAAATTCTGTTCTCTGTGCTCTGCACATAAAAGGTCAGTGATATAAATCTGTAGCTGAGGTGACTATTGGCTTGGCTGTTACTTCTCTAACCCCCATCTTCCCCAGCAGCCTTAGATATCTGCCCTGCATTGATTAGCCCTGAATAAAAGGTTGAGCCTCAGATTGAAACAGCACCCGAGAATTGATTGGCCCGACTTTGTAAGCTTGAGTAGCAGTAAGAAATAGTACTATGGGAGAAACATCACAATAAAATGGTTATGGAGGAGAGTTTTTGAGCTTTCCGGACAAAAAAAAATGTCCTCAGAAATAAATCCGCATCAACCACCCCTGAACATAATCTTTTTGTCCACACTACCAACACCATGCTGCTAAAACTATCTCCAGCGAATTATGTGAAATTGTGTCTGAAGCTGTAAAGGAGCATGCCAAGTTACATTACAGACAGATAATGTCAATACAAACATGGGCAGCAAGGGCTGCTTCTGCTGGATGATAAGGGAGGAGTGAATCAATATAGCCCAGCTCGGAATGAAAACTAGCCTTTCAGGTTCAAGAAAAGAAACTTATTTTTCAATTACACACCGCTCTAAATGGGCTAACTACAAGTAGGGGGCTCTCAGACGCAGCAGGGGGTGATTTGGCTGTCTCTTTCATTGTGTGTGTGTCTGTATGTGGCAAAGGGAGACAGATCTTCCCAGAGAAAAGAAGAGATTCTCCATCCTGTTACTTTGGCTCACTGAAGCATCCAGTATAAATAAGTGCAAGTGTAAAGAACCTGGTCTGCATCAATTAAAGGCACCCTATGGACAGACAGACACACACACAGGAAGGGTAGCATAAGCACAGAGCAGCAGAGCAAGCAAAGCAATAATGGTGAGAGATGGAGAAAAGAGCAACCATGCATGAAAATAGACAGCAAGCCGGAATAATATGAAACCAGCTACAATGTAGCCACAGTATCTTTAAGCTGCTGCTTTGCCTTTTTTGGTTTTGCCTCTAAGGATGAATCTACTGTGTGAATCCATTTGTTCCCGGGACGAGTCGCTGACTTCATAACCTGCTGTGTAGTTACTTTATTTGCAGTGTCAGTTGGCAACAAGGGCTAAATGAGCTATTGATAATATCACCGAATGGCAAACTGAGCAAGGACCGCGTCTGATTTAAAGTTAATGTCATTTTAATGTGAAAAGAACACATGGTGAGAAAAAGTCACAAAATGTTCACATTAAGTCATCCACGCTGTGCGCACTCAGTTACTCAGTAACTAAGGGTGATTACCTGAAGAACACAAAAGCAGACTTCAAATGCAATCAGACTTTTAAAAAGTGCTAAAATCAAAAGTTACCAAGCAGAACTCCTACAAGGCAAATAAAACCTGCCTAGCGCTGATGTACTTAAAATAACCAAGAGCCTTTCAATCTATAGATTAGTTACCCTTGAATTTAATGAAATGTATTTTTCTTGTGCTTTTAATACCTTTTTCTGTCTATAGATGATATGTACACCCACTTCACTAAGCCTTTTGATACATCGTTTAATAGAACTTATTGTGCACAGAAATATTGGGGTTATCTGACAATTAATTCCTCATTAAACACACTGCACACTCAAAGTGACAGGTGCTCAGACACTTAACTTTGAGTTCCAAAGTAATTGCAGTAAAATCATTGAGCCAATGTAATAACTCTGTTCCTGACACAGCTGCTAAAGTAAAGAAATTCATGAAAATAAATACCATAAACCACATATAATATTTAGGACAAAAAAGTTTTAAAGAAGCTGTAAGCATGTACTACCTTTTCAATAAACCAAATGCATTTGAACATACTATCAAATTACACTCATCATTAGCAGTTTATCCTGTTTATGCTGATTCTATGGTGTAGCTTGTTTACTTAATAGGCAGCGCATCTCTTTTGTTATAGCTTTTAATGTGTAGCACACTCAAGAAAAACAACTTTCTCACAGGGGAAAACTAGTCTAACAGCTTCAGAGAAACAAAAAAGGAATGTAAGAGGTCAGGACAATTATTTCTAGCTCCAGATTCTTGTGATACACATCACTGATGCACACATACATTCCTCTGTACACACATCTTAAACGGGCATCACCGGATCAAAGAACTAAATATAACTTTGTCCTTAAGTGCGCATAAAAATGGTGCAGGAGAAAGGGGTTGCTGTTTTGCTTGGCAGACTTGCATTTTCATCATGACTTACAACATATTTTTTTTATAATACTGACTCACTAAGTTCCTAAATCAGTTTTACAGCATAGAAATTCTGCAGCTGTGTGGCCAGGCGTCCAACGTGTCACCTGGTAGGAAGATTCTGCAAAAGATGCACGAGGAAGCTCAAGTTTGCCAGGAGAGCAATGCTTAGCTAAAAAGAAATGCTAGCTTTTATCCCTGCCATCCTGTTCACCAGTGGTCATTAGCCAAGTGGTTAAGTTTGTGTTGAGTTTTCTGTTTTATACATGAAGTTAAACTCAGGGCAGCCAGACTAGAAACTATACTGGCCATTACCCTCTTTACAACGTTGTCTTATGTAAGAGCAGTCAATTCCAACAGTGCTCAGGTGCTCGAGTACCTTCGGAGAATGCTGAGCGCACAAGTTTGCCAGCACAGCTCAAGGTTAAATTTATTCGTCATGGGGTGGTGGTAGATTGGATCAATTTAAGGAACTACGCGTGACTGGTTATTTCGCTGTCTGTCCTGTCCTCCAATCAGACTGGCACTCCAGGCAGATTGGTGAGCCTATGCTTCTGCCGCGACACTCACTGCATGTACATTAGCCTTTAAGAGGGGACTTAATGCTAACAAAACAGACCAATTTAAAAACCCAAAGTAAAGTGATGCTTCTATATCTACCAGTTCCACCGGTGCCTCCAGCAGTGTCCAGTCAGTTAACACTAAAGACACAGACAACAGAAGTGAGGATGAATGCAAAAAAGGAAGGATTATCAGGCTGGTTACAAAATGGAATTTCTTTGCATAGCCTACAGCTCTGAGGTTTTGTGAGGTCTCTGCTACAAGTAACAATCAAGAGTCTCTGAAAACTTTTGTTAAAGATGGATTTTCAAGCTGGGCTAAAGCACTTGAAACACTCAGATTACACGAAAAGTCCAATCTGCAGCACACTGCTAGAATTGTTGCCGCTACTAATGCAGGTGTTAATGTTGCTGCTTCTTTGTCTGCTGGTAAACAAAACCAGATGGCTGATGCTAGAATCGCTTTGTTGGGTATTCAATCCTCTCTGCTTTCTTTTACTTCAAGGATTGGCAAGTCAAGGAAAAACAGATGCAGAGTACAAGATGACGCTACGACAGCAAGCCAAATGTGTAAAGAGGTTAAAACTCCAGCAACACTTAAAGTATGACAAAACCCTATTACTGCTTGACCAACATGTTTTGCCCTGTACATTACACAGAGAACTTTTATAGGAAAACAGACTTTCAGTCATTTTTATTGACACAGCTGGGGAAGCAGAAACTCTGGTACCTGCAGCTTTACTACAAAGTCCAAAGGTTAGAGACATGACTAATGCTATAGCCAGATAAGTTTTAAGGAAATTGTGGATTTACTCTGTTAAGCAAAGTGAAATTTCGAACAAAACAGTCACTGCATGCAAACTGGTTTAGTAATTATTGAAAATTCTATGAAAACTCTTAAAATTAAGAAAAAAATTAATTGAAAAGGACACATGTGGTCAGATTCATAATGTAACAATGCTACATTGAACACTAATGTGCACTATGTTATCTTTTAAAGGTTTGGTTGTCTATTCTTTCTACAAGTAAAGGGTTATAATTTTAAAAAAGACCCGTGCATGTGGAGGTAGCCTGTGTAACACAGATCCTAATTATATTAAAAGTGACAAAATGAGAATGAGACAGAGCTTTGAGGCATTCTCAGTTATCATTTCTAATCAAATCTAAAATTTGAGGGTTTTTATTGGAGGGTAAGAGAGACATAATGACTTCTCATCTGATCATCATCACTTTGTTTGTGTATTGGAGAAGTTAGTCTGAACTGCTTAACATTCTTATTCATAAGGTTTAACTTAATATACCAGTGGATATCTATATCCTTGTGACTGAAAGACAGTGCTTTAAATAAGAATAATATTAGGGCAGTCCTCAAGTGTTTGTTTCATCTTATTGCATACACTACGATATTGATTCTCAATATTACATGTACTTTCATCAGCTTTAATCCGAAACTTTGTAAAAATTTGTTAAACTTTTATCAGATACCGACTTCTAAGTCTATGTACAACAAGAAATACTTAAGCATAACTATTCAAGAATACAATATTGGTGTGCTGATGCAACAGGAGGGTAACAATGCTAATTAACAAATATGTCAGCATTTATTACTTTGTGGTGCAGTTTGGAATTGATTTCTTCCACATTCACATGCACACATATGGTCTTAATTAAAACTTCCAATGCATTGTTTTGTCTTCTTCTCAAAGTTTTTCCATATCACTTTGTCCAAACTATAAAGTGCAACAGTACAGGTGATGAATAGATAACTGGCCTTTGTGTGTAGTGCCAAAGACTTTCTAGGAGGAACTGATGACACAGTGTTATTTACCCGTTCTGTAGGTTCCTCTTCTGTGTTTGACGCACAGCACAGAGAACACAGAGTAATGGGAATGTCATTTAAATTCATGTGATCTACTCATTTTATCTCTATCGAGGATGCCGCGCATAGACACACAGCCAGAGAGATATATACATAGAACGAAGGAGGAATACTGAGCAAGAAAGTTAAACAAAAGCAGCAGGTTGCTGCTGAAGAGAGAAAAACAATGTTTAAGAATCCTCCCCCGTCACTTGTGTCTGATTTCCACATTTCACATGACATTTAAAATATTCACCAAGCAGCAGTGTCATTTCTGAGCCGCACGCACACCCATTTATCCGCATAACTAAAGACGTGAAATTTAACTACACATATTTCAACATCCTGAGGAAAGAGACTTTAATAAAAACAGGACTTTCTTATCCCACGCATCCTGCTGAAAGCAATGCTAAACAATCATAAAACAAAAACACACGCTTAGAAAAAGCTGCTAAACTTATTCTTACTCTGACATAAATTGTGTGGTTTGAGTGGCTGTAGTGGCTGTGTTCTGATCGAAGTGTAATGAGACCAGCAACGTTTCACTGGTGGGTGTGACACGGCTCACCGCCGCACCTAGAGGCATCTCTACATTTGCATATTCATGGAGCTTGGAATTTTTGATGAGAAACAAGTAGTAGTAGACGTACTTCTAATTCTTTCCGTTAAATTATCGAGCATGTTTTTGTCGGGGAGAAAAACATATCGCACATAAAGCCTCTTCACTGCAGAGTATTTTGCATATATGATGCCGAGGGGCTCCTTTTTTCATCTTTAGTCTAAAAATAAGATTAAAAACAAACAAACCATCAAACAAACAAAAAAAGGCTTAACACTAGGTAACCAAGCTTGAATTTGGGTGTTAAAGGACATCTCAAAAAATTTGCACCGTCAAACCCAATCAAGAAACTCCTGAGCAACAACTCTCACAAGGGGAGAGTGATTAATTCTCGGCTGGATTTTCCACAGCACCGGTCAGCTCTCTGTGGGTGGGCAATCAGCAAATCCCCCTGTGTGCATCTGAAGAGAAGCAAACAATAGACCACAAGCTTGTCCTCTTACTCTAGGATGAGGGAAGATTAGTCACCAGTTGTTTGGAGGACTTAACATTTGCTTTTTAATGAAATAAGGATGCCAGAATTCAAGGAAACTCACAAAACAAAGGAGTATTGCTTAATACCAACCTTTAGATGTGCAAACCAACTCCTCGTTATTGATACAAGACAATAATTTAAATAATCATTGATTCAAAATTCAAAAGAGGCAATAAAAACTGAATATGTGACTTGTTGTATAAACTAATTACAACCAATCTGGTAAATAAGTGCTGCAGATTTATAGCCCGTCAGACCAGCAGGAAAACTGAAAAGCCAAATTGCATTTCTAAAGTAATGCTTTTCTATATACAAGAGTAATATGGCAATGCTACAAATCAATCATTCTCTCAAAGTGCACATATTATTTTTGCTTTTCTTCAATGAATCTATGGGCTTGTGTCATTCAATATGCCCGCATAAATGTACGTTGTCTGTAGCTTATGACATTATCACAGACATTGAGGGATAGCTGTAATTTCAGTACGCATTACTTAGAAAACCAACAGCCTCCGTTTCCTGCAGACCTCCTTGAAACTAATCCAAACACACATGCTCCACACAGAATTAAGCAGTCTTTACCCACATGGGTTTTGCCCCAAAAGATGTTGGGGCTGTTTGGGATTTGCAATGCCTCGCCAGCCTTCTGTTTGGTGCATAAAAATGTAAACAAGTATTAAAGTGAAATATGAACTTTTTGTGACCCTGCCTGTCTTCTTGCTTTGGCTGCCATTTTACTCTGTCTACAGCTTAGGCTTTACATCCCTGGCAAGACGCTGACTTCTTGGCCCGCCAGTAGTAAGTGTGCTCTAGCTTTTTCAAGCTTGAGAGGAAACAAACTCAATAACAATATAAATAAAGATATACAATGTCTGTTAGCAACAATTTTATTTCTGGTTTCAGTACAAAATCAAGGACTTTTCCACCAGGACATGACCACCCAGTGACTAGCAGGCATCTAGAAAGGAGGGGCTTTGACAAACCCTCTTAAAAGCCTGAGCCTTGTTAAAGGGGCTGAATTATTGATAGTGCATCTGTGGGCTGAAATAGCACCGGAGTGAGTGGAGTGAGGCAGACACACAAGGAGAGAATAGACGTGGAAAATTAGCAGCTTAAAGAGGCAAACTAAGGCCAGACAGAAACTGTGATTAGTTTACATGCATGTACATATTTTATGCTTACAGTAGAACTCATTGTGTGACTTTTGACGACATCTACACTACCAGTTAAATATTTGGACACGTCTTCTGATTTCATGTTTTTTCCCCCTCTTTTTTAGGTTCACCTGTAGGCTGAAGTTCAAACTGAGCATCAAAATGGGGAAGAATGGTCATTTAAATCAGACCGTAGCGTGACTGTTGGTGCCAGATTGCTAGTCTGAGTATTTCAGAACCTGCTGATCTACGGGGGATTTTCTCACTCAGGAATCTCTAGACTTCACCGTGAACAATCTGAAAAACAAAAGAAATATTCAGCTCTCTGAGTGAAAATGCCTTGTTGATGCCAGAAGTGTGAGGACAACGGGTAGATAGCAGATTATCTCAAATAACCAGACATTACAATCAAGGTACAAGATATGCAGAAGAGCACGTCTGAACACACAACATGTCAAAACCTTGAAGTGTAATTACAATTCACACGGGTTCATTAAAATTGGACAAAAAGTTGTCGGGTCATTCAGATATTCAGAACATTCAGAAGCGTAGATATAGCCTGCTTTGGTATCAACAATTCAGACTGGAGTTGGTGGCACCGTAATGGTGTAGGGAATATTTTCTTGGCACACTTAGTCCCAGTTGAGCATCGTATAAATGCCACAGGCTATCTAAGTCTTGTTGCTGACAGTGTGCCCATCTTCTGATGACTACTTCCAGCAGGATAATGTGCCATGTCACCAAGCTCAGATCATCTCAGACTGCTTTTTGAACATGACAATGAGTTCACTGTGCTCAAATGGGGCCCACAGTCATCAGATCTCAATTCAGCAGAACACCTTTGGGATGGAGGATTTGCACCATGCATCATTCAACACATTTACAGCAAATATGTGATGCAATTATGTCAATATGGGCCAAAAGTGCTTATTTGTTTTTCATGCTTTTTAAGCCTGTAAAGTCTGAACCATAAAATAATTGCTAGCAAACTATTTGTTTGGAAACTGCAAGTGCTTATTTAACTCTAACAAATTAAAAAAAATAAAATATCATTTTGAATATACGAGTTATAATTTGTATAATTTTTACTACATCTGGCATTTTTGTGCAACTTATTTTGTCTTTTTTTCTTTGAACACTTTACCCCACAATAATAGGTACATGAAAAAGTGATTGACATTGATCCATAAAAATGAAAACACAAACCCAGTTTAATTTGGAAATTGCTGTCAATTCCCCTTCAGTCATCTATTAATATATCTCTAGAATGATTTCAACACAGGTGCTATTAAGAAGTCCTATTAAGATTTTTAGACTAAAAAGTCAATAACCCGACTGGCAAAGTCTCTACATAGGAAACAATAAAGGGAACCGCTGACCAAACGGCTTTCAAACTTGCATCCACATACAGCAGCTATGACAAGATGTTTACAACAGTGTTTCATTAGTTCTGCATGATAGTTTTATACTATTAAAGCAACAAATCCAATGTCAAACAGGCCTTTTTATATTGCACTTGAATCACTGCAATGGTGACAGGCAAAATTACCCTGGCTTGGCTAAATAAAACTCCGTTAATCACACAATGGTCCCCCATCAATCTAGGATCAAAGATCTCAATGAGCCTATAATCCCAAAGCTTTGATATATTTTCGCTGTTTATGAGTCCATCTGTAGTTACATTAAAAAGGAGATCAGAACATCAGTGCATACCTATGCAAGCTCAATACTGAGCACATAAAACCCAAAAGCTGTAATGTTAGAGGTTACTTGCATGCTGGCAGTATAAGGCACTTTTAGAAAAGTTGTTTTGTTGCAGTTTTCTTTGAACTGCTTGGCTTGGCCTTCATAGAAGCAATTGTCCATCTAATCCTCTAAGAGATGACAGTGGCAATTTCAACAGTATCCCAGCCTATTAACATCACCTTGGGATTACCTTCACAGCATTTAGGAGAGAGAGGATGGAGGGAGGGAAGAATGGGGGGCAGAATGAAAAAAAAAACAACTAGATTTAGATGTTGGAATCGAGAAAGGGCTGCTTGTCGCTCAAATGCAGACAAAAAAAAAAAAAAAAAAAAAAAAGCAGTATTGTCTGACACACAGGAAAAAAAAAATACAAAAAAGTATCACGTATTTCCAAGTAAAGCGTGCACAACTACACACAGTGGCAGCTAGGCAAATGTCTTCCTATAGGCTTGCATTTCTTCATCAAACAAACTCACAAAATCTATTCCATTAATTCTGCTTCCCTACACTGGCCATCAGTGGCACAAAACTAAATGTCAACACTCCCCTGCGTCTCTTTCATCATGCAGTCAACTGTCGCAGAACACACTGGTAAACAGGACATATCCTTCATCCAGCGCTATGCTGCGAGACCCCTCGCTGAGCAAATTGGCATTTCAGCAGAGCCAGCCAGATAGTGAGAAATGATGCAGACAGTGCCACAGAGGGAAATCTGACAAAGCTGACCTTACGTTACACCTGTGAGGCTCTCTCTGTTCCTCAGCTTGCTTTTACTTGTAGACCCTGAGCTCTGAACATGAAAAGATGGAAACTTCAAACAAAAGCCCACATTGCTCACAGTTACAGAAACAAAATTTATAAGAGTTTCAAATTCCAGTCAAATTCAAATTATTATTATGTATAAATAATTTGTTTGCAAAACCTGAGGGAAAAAAGGAGCAGTTTTCTCTGCAGGTACATTTGATGACTCACATTAGCACAAATGCATGGGTTAAGGGGAAAATCACAACATCCGCTATAGATAAGGAGTATTCAGCTCCCTTTGCAGCTGTGTCTTTGGTGGGGTCAGTTTAGAACTCTATTTAAACCTACAAGCCAAAGTTGCATAATTATAACTTTACCATAAAATCACGATCTCCAAATAGTCATTTGTTGTCACAGCTATATTGATAAATATAAGAAACAGCTGCTTCGGACAAAGTTACCAACTATACATGGAAAAGCAGCCTACACTAATTAGTATGCATATATTGCTGATACCAAACAAGATGATAGCATACTAAACGTCACTGGGCGGACAAGATAAAGTCTCGGGAATGAGATGTTTGGCTAAGCAGTAACAGCACTATTTGTGAAACCCAGCTCACGCCAATAAAAGCTATTAAAAACGCAGGTAATGTGGATCTTAAAGTAAATCCAGCTCTCCTAATCATTCTTAAAGTTGCCGAGAATGATTAACAATTGAAAAAGTGCAAAGAGAATGTTCGCCTTTAAAATAAAAGTTGTGCATCACAAACTTTTGGTTGGTATTTAGAAACCAAAAGCAACTGAAAAAAGGCTTTTCATACAGCACCTTTGTGACTCTCAGACTGCGGCTGATTGTGACATTGACCAATGTCTAGGCTTGTATGGCTGGGACTTTAGCAATCACAGCGACTGCTGTCAGCCTCATGCGACCAGCAGCCAACCCATGAGGGAATACGCATTTTTCCCTCTAGCAGCCAGTGGCTGCCAGACGGCCATGAACCAGTCTCTAGGCCTGTGTCTGTCGAAGCCTAAGGATGCAGACACAAAACATTTGTCTGATGAATGTCATCAGTCATTGGCGCTGATGACATTGTACTCTGATACTCAAATATGAATACCAGAGGATGGCTAAAGCTAAGAATGTTTGCTCACATTATTATAATGTCATTCTAACCTACCAAAATTTATGATTTAAAAAAAAGAAAGAAAAAAAAAAGATGGATCTAACATTAGAATTCTAGAAGATTTAAACACTTTCCCATTTGTTTTCTGCAATCATTTTTGTGTGTATGTGTATAATCCATTAAGAAACAAATGTCAGATTTTCCTGTAAGCAGACTTTAAGCTTGCTGGATGCCAAATGAACCAGAAAATAAGAATTGGAGATTCAAATGTCTTAGGTGTAAGGGCTGAGAGTATATCCAATTTCACAAAAACAATGCTTAAGCGATGGAAATTGAACTATTAATTCTTCTTAGCACACACAAGCTCATTATACACCATGGAGAAGATGTATTGTAGCAGAGGGTGAGATGAGAGAAGTGAGAAGAAAAAGTGCCTGGGGAGAAAGAGATATAAAATGATGGAAGCAAGGAGCACAACAAAAAAGCAGACTGCCTTTGTCTGTCTTCTAGTCTATGTATTAGCAAGTAATGAGCTCCTAATTGTGTAGCCAGGCCATGGAGTCACTTCAGGGCTTGAAAATGAGTGTGAATTGACTATATCTGCCAAATGTAACGGGCCAAAGAGAGTGACAGAGAAACACAAAGGCGAGAGGGAGAAAAAATAAAGGTACGTGGGATAGACGTTAGACTCAAGTGAAGGGTCAAAGAGGGGAAACCATCAGGGCAGTACAATGAAAACACTTTCCCCCCCCCAATGCAGATATGATGAAGGAAATAGTACAGGTGACTCTTGACTGTAGTCCATTTCCAATGTCTGTCTTCTCTGTATAATGTTAAATCCACTCGGCCAAATGGTAGTATAAAGTGAAATGAGGACGACATTTTAAAAAGTAGAAGGTGTATGTGTAGTTCACAAAACGGCATCTGATGCCGTAACTAAAGGTCACTCCAATAAGACTTCAGTCAGTGTGCTACCTCCAAAAACGGCGACTCGCATACGAAATAATGTTCATAGAAAAACATGACTGGTGATAAGGAAGAAGGTCACTGCTCAATTCCAGGTGACCCTTTTCCCCTACCTGTTAATTACAGTAAAGGCCATGAGCGAACAGGTTAGGGATATCTCACTTTCTATTAACGCCACAGTATACTGGACAAAAACTGAAAAAGTGATATGGTTCAGATGTCTCAGCGTGCACCTAAAGAATAATAATAAAACAACAGAGTCTAATAGAACAGCATGGTTCAGCAGCCGCCGGTTGAGTAAACTGACTCACCCCGCCAATTTATTGCTTTTCTTTTTGAAACCAAATCTTCCCTTTTCTAAGCATCTCTCCTGCTCCTCTGCGGTGAGATTGCAGACCCATTGTTCTAAAAATAAAGAACAGTAATTTGATATATCCAAGAATCCTTAAATCTAAGTAAATAATTTTATATCAGGCCAACTTCTTTTTTAGGTTAGTCATGGAAAATGAGAACCATGTGAGTCTTTTAATGTCACAGCAGTTATAGCATGAAATGCTTAAGTAAATTGGCCTCACTGAGGGGACATAGTGCGATTACTGCTGCCCATGGGAACATCGCAATGTTGATGCTGAAAAGATATGCTATGCAGCCCTGCTTTCTATTGCTCTCTGATAAGCGTTTAGCCTTCCTGTGTGATAAAAAGTGGATGTGACTAAATCACTACCACGTTACTGCAATTTCACCCCCCCCCCCCCCCCCAACCAACCCCCGCCTTGTTTTTCTGGCTGCCACTTAATTCTCCTCTGCTGGTGAGCCCACTTGCTCTGGCTTCACTTCCCCTTTGTTTTACTTAGACCTGTAATTCTCTTACATAGTGCAGAGCCCTAGTCCTCTATGTTGTCATGGCAATGCCTAAAAAGTACTCTCAGAGTACATTAGGGCAACCATTTGCTTTTCTCCATGTAACACGCCAGTGCACCTGCTGCTCAGTATCGTATGCAGAGTCACGGCATCCAGCGACGTGAAATCTCTTACAGCCTCCCCTGGGTCAATATCACCATCTACGCTGACATTCTCCCACTTTAGCCATCACTGATGGCCTTTGCTCTACATCTGTTTTCTTTAGCGGCTTGTTGACCAGGTGATTGAACGTACATCAGTCTGCACCGGCGATTAGTGCCATCCACCTCATTTCTCATCATGGCTGCTACACTAACTCCATCTGTGGTAATGGAACGAGGGGTGGTGGTTGTGGGTGGAGGAGGTGGCTGATCTGACAGAGATGCACTACTCAAAGTGTTCTGCACAGCACCGGTAAAGACACCAAACAAAATCAAAACAAATGGCCTGCTGTGAAAGCGGCTCTCCTTCTCTGGGTCTGCTTTTAGATTTTTTTCTCCTTTTCCCAGTGGGTTTGTGAGCTTTCATCTGAGTTTGTGGCGAGTTAATTAGGTTCAGAACTATGTATTACTGATCAGTGGCACTGCATTATCATTGTACTTTCATACAGCGATTTTATAAAGAATGTGTTACTGTATGGTCTATGCTCGCCAGTGGGTAAAAAGATCATTCTGTTGCAGAGTGTCTTTCAAAGTGTCACCATTGTGAACATTTACGTGTGTGAGGGTGTGAAAATGCAGTCGGGGAATGTGCGACTAGCTGCAGAGGACAGTCAAGGAGGGATCTATCATAATCCATCATAATCAGCTGCTGTGCTGCTCCTTCAGGACATAAGAGCTCCTGACCCATGGCGGACACGGTGGAGATGAGAATCACATGACAGTGAAATGTGATGTTTACCAGCTTCACTGGTTTCTGTATAAGACATGTTCAACTCTGTCCAGGGCTGTGTAGACAACTCATACAGGTCAAAGCATCTCCAGTTTGATTGTTGCAGGATTGTTGATTCTTGCAGTTTTCTCTTTATTATTGTAGGGTCTTTTTCTTTACAATACAAATCACCTTGGGGAGACTGTTGTTGTGATTAGTGCCATAAAACTAAAATCGAACTGAACTGAATTCATGAGGATGTGGTTACTGAGGCACTGAGGTACTGTCACTTAGGGAATTTAGCTGCAGAGAGATCAGATCACCAACTGATGAAGTGGTGAACATGCTATACTTTGCCAAGCAAATATAGCTTTGTCTAGCCTTGATATGCTACTTACCTTATTATATAATTCCTTAAAACTTAGAAACCTACTGCTCCTTGATAATACTTTAATACACAGTGCCGGCAAAATGTTCCCCACAGCTAAGCTGAGTCAGATCCCCATGCTATGCTGAGGTCAAGGTTTAAGATTTTTGCTTTAATTTGCCTCTGCTCTGTCTGGATATATATCTATAAGCAAAGTGCACTTTGAGGACATCAAAAGCCTTTGAGTTTGCAAGTCTCCCAAGTGCACTATGAAGTACATTAATATAAACGGTTCATTCATGTTTCTGGAAATCTCACCGATCCTTCATTAAGTATCTGGAGTCATTAGACACAGGACAGCCAGCCTGACATATCGTTCTGAGCATAGGAGAAATTAGTCACCCCAAGGCCTGCAGCTTCTCATTAGAGCAGGCTATACAGAGACAGGCTCAATTACCATCTCTGACACACTAGACCAGGGGTGGCCAACCCGCTGCTCTCGAGCCGTATGCGGCTCTTTGCCTGATACGTTCATATCAAAGTTTGTGTTTGGTACGGGGTTTTTTTTGTGTTGTTGTTTTAAAATGTGCGCGTTTGCATCGCTTGAGTTCAATACGGTATTTTCATCAAATGTGCATGTGTGTGAGATGAAAATACTGCAAAGTTTCCCAGTAGGAGCAAGTTCGCCCTTAAAATGCAAAGCAAAAAGAAAAATATGAAGATGAACACAGGACGTTTTTAACAGAGTGGGAGAGGTTTTTTTTTGTTGTTGAACGCAATGGCAAGCCATTCTGCCTTATATGTCAGACGTCATTAGCGCATTTCAAAGCTTCAAAGCTTCAGCGCCACTTCAGCTCACTCCATGCTAACATCGACCTCGAATTTCCAAAAGGGACTGAACTTCGCAAGCACGAGTTGGCCACTTTGAAAAGTCAGGCAGAAAAGCAGATACAGTTTTTCCAAAAATTTACGAAGCGGTCAGAGACCATAACGCTCGCATCCTATCAGCTGGATCACAGTTGCACTCTGACCTTCAAGCATGTGAGTATTTTAGTGTCGCATTGGATGAGAGTTGTTTTATACAAGACAAGCCTCAGTTGGCAATATTTGCACGGTCTGTGTCAAACGATTGTGTGATCAAAGAAGAACTCCTGGATATTGTGCCATTAAAAGACAGAACCCGTGGCATAGATGTGAAAACCGTGATGGCTGCATTAGAAAAAGAAAATCTGCCCATAACGAAATTAACTGCAATAGCCACGGATGGAGCACCAGCCATGATGGGATCTGTGAACGGGCTTGTGGGGCTGTGCAAAGCTGACCAAACTATTCCTGACTTTTGGAATTTCCACTGCATCATCCACATGGAGCAACTCGTGTCTAAATCATTGAATTTAGATAACATCATGAAGCCTGTGATGGAAATCGTCAATTATATCCGCACATATGCGCTTAACCACATGCAATTCAAGAATCTCATCGCTGAGCTGGACCAAGGGCTTCCAGGTGACCTGCCGCTGCACTGCACTGTGAGGTGGCTGTCAAAAGGCCAGGTACTCTCTCGCTTCTTTGAGCTTTTGAATGCCGTGAAACTGGAAGAGAAGGACAAGGACTATCCCGAGCTCTCGGACCTCAAGTGGATTATGGATCTGGCCTTTTTGGTCGACATGCTGTGTCACTTGGACAGACTGACCCTGACCCTGCAGGGTAAGTTAAAAATGCTGACCTGGTGCAAAGTGTGTTTGCGTTTGTCAACAAACTGAAGCTGTTCAAGACACATATTCAAAAGGGAGATTTAACGCATTTTCCCACTCTGCTAAAAGCCAGCGGGCAAGTCGCCAGCGCTGCCCTGAGTAAGCAAAGAGCCAGATATGCAACACTGATTGAAAACTTGCACGAAAGCTTTGTGACCCGGTTCCATGATCTACAATTGAAAAGGCCACAGATTACGTTCCTCGTCGACCCATTTAATGCAGAGACCGGCTGTTTGAAAGTCCCGCTAGTCACAGATGAAGCTGCGGCTGAGTTGGAGATGATCGATCTTTGTGAGGAGGACCAATTGAAACCTGCTTTAAGGGAAGGGACCATTGAGTTCTGGAAAAGTGTGCCAATGGAAAAATACCCCAATGTCAAACGGGCTGTGCTTAAGATACTGTCAATGTTTGGGTCAACATACGTCTGCGAGTCTGTGTTTTCTACCCTAAAACATGTGAAATCAAAGCATCGATCTGTTCTGACTGACACTCATGTGAAAGAATTGCTTCGAGTGGCAACAATGGAATACAAGCCAGGTTTGAAGAGGATTGTTCAAGGCAAGGAATGCTAGAAGGCCCACTAAACAACATGCATTGTAAAAGTAAATGCTATTGTAGATTATTATATTTTTGTTTGTGGACTTGGTTGAACTGAGAGTTTGTGTGTGTGAGACAGTGAACACAATGTTCATTGTTGAAAATGACTGGCCTGTGGTTTTAGTACTGGAGGAGTCCATTTCTGTCATTATCATGTTGATGTGTGACATTTACAATAAATCTGGCTGAGCAGAGATGTGTGTATTTTGTGTGTGTGTGTGTGTGTGTGTGTGTGTGTGTGTGTGTGTGTGTGTGTGTGTGTGTGTGTGTGAGACAGAGAGAGAGGGAGGAAATGATGGGTGATATTCATGTGTGCCCATGCGTATGATGTGGCCCTTTGCGGTAACACAGTAAAAAAAAAAGTGGCTCTTGGTCTCTGACTGGTTGGCCACCCCTGCACTAGACCCTAGTAAGACTAATAGTTCTGGTCTTATAATGACCTAAGATAGGTCTGAACTTCATGCTTTGCCCCCATTTCATATGATAACAACCTCCACTTTCATTCGCCCTCCCATAGATCTGTTCTGCTTTCCTTGCTTTTAAATTTGAGTAAATAAAAACTGATTCTACTTTGCATTCCTGGGGAGCAGAACTCCCTTTTGTCTTTGGCATTCATTGATGAATTAAAAAAAAAAGAATTTATTTTGTGGCCCGGTGCTGAAGGCCGCTGCCAAGCCATGGTTGACAGGGAAGCAGCATTAAGGCAATTAACATGGGCTTTGCATTTGATTTTGGCTGGCAAGACTGCCTGTAAACAGCAGGCGGGATCGGGTGATTAGTTCCTGTGAAGATGAGCGCCTCGCCTCCTCTGGTTCCTTTCCAAGAGAGGATTACCCTTTGTACATATTGCACATACACTCTACACCTTATACCTCCACAAACACAGCAGCATGCACTGGCTCACAGGAATGATAACTGGCAGAGAAGAAAGACAAATGTGGGGAATAAAGTGTGCACACCCAAAGCAAGGTGCTGACAGCTCAGGGGGTTAAGCCATATTTGTGACGTGACAGAGGTGGAGTTAGTGCTCATCTGCATACTTCAAACTTCCAGTTTCTGCATGACTTCTCTCTCCTTCTTGACCTTTTTAATCATCCATTCAACACAGAAACTAATTCTTCAGATTCAGATTCATTTCAGGAGCAGGTAATAATGAAGACATTCAATATCAATATCATGGGGTCTTGAGTCAAGGCTCTGAAATTAATTGTGACAAATAAGCAATTACTTCAGGTCGGACGAATTGAGATTGATCTTATTTGCTCATTTACGCACTCGCCTGGAGAAATAGCATCAACTGCATAATAGCTTTTATGTCTCTAGATTGGAATTTCACCTGAGAGCTTTCTAAATCAAAACGTGTGTCCGTGTGAGTGAGCACGCAGTAATAGGTGAAGAGGCTTCAATTGGCACTGTCAAGTAAATGTCAATCTGGAGCGAAAAGAACTGCGGTCAGATCGCTCCCTTGTGCTTTTCCTCGTAGATAAGAGTAGATATCAGAGTACCTGAGGTTTAGCTGTCCCTTTCTCCCACTCTGTCAGGCCTAGTCAAACACAAGTTACGGAAATATGTCACATAATGGCATTCAAAAACCTCCAAGGCGATAATATTCACTCTTAAATCTAGAATCTGGCAGATTTCTATTAGTAAGACATAGAGTGTGTAAATTTCACACTCTGTAGCACCTCAATTATAAATGTGAGGCTTGTTTCCTGAGCCAGCATTTCTCTTGTTTTAGTTTCAGCTGTGAACTCTTGACCTACTGAGCAATCCTAAATTACTGTGAGGTGTAATACAAGAAGAAAAGAGTTCCATTAACTGTCTTCATAATCCTAAAGATTAATCTAATCCTGTCAATGAATACATTAGCGGTAACGCTTTGCTTTGAAAACAGCGTTCACCTACAAAGCTATTAAGACAATTTGCATATTTATCACAAGACACTAAATGCTCATGTACTCACAGTTGGTGCACAAAAGATACCAGCAGGGGAAATAAATGTCTATGTGATTGCAATCAAAAACATCATCTAGTTGAAATGAACATTTTTCTTATGATTACATGTTTGGAAAATTGCACCTAATTGCAGCTTCCAAATCTGGTGGATGGAGCTGGGCCACTCAACAGAATGATGAAACTGCCAGGGCTGTGTAATTATTTTAAAACAATTATGTGTGAGGTTAAAGATGTACACACACAAAGGTTTAGTGCTGCATAATTTTCACCACAGGCATTTGGTAGCTAATATGTACATCTTGTAATAAAGGTGGCAAAAAAGGAAAGAGTAGAAAGGAAATGCAGGCATGGAAAACTAAATCAACAAGAGATAATTAAGTACAATTTTTTTCCATATATCTCAAGTCAAATTCACATGAACCCAGCAACATGTAACTGCGCTTACACCCCATATATTTTCACATAGTTCCAGTAACAAACAAAGTATCAGCTGCCCTGATGGTATCCATTTTTCTCTGTGGGTTTTTGTTGACCTTTAAGGTAGAGTTTGTTTGGTTTGACAGTGGGATGGTGGAATTTCAGTCCAAAATAGCCTGTCAGTGTCCACACTGGCTCCCATTGTGGCCGTGAGACAAAGTACAGCAAATGACTGCTGATCACATGGGACAGCAGGGGAGCCAGCTGTCAGCATGCCAGGATCTCTTCCCTGTGTGATAGGAGGCAGAGCAACACAGGGGACACATACAGCAGGTCATTCTGCTCTCACAGGGAGCACCTTGGATGAGGATGAAAGTAGAGAAACCAAGGTGAGCGGGTGGATCGAGCCAAAGCTGTTTAAGATCCAAACAATGTAATCTCTATTCAGCTTAGGGTTCATATCCAGAGCAGTGTGCATTTCTGGTCTGAAGTAATAACACTGGAAGCTGTTCAAGGTCAAACATTTTAAAAATTCAAAAATTTCAACAAGACTCAACGTACTGACAACAACACAGTCTGATTCTGACACCTCAAACCCAGTCATGGAAAAACAAAACAAAAAAAAACTGTAGCAGACTCGACATCCATCCAACTCGATCAGCTAACAATTACAGTCCACTGTGAGTCCTGCACTGGAAGAGCAAACATAGGCAGGCTTCCTGATACTTTGACATTTAAAATCAGCAAGTGTGCAAGCTTAACTGTCCTCAGGGCTCCACAGTATAAACAGGTTATATTTATACATACATTTACTGTACATCAGGGTTGTCATTGTTATCGTACAAAACCTGATAGACATAGCTAATATGGCCAGACTGCAACTCTTTGCATTTCACAAACCTCCCTTGGAGAAGCTCAGTTTGGCAATTTACTGCTTTCTTGTTCCAGTTTATATACATTAGACAAAACGATACAGATCGATGGATAAACTCCATTTGAAATTGCATTGCAGCTTTTATTTCTGCAGTAAAATTTCTTAATTTAGATTACATACACTATGAACGTCAGACATGAGTGCTCTGCTGATCATTTCTTTCCCACCTAAGCTGTAACTGAGCACATTGTGAGTGTTTTGCTAGTTCACAAAGCGAATGAACGCTGTTCTGGAGCTCCATCAATGTCACAGTGTGAAGAGTGTCTTCACAGTAAAAGATTATTAAAAATCATAAAACAATGGGATATCAATAAAGAGGAATGAGCTGTTTGAACTAATAACGGTGACCCACGAGCGGGATTTATTAAAAACATGCAGGGTTCCTAAGTTCATCTACCTCACCTCCAGGAAAAACTAAAATATAAAAGGTGTGAAATGTGACTGTTTTATAACAGACTAGTGTCAGACTTGACAGGAATGGGAAAACATGCTCTCCTCCTCTTAGCTGCTACAATATGTGTGTATGTGCTATAAAAAAGTCACTAAGACACTGCAGCAGTCTTAAAAATGCTACAGAAACATTCAGTGCTTAAACAAAGTTCTGAGCACATCTCAAACTACTTTATGGCTCTGGCACTGCAGACAGCTACAATCAATGTCTAGCACAAACTATATTCAAGGTTGACCCCACCAGGAATAACTATTGGCAGTATATACTGTAAAAGTGTAGCGGAAACACTAGTTTGTAAAAAGTGAAAATGCCATATTCTTGGGGTGACAAAAGAAAAACTACATATTTTCATTTAAACAGCTCAAATCAGTAAATAAACAGAAACAAGTTAAGAACAATCCAAAATCAATACATAGCACTGTGCAAAAGTCTTGATCCACCCTTCATTTCTTTGCCCTTTATTCCATTTCCAAGAACAGAACAACAGACAAGATAATCACATACTGCTTCAATGCTGCTGAGGCTCTGGGGAGGCCAGTACACGACTGTTAGTGTTCCACTGTGTGGTCGCCTATCGTGTACGTTTTATTGCATTGGCAGTGTGTTTGGTATCATTGTTATACAAAAAAATGAAGGCTGTTGCCAGTCAGGCAGAGCCATGACAGAGCCTCCACTTGCAGACTCTTACAACATTGTCTCTTTCCTTACATCCTACAGACATATTGATTATGTTTTGAACCAAAACTCGGATCACTCCATAAGACGTGTTTTTTTAGTCCAGTTCTCGTGTAATGTGGCATACCTCAAGCCTTTTCTCCCAGTTTCCCTTCCTTAATAATGGCTCCTTGACAGCCAACCTTCCAATGACTCGATTTCTGATGAGGCTTCAGCAAACAGATGGATCAACTAAAGGGCCAGATGAATCTCTTAGTTCCTGTTTCATGTCTTGGACTTTCCCCCCCTCCCCCCCTATTTCTTAAGGACACAACCTTCAGATACTGTTCATCTGCTGTAGATAGTTTTTAGGTATGCCACTTTTTATTCTTCCCTCCACTTATCTAGTTTCTTCAGACTTTCTAAGGCCACATTGTACACCATGCTGAGATATGCAAACTTGTGGGAATTACCTTGTCTATGCATAAATATTCTGTTTTTGCTATGCTTGGCATTTCTCAACTAAAGAAATTGGAGTGGAGCAATTTGTGTTTTGTGACAGGTTACTAGTAAAAAATGTCTAAAGATACCATTTAAAATATTCTTTGTCAGTTTTCTGTTATATGTAGGAACAACACTGGCTCAGCCTTGAATGAGTCACAGGTCAGTGTTTAGTGGCTTAACAATCTACCTGAAAACAGGTACAAGGACCAGAAAATGAGCGAAAAAGCCTGGGGGCCTTTTGCTCAAGAACACTTTTAAAAATACAAGAAAGTCTGGCTCCTTGGAGCCAAAGTATAAAGAAATGAGGGGTAGCTCAAGATTGTTGCACGGTACTGTATAATGTGCTGTTTCCTAACTTTTTCCACTATACTTTTTCTTCCTCTCCTCCAATACACATACACAAGGATTCATGAAATATTTAGCATCATGACTTCTAGATCAGAGCTGCTCGAAGAAACAGGACAGAGCACATACATTTCCCATGGAGGGAACACACATAACAGCCAAAAGGTCCAACTATGTACAAATCCCTTATTTGTAAATGTCCTGCAGTATACACGTCACTTCAGCACTAACTCTGTGATATAAGTTATCTGCAAATATTAATTATTTTGTCACATCTTCAGATTTGAAAATAATTTTTGGGATGTTTACTTCAGCAAAATATCACATATTGCATTGTTAGATGCTTTGCAATGGTATAAGCTCAGTAGTCCTTTTGGAGTTAAAAAATAGTCTAAAAGGCACTAACACCAGGCAAAATCACAAATTTCAGTTCAGTGAGTTGAATTATCTAAGGTGAAGCCCAGCTGACAGGTTGCAGTGCAACCATCTGTGCCACGCCATAAATAAGGCAAGTTTAAAGCCCTAAAAGGGTCAAAGAGATCTGTTGTTTCTATAGAGAACCAAAACCGTTTTTGTGCCAAGCCTAAGTCTATCGACAGTGACTTGCTTTTGGCACTGGCATCAACCACAGACTGTATATAAAAAGATGCACAACATCAGCCACTGGCTTTGTCCACTGTATTTTGAAGTCTCAATGTTAGTAGTGCATCTGTAGCCATGTTGGTTTTGAGGTTTTAGAGTTAGATGCAGAAATGTCTTTGTAGATTTACGGCCAAAAGTGTGTGTACATGTGCGTGGTTTAAAGTATGCGGGAGGTCTGCACATTTCTGCTGCATGTTTTTCCTCTATAAACACTAGTTTTGGGGAGGAAATAGAGACACGCTGTTCCGGTTTGTAAACACTGTTTATACATGGGCCTCCTGGTGACTGCAAAGGCCATAGGATTTAACCGACTGCATTTTGATGTTCGTCAAAACATTCAATACTTACTGCATTTTTGTATGGGTGGCACTGACGATCACAACATCTTCATCACTGGATAAAGACAATAAAAAATAGCTTTGTGTTGATTTACAGTTAAATGTCCCTGTAACCGGACAAGTGAGCCAAAACCATTCCAGCAGAATACCCCAGGTTTTTATTTTAATTTGTCCCTATTGTGTATTAATGTTTAACTTACAAAAAAGGCATAAACCACACAATATGTGGTCACTACAGTTAATGATGCTCTGTTCCCAAGGACTGAAACATGACTCCAGTCATGTGGCTTTGTTTAACAACTCAGGGAATTAAAGCCACACTGGTCCTCCTTTAAGTCTAGGCATACTGAGCAAAAGCAACTAAGGCTGAAAGTAGGGATGGTTACCGTTAAGACAAGTAATATAAAACAGAAAAAACCCCCAAAACATTTCATTTCTACCACTGCCAATACCAACGCTGTTAGAGGAAAAGGTGGAAACAAAAAAGCAAAGCGTTTGTTGCCAACAAATCACTGAATTCCTCCCTGCTCTAGGCACTCTGAAACTGATGTTGAATTTCTGAATAACAGTTCAATTTATGCGCTGAACATTTCCATTTGAATTTATGAACACACCCACACCTAGGCAATGAGCCTGCAAATTCTATTTTCCTAATTTTTCCAGTGCTGAGAGAAGAACCAATAATAACAGCATTTACTGATACTCCTTTCAATAGTTTACCCCTGGAGCATGTTTAAAACTGGGTTTCAATACTCATGCTTTGCTGGAAGCATATCAGCTAAGTCAGCCACAGAGGAGGAAAAAAACAACACAACATCTCTTTCTCTCTTCCCTGTTTCAAAGACATGCAGTGATAAGCACAAACACGCAGAGTTTTATGGGGCCAACTGGCCTGCCTTCGTGAACAAACACTGAGGAAATACAAAGCACAATAAGCGGCAAACAATGTGATTCTGTCGTTCTGTTCAGTAAGAGAAATGACCCGAATAGTCTTTCTCTGGTTATGAATGGAAAAAAACCTACCTCCTGGCATTTATGTGTGGCCTTCTAACACAGAGTGATCACTGGAGTGCAAATTATGTTGATCAAGGAAAATGGCTATGTCAGGCTGAATATATGGTGTGGTTGTTAATGTTCAAGACCACACACCCACACACACACAGTAATTTTGCATGCTGCCATGTACTTTGGGTGAGCAAGCCAGTTCAGTGTACAGTGAATAACAGTAACCTGTAAAGCATCGAGGTTTCATTCAAAATTCCCCACTTAAGTAAGGTGTGGGCTTTGGCATCTCTTTGAACTTACTTGTGTGGTTAGCAATCTAAGGATTTAATAAAAAAGTACAAGTAAGGTTAAAGCTTAAACATACACAAAGAAGCTTAAAGCTAATCCTATGTTTTATGGTAAATAAGTGTCACAGAAACAGAGTCATCAGTTTCCAAAATTGTGTTGACTTCTCAGTGTTTTAGGATGTTTTTCCACCTTTGCCATTTAATCTGTTTTAATTGAACTACGCCTCATTTTCCTCCTTGGGGTGACTCCTTTGTGCTGATGTGAACACTGTAATCACATTTAATCAAGGACCAAAACAACCACGCCCAGACTAGTTGGACGATAGGGTCCCCTTCCAGTTCCAAACAAACTCCTGAGCAGTTTGTTAGCAATAAGAACAAATCTCAGTCCAACCCAAATAACATGTATACACTGCAAGTTTGAACTAAATGCCTTTCTGCAGTCGGGTAACCACCTAAGATGACTTGGGCTTAAATGAGTGAGTAACTTAAGCTGTGGACTGCAGTGTTTTTGGTCTGCTACTAAAAGGAATATGTTAAAAAGAAGTAAAAAAATAACTTGACAGTTGATGAAGACTTAATGAGCAGAACATCCAAAACACTCCTAAATGAGGACTCTACAGCAGATGATGAATTACTAGAGAAACTAATAAATACAGTGAAACAGGTGACCACTTTCCTCATAAGTAGCTCCTGATTTACTAAACCAAAACTAAGCAAAAATTATTAACCATCTTTTAGAGCTGGGCGATAGAACGATAACGATATGTATCGCGATATAACTTTTACTCGATAGAGAAATTAAGCTATCGCGATAGACCTCGCCGCTCTTGTCCTCAAAAAAAAAAAAAAAAAAAAAAAAAAAAAAAAAAAAAGGTCAGCCAATCCAAATTAAGTAGCGCAGAGCCAAACCAATCACAGCCGCAGCGTCACGTCGCGTGACTTGTTACGTACAGCACAAGTGCCAAGCCGCACGTGTGTTTGTTTGGGAAGCAGCCAGCGGGTAATGGAGCCAGCGCGTAATGGAGGAAATGAGTGTGCCGACTAGAAAAATCAACCGAGCGTGACCGAAGAGAAAACAGATGATGGTTCCAATGCCGGAGAGATTGTCAAACGGAAGAGCCATAGAAGTTCCGTAGTGTGAAGGTATTTCGGCTATTTCAAGTCTGACAAAAAACAGAGTAGCGTGCACTGTAAATTGTGCCGAAAGCAAGTCTGGAAATACAATAAACTGGTGCATGCGTCACACTGTGCGCCACGTTATTGTTTCGGTGAAATGAATTTCTACAATACTGTTACTGTTAATTCTACTCTCTGCAGTGTTTAAATGCTTACATATACACACAGTTACTGTCCGTCCACACATACGACTCGGTTCTGCTTCTATGCACCAGCTTTGTTTACTTTTTCCCACCGAGGCTTCTAGACTTCTGATTGGCCAACATTTAGGCACGGTTAGGAATCTAGCGCCACCTGCTGCTTTGGCATGTTCATAGCAGCGTTTTCCTTCATTTCTGCCTTTATGTGTGGACGGGATTATTTTTTAAAACGAAAACGGAAAATCTCCGTTTTCAAAAATACCCGTGTACGTGTGGACGTAGCCTCAGTCTCTGACTGGAAGCGCTAATTCGTCATTCGGCTTTTGTCAGACTAAAGTAACTGTTACAACTGTTTGAAAAGCTCAGCTATACAACAAGGAGAGATTGAGAATTTCCTTTTAGTTCTCAGTTTATTTGATATTGACAAAAGTTAGTCAGTTTTGTCTGTTCTTCTGTAAAACAAACTAAGATTTATTTTTAGAATTAATACTTTGTTTCTAAGTGGAATTGACAATTTAGTCTGTTTCGTTTGTTCTATTTTGAAACTTAAACGCTTTAGCGGCTGCCTTTTGTGTAGTTTGCAATATTTGCCTTTATTTATCTGAAAAAGTCTCATGTTCCTTAAGTACATCTACCCTGTTGAACTTATTATGGGAAATAAATATTTAAATAAAAACAAGCTGCTGATTATTTCACATTTTACTTGTGAGCAACAGCACATTTAAATCTTACAAATATAGTTATTTGGCTTATATCGTGATAGATATCGTTATCGCCTGAAATGGAAAAAAACATATCGTGATATGAAAAAATCTCATATCGCCCAGCTCTACCATCTTTTCATTATTGATCACTTCATCAGTAGTTTGAACAGTAAGGTAAAGCGGCACGTCATACTGAGAAACTCGAAACTATCTTCAACATATCATGTCCTGTCTGCTCATTATCTATTAAATCATTACCATTATTAACATTTTATACAATCATTATCTACATTATCTTTTGTTATCATTATCATTTTATTGTCTGCATTATTGACTATCAATACCTCATTACCTCAGAGGCATTTCTTTAAGGCTTAATTATCAGGTAAATCTTCTGTAACTACTGACATATTATGCACTAATTTATAAAGTGTAATATACTCATTCTTCACAGCTCATTGGTCACAGCCGGCTGTAGCTAATGGACAAATGCTGTGCTATTGTGTGTAAAGAATATTAAATGCACTAAAATATCATTTGAGTATTTTGCAGATCTTCAACATTCACAATTACAGGCATAGGGTAGGTAACAAACTATCTGAATCTGCAATGTATATAGAGAGTTTTTAATGTAAGGTTTGTATATCTGTAGTGACATTATCTGTTGCCAAAAGTTCAAAAGTCAATGTTGTCATATTTCCCCATTCCCCCAAAACAAATTAAAACTAGAAAAAGTTGCATTTCCTGCGAAAATGCAGTGTGAATGCTAGGGATGGGTATTGATAAGATTTTCACGATTCCGATTCCATTTGATTCTGTTTAACGATTAGATTCTTTATTGATTCTCTTATTGATTCTTTTTTTTTTCCTTTTTCTTTTTTTAAAGGGGGAAAAAAAATTGTACATGTAAATGCACAGTAATAGCAGGTTTTGTAATAAGGCAGATCGCACTAACATAATATGCACTGTTAGTTGATTATTTACCTGCTGAATTAACGGGAGAGGACGTGCAAACGTTACCGCTGCTGCTGGGTTGAGATTCATGAGTCCGGAGCGGAATTAAAATCACGACATTCATTTAAGGTCATCGCGTGTTTTGTGAGCAAATGCTTTTGCATATTCGTAGTGTTTCCTCCCTTAAATGAAACATCTACTTTGCAAGTATTGCAAGTTGCCCTGTTGTGTTCCGTTCTCGTAAAGTATAACCAAGCTTTTGAGCATTTGAGCCGCTGGCGCCGTGTTTCCTGTCAGGTAAATGACGCTCCGCAACGTGGTGACGTCATTCGGGGCGACTGGAATCGATAAGGGAATCGTTTGCAATTTTGGCAAACAATTCCAAGGAATTGAAACAGTGGGAACCGGTTCTCAACAAGAACCGGTTTTCGATACCCATCCCTAGTGAATGCCGTGTAGTGGAATCTGAAAACAGCATAAGGAGAACTATCTGCTGAAAACACTGTGTACAAGCTGAACTGTTTGCTGAAAACTACTTTATTTGAAACACTATACTGAAGAGTGTCAAGAAAGCAGGGAGAGTGCAAGGAGGGAAGACTTGCAGCAAGTGTCGCAAGTAGAATTCGAACCTTTGCTACCAGATCTCACGGTGGCTGTTCATCCCACTGAGCCAAACCAGTTCTGGTCTCAAACAAAGATATGATGAGAGAAAAAATGTGCACTGTGCAGAAACAGCTAAATTGTGCTGAAAAGAGGTGATGAAGCTAAATGTCCAGCAAAAAAGAGATGAAGAACCTGAAAATTTTGCTGAAAAGAGCAGAAGAGGCTGGAATTTGTGCTAAAAAAAAAAAAAAAGAGGTGAAAAAGTTGAAAATTCTACTGAAAAGAGCAGAAGCGACTGAAAATTTTGCTGAAAAGGGGTGAAAAAGCTGAAATTTGTGTTGAAAATACTTAAAACAGTTGAACTGTTAACTGAAAAAAAATGTTGCCATAAGCAGGATTCGAACCCGGCCCTCCTGCTCTGAGAACGGCTGCTCATCTCACTGAGCTAAAACAGCAAGCAAAACTGGTGATCACACTGATAATGTTGTCCCATTCAGCAAAATGGGGTAAAAAAATGGCATAAAAAGCTTAATATCTGAAAAAGTATAAAGGTTATGAGCACCAAAAGATAAAGCATACATCAATGCTGTGAGGCATTCACACAAATATATTATTAATATTTATTGAGAGAGGAGAGAAAGACTACTGCTAGAAGTTGGTTATGACACAACCTTGTATTTACTTTGGACTTGACCAACATTTCCAGTATAGCACAGCACTAACCACTATCTAACGTCCTAGTATCCCACATACTGATTGTTAAATCCTATGCTGTGTTTTAGCTTTTATGCTGGTTTGGACAACAATACAACACAGTCACATAAACAGAGTCTAACTCATATTAAGCTGACATTATTACCCTGGTCAGGCTATGAGCTAATAAAACACTGAAGCACCGTTTATCTATTCAAAGCTGAGCAGACGTAAGCCATACAAAAGAAAACAAACTACCGTAATATTTCGAAAGAAAATTTCTTACATTAATCACAGATACATCCTCCTTTGCTCCTGCAGAGAAAACCAGAGTGGGCAGCTCACACTAAATCTCTGTCTGAAGCTAATATAATGTTATTTGCACTTCTGTTTCAGTGACACGAGCAAAAACATTTTTCTTCTTCACTGCAGACATTTCAGTTTTTCATGTCAAGCGAATCACAGGTGTTGCTAATCACATTAATGACGGCTCCATTATTTTCAAGAGTCCCAGGAAGTCATGACAGCGTGACAACCCACAGCACCAGGCCAATTATAATGAAGACGTGAAAGCGAATTCAGCCAATAGGAATGCAAGAACAACCGTCTTGTGAAAGAGTTACAAGTGTCATCTTTAATGACTCTGAACTGATTGCAAAATATACTGTTTATAATTAGGTTAATGAGATTTTGTGGGTAGAGGGCAACTGCAAGTACACAGAGCTGTAACTGGCCTGTAACCCTCATCAAATCCTGCTAACTTAACTTTCACAGTTAAACTCCACTTGCAGGTAACAGCGTAGGCTACAGGAAAGGAGTGGGGCACACAATGGACTAAATAGAGTAAGAGCCAAAACAAACACAGCCACCTCACCCACCTTCTTCTTTTGATTAAATACCCAACACCCCACCAGCCACAATCCACTTATTTATTCACATTGAGTGTGTGTGTGTGTGTGTGAGTGTGTGTGTGTGTGTGTGTCTTCTGCTGGGACAAAACAAGCATCATCATCACCACCACAAGCATCTTGGCTCTTTTTAAATTTTCCAGCCACGCCCATTTAATGCACCTGTAGCTGGGAGCGTGAAAATCCACCTAAAACCCACACTGCTGGAAACATCAGCAATGCTGTCACTGTTACACTCCATAAAAGCCACGCATTTTTTCGTCATTAAAAAGCAATAAAAGCAAATCCAATTATCTGTGACTGATACTGTTTATTTCTGGGTCATATATTTATTCACTGTAGGTCCTCACTGAAGCATTTGAGCATCCTGTAATAACCACCGGGGAAATTATACGTCACTAATGTGAACATTAGCTCAAATCTGCATCATGTTTAAACCAAGTAAAAGAAACAAGTGGCTGTCACAAGTGTCCCATAAACTACAAGACGTCATTCTCCGGGCCCCGTGCAGCTTCCACGGCGAGGCTGGAGAACAGCTTGACTTGTCAACGGCGCCCTGTCAACAACCTCTCACTTATAACGTAGCAGGGGGAGACCACGGCGTCATCTCAAAACAACCCGGTGAACGGACACGCCACGGAGGAAGTCTCTAGCAAAAGAAATACTTTGTCTCAGAGGTGAAGGGGACATGTAGCGAATGCGAGACACTCGACATGCACGAAAAACTCTGAAACTGCTGCCAATAATCCAGATTTACTGGCGCGTACGCACACACAAAGTCCAGTTCAGTCGAGGGAAAAGAAATGTCTTATAAGTTCTTTTCAAAGACGTCGTTTCGCTAACTTTGAGGAAACTCGAGGGAGAAAGTAGTGCACCACACAGCCCGTCCTTAAGAATTTTTTTATATCAGCGCCCCCTCTTCCTCTGAACTCGCACCGAAGCGTGTCCGCGCCGTGATAACTACGTTAGTTTCACCCTGGCTTTGAAAAACTTACCAACACTTCTTGAGCCTGACCCCGAACCAAGCAGAAGGTACCAGATCCACATCATACGGACGCCTTTTTGTGCACCCCCCGGCCTACTCCTGCTGTCCTGCCCCGCTGCAGGGCAACAACCGAGGGCAAGAAAAGGGAGAAAAAAAACTTCTCCTTTGCTTCGCTACTCTTGCCTGTTTATGCTCTTAAAGTCTGGCTCTTTGACGTCTTCCGGAAATCTAAGAGCGCATTCGGCGAGGAAGAAGTGCTTTCGTTGGGACGGCCGTAAACTATGGAGTCCAGTTTGGGGAGGAGGGGTGGGGTAGGCATGAAAGCTGGAGGTGGCGGTAGGCAGGCTGAGTGTAGTCGGTCGTTCGTGTGTTGGTGCTCAGAGAGAGGCGGAGTCGGAGTCAGAGAGCCGGGAGAGCAGAGGCCGGCCAGTCCGGGACACTGGTTCCCTAACGGTGCCGTATGCGCAAAAGCGGGACCGTAACTCCAGCAATAACAGACTTAACTAACTTTGAATCTGTTCAGAAAAAGTGAGCGAAAGAAGTAACTGAAGGCAAATAAAATATATATATATATATTAAAGAATCCAAAAAAAAGGTTAAAAACAATCCCTAAGTGAGAAGGACCTGAGGATAAAATGACCATATTGGTCTTTGTTAAAGTAAAAGGTAACAACACCAGCTGTACCTATCAGGCAAATGTATAGCTACCTGATTTCAGTAGGAATGAATATATTCTGAAACTCTAAAATAAATACATATGGTAGCAGATGGCATGGAGGAGGGGGAGCTATTTGGAGCAATCTTATAACAGATGGTTAGCCCTGATGAAAGTTAAAATAGGGAAAACACTTGTAGAAAATCAAAGTATGGATGAATTTGTGGTGTTGGCACAAAAACTGAGAAATGCACACAGAAGGAGATTAGTTCTCTCCTGCATTTCTGGTGTTCCATCTCAGCTCTAGCAACTTCCACACAAGCAGAAATGTAAAATTTAACAATCCACACAGAGCACCAGAGCATCCAGGCACAAAGCGTAGGCTATATACAGAGAGACAGGGAAGAAAGTAAGAAGGAAAGTAATCCTAGTGCTATATTTCAGTGTTTGCATGCCAGTGTAAGTTGGATTCAATTAGAAAGAGACAGGGAGAGGGATAGAAGGACAGGAGGCTTCACCTATCAAACCTCTTTTTATCATAGAACTGCAGCTGTGCACACAGGCAACCTCGCTTCAAACGAACCCTTTATTTCGATAGCAGGCGAACCTGGAGGCATAAGACTTGGATGAGGCCCAAAACCAGACTCCTCCAGCTCACTTTGTATTCATCCAAACACTGCCTTATCAAGCCAGAGCTTCATGCAGACTCAAACCCGTGGGAAGGGTCCTGGCATGTCAGTCGGATCTGTTGAAACTTTGTCAAAGATTCCAGCTTGATAGCTTCTGCAGGGTCCTGTTGTCCTCATGTCCCCCTATTGCTGCCTTTCAGGCCCTTTGCATTTCATTCCAAGTCCTGGTGCTTCATGGGTGTACATGAGGAGCCACAAAGTTTACTGTTGGCAAGCATGAATATTTTAAAGATCCCCGCAGTTAACAAAGACAGACACAAGTCTCCTCAGCAGAAATCCAGACTACAATCAACACTAATAAACTAAATGCTTGTTGACGAGAAAGAAGATTTGTCAGTCAATGTTAAATGGATTTTTATTCCGCTCCCCTGGAGATATCATTAATGTTAATGCTGAGCTGTCTCACAAATTATACAGCCTGATCCATGAACCAGAACGGCATAATCTGTTTTGGGGGGCTTTGCCCGAGAGAGCTGCAAGCTAAAAGCAAAAATGTGCTCAAATGCATTAGTGATTGACACACAGTGTTTCAGTAATGCTCATCAATTAGTATAGGCTATCTATAAACAGCTCAGACCTAATTAGCCAGTGGCCAACAAATGGACTCGTTAGGGGACATTAAACTCTAATATGAAGGTTGTTATTGACTTAATCATAGGAGAAACCCAATTAGTGGCCGAATTTGGAAAATGACTCTGAGGTAGTAAGTAGCAACCTGGGATGACTTTGCCTGTGGGCGAGTGGTGGCACTGAGAGAAAGATTCATCCGCAGAAGCAGGGAGGGGTAAGAAAATGTATAATGGGAAGTGCGCAAAGAGCATGTGTGTGTACGTGTGGGGAGAGAAAACAACACTTACAGAACAGTGCGAAAAGACAGCGAGCAAGTATGCCGGCGGCAAGACAAGTATCAGGAGGAGGGTGAAAAAAGTGAGATGGAGAAGGTGAAAAAGAAAGTGTGGGAATAATGTATGCTGTGATAGAAGGAGTGAAGTGAGAAAGGAAAATATACCTGACCAAAATTCCCCTCGACTCCTCAGGTGTTGCCTCATATAACAGAGACTTACGTGCAAGCTGTGGTGTACTACTGAAGGTAAATATAGTGTAACTCTGCCAACAAGAATAGCTGAGTCCGCTGCCACGGAGGGCGCTGCTAATAAATCATTTTATCTAATGAGAACGTGAGCTGAGGATGAGCGAGCACAAATATAGCTCTTGAGAGCTTCAGGGTGACACGTCCTTGTCGTGTCAGGCTGCCATCAAGGTAGCTGCGAAATGCCAAGGCCCCTGAAGGACTGGCAACGGCAGGTTCACTCTCTAGTGTGAATCTCTTGACATTCGTGTTATTTTTAATAACCAGTATAGTGGTGGGAGCGATGTCTGTGAGTGTATGAGTCAAAAAGAAATAGAGAGAAAGAGAAACACAAGAGTGAGGACACATCGTGCATCAGTGCAGCAATGATTTCAACAGAAGTTTCTATTGAGCCATTCAGAAGTTTATTTTAGTGACTACCCTGCACACCCATACATGCACGTTTGGGTGTGTGAAGCATGAACATAGTTATGCACTGTGGGATACCACACCCAGCCTCCTTCATGCATTTCCAAATGCATTAATTGGGTTAATTAGCCATTGATCACATAATTACTCAATTATGTGATCAATGCTGTGTTTCTTTGACATTTGTTAGCAAAGCTGATTGTCTTGCCTGCTGCAGGGACCTCAGATAGGCACCAGCAATTGAATCACAGGGAGATGTGCAGACTAGCTTCTGTGTGTGTGCATGTGCGCACACATATCAATCTATATAGGTCTCAGGCTGAGAGTCAAATTAGGAACAGATATTGATTTGGGATTTCAGAGACAAGGGGAAATAACAATTTAAGACAGAAATGCCTGAAGCACCAACCATTATGTTCTTAATTAATCTAGATTTTAAAACAACATGTACAAACTGGAATGAGTTACATTATGAAGTGTAAAATCAAGATGATGGAAGAATGTGACAAATAGAGAACAGTGTTATTATAATGCAGCAAGAGTAAGTCTATTGATCTATTGTAAGTCTAAGTTTATTAATCTTGTTATGGCAAATTGTAAAAACAATGTAAATACAAATACTATACTATAGTCGGATAAACAATAATGTATTCAATAAATATAATGTTTTAGCAGCACTTTAGCATCCACTAGAAAACAGGACTCTATTGTAGTCTAATTTTGTTCACATTATAACTTAATGCAAAAGAAGCTCAGTGTGCTTCCAAGGCCACAGCAGTCCATTATCGCTTCTGGTCTCCAAACAACAGGCAGAGGCATTTCTAAATAACAGCCTTAAACAAGGTCAAACTGAGCTGAGTGATGGCCAATCTTCTCTCGCTTATACATAATTACATTGAGTTAACTTTGAATAGTCATCAAGATTTCTTCCTTCGGATTCTGCCCTTGATTTTAGGAAGAAAAAAAAAATTCAATCTCAGCTAATGCTCGTACAACCTTATATGTCACTCTAAATGATGAAATTATTGTCAATCGAGTTTAAACAACAGTTGATTAGAGAGAAAAGATACACCAGGGGCAGCTTGTCAGAATGAGACTGTCGTCCGCTCTGAACTAAAAGGATTTAGAGTACAGTTGAAGATTTTGGGAATATTGTTAGATTTTAGTATTAGTTCTTAAGCTAAACATTAAGTTACCTAATGATAATGTTACATGTACAATTGGGGGATAATGAAAGCATAAATATCTGAATCAAATCCAAAATAAACACAACAGCAAGACACTGAGGACTAAACCCTTCAGTTTGTTCTGCGTTGCTAGTCGGGAGCTTCTCTGCGCACAGGTTCATCTGGTACACGGTGAAAGTACATGACAAGCTGCCTCTTGAGTATCTTTTCTTTCTAATCAGTCATCATGTAAACGTCATTTGGTACATGTTGTGGAATTTTACTGGATAGCTGAAAACCTTGGCATACCAACTGAAAATTGAGGACAACATTAAAGTCATTTGATTTATCTTCCACAGGAATAATACAACATATATTTAATTGCTGAGCCATTCAATACTTAGATTGTTAACATCAAGGTGGTGCTCAGTCAGTATTTGCAAAAGATATTTCAGTCTTGAGCTAAGGGGTGGGATCAGCTGCTGGTATAAATGATGCAAGTGTGTTGGTGAAATCAGTTAATGTTGGTTTTTATTACCATTAAAAAAAAGTCCTGGCTGAAACTAATTCACTGCAGGTGGAATAACAGTCATATTTTGACAACAGTGGTCCTAAAAGAACTTTAAGTATCCAAGGTAGCATTAAAATGGGTTTCAGAATAAGCTGAATTGAAAAACTGAACCCTTTCCATTTTGCTTCACTGCCCACTGCTCAGAGCAACACGTGACTAACAGCACACACAAAATCTAATAAAATATTTAAGAGAAGGAATAGGAATATCACAGAGAGTGAGCCAGCGAGTGGAAGAAAATGGGACAAGGACAGACGAGAGCATCGGGGCCACCGGGGTCATGTGATAGAGATAGGCTGGGATGAGAAGAAGCGGCAGTGCTCCCAGCAGACTTGGCCTGTTTTATAGCATTCTGGTTTGGCCCACTGCTCACACCCGCAGGCCGCCTTCATTTATTGGACCACCAACTGTCACAGGTGGGGGGGTTATGGGTGAAAGTAGGCCTTTCATTCCCTGCCTCCTCGCCATGCCATGACCCTAATCTATGCTATTTTTTAATCAAAATGCTTCATATATTTGTGTTAGATAAACCACCCAGATTAGCATCAGGAGAGTAACCTTGACAGCATTAAAGTAACAATGTCTGTCGAAGACAACGAGTACATGCTTGGTGGTGAGCAATTAAAGTGTGAGTTAGAATAGGAGGAGCAGCAGAAAGCAGCTGGGTAAATAGTGAAAGTTATAGGAAACATGGAAAAAAAAAGAGTTGGTTCACACTTGAGATTCAGCAGTAAAGTGCATAAATATAGGTGTCTGTAAAATGGTTTAGGAGGAAAGGGAGCATTAAATATCTTAACTAAACTGAAAGTTATGGGCACTCAGAGAGGACTCATCAAGAGCATGACAGACTGGAATGGATTCAAGAGACTAAACACAGGGTTGGGCGGCGAGCAGTGTAACGGCATTGTAACTGCCTAAGGTTGTAAAAAAGCCTTGGCTTGAACGCAGTGGTTTATGTCTTGGTGCAGTTAAAGCATGCAGATTGACCATGACAAGGGGGGGAAGTTGGGTTTGGAAGGCTAACAGTCAGCACAGTGAGGGATTGTCAGTCAGGCAAGACCAGTAAGATCTGCAGGACTCGGGGATAGCAAGGAACACCATGACAGGGTTATTGCTCAGCCATCCCTGCTCTTGGCTATGACCGGAGCAGCGAGGAGAGACGAGGGAAAGGGGAAAAATAGGAAACAGAGTGAGGGCGTTAGGGGAGCTTGCTGGGAACTGGGCCTTTGATCACTGGGTGAAGAATTGCCAGCTCAATGCCCACTGCTGCTGGGTCCCAACCCTAAAGCACTATGGGAAATGTTCATATTCAAATATCAGCTTCTTTTCTTCCACCACATGCCTAATTCAGTTTTTGGCAGCCAAGTAGACTGAAATACATGCACAATGCCTACACACTGAAAGACACACAAATAAATTGCTTTGTTCTGATGAGTTGCCCTGGGCAAACTCTCATTAGAGTCATTGCTGTGAAGCTTAGGGCCGTGACACGAGGCAACACAGTGTGGAGGCATGCCTCAAACACAAGCACACACATCTGTGTGTCAGCCACTGTCACACTCTGGAAAACAGGTGGCAGAAGGCTTATATGAAATATTGGACATATTCTGATAGCATCGAACAGGGTCTGTTTATGTTTTCCACTGATTCACAACGATGCAGCCACTCAAGCAGAAACGTTGTGTAGGAGTCTTCATATGGCCATAAAATACACCGGAATATAAAATATTCTGAGCTGCTTAGCAAATTTTTGTTTTGTATTTCGCTGCCCTGTCGAGCATGCCCGAGGCTTACCCTACTGGCTGGTACAGAGGTGTGCGTGCATGTGTGTGTGTGGGCCAATGGGGGTTTCCCACCTGCTGTTAGGAGGGATAAAAAGTGAGTGTGGAATGAGCATAGCTTTGATCGTTTCTAATCCTCAAAGGAGGTGGAGGGCAACCTCAGCGTGTTGCCAGGGGAAGGCCAAAATAGCATTTTTGAAGAAGGAGGAGTTCTGTGTTGCATGTTTATGTAGGGTGGATATCGTAGCTTAACTGCACACACTTGAAATTATTATTTACAAGCTTAAATTGTTTATGTTTGTGTGTTTTTTTTCCTTGTGGAGAATGAGTCATCCTCACTTGATAGGGATAGGAACTTTCCATTGCTCGACCCGGTCATAGTCCCCATGACTCCAGTAGGCGCAGCAACTTTAAAAGCTACACCTCCTGCGCCTCCTATCAAGTTTTCTAGTAGCTTTAGTTTCCCGGTGTGTGCCAGCCACTTGTCTACCTGTCAAGTCTTCGGATAGTGATGAACACGTCCACACTACAAGTGTCGCTCGAGCTTTAACCTCTTAAGTCTTTGGATCCTTGCCACGCAAGAAACTTCCCTCCCCGATTTCTCTCCAGAGGACTCTATCTCATCAGCCACAGACCTTTTACCAAGCCCTCTGCCTTTCTGAGAATCATCTTTACATATTCTTGCGTTTTGTAAATAAACCCCTTGAACTTCCCTTCAGCCTCCTGCTTTCATCATTTTTAGTGCGACTGTTCTGGCAGTAAATCTAAACAGACCCCACAAATCTGTAAATGTCATCTGGGTGCAAGAAGCACTGCCTTCTGTCTTTGTTTCCTTGTGGATAATTTAATTGAGAAAGTCTCATTAAAAAATAAACCCACTGCCGATGGTGCCTGGGCTGAGGCGCATGCTGAGTCTGACCTTTTGTCATAAGAACAATTAACTTCAGTGGGTGCTCATTAAATAAGACGGACATTTTATTATCATTACCTTAATGGCGACTCATACATCAAGATTAAAGTCGAACCCTGTTCACCGAGCTGTCCCGTGAGGTTGACACCGGGTTAAATGAGCACTGTGAAAGGCAAGGATAGAGCATGGCTTCAAAACAGTTTTATTGTATCTACTCATTATTCCACTCAGACATACACAAAGGATTCTGTATACTGTGGGAGTATGACTCAAGTGAAGTGTGGATAAACAGATACTGGCTCTCAAAACAAGCTGGTTATTCATGTTCCCCTCGATGATTAGGTAGGGGGCTTTTAGTGTGAATTTGCATGCGCATTGTTGTCATCTTCTTGCCCATTATTTACCATGCAAGCCCCGCACTGTATAATGGCGAAAGAGATGCCACGTTTGAAGTGATTACATGCAGGTTTAGAGATGGACCTTTTGTAGTCGCAGCTTCCTTCCGTGCACACGTACACGACAGATGAAGCAGAAAACACAGATGGAGGGAGAGAGCTGTTTTTGTTGTGTAACTGTATGAAAGCATACAAAGCACAATCAAAGGTGCGCTTGGTATTCCACCCACAGGTAGGGATCACAAGGCCACTCTAAAACAGTCCAAAGCTACCTTGGGACAGCTCCAGCTCCTCACTTCACAAACCAGTATACAGCGAGACCCTGCAGGGCACTCGGAGGGGTGGTTAAAATTGGAACACATTCATCTCAATCCCCTGCCTGCTAGCACTAATGGATGTTAGCCTGTTTTGGAGAGACAATGAAATCGAAGAAAGACAGGATTTCAGGCTCCTGTGGACATGACTGAAAAACACATTTAATCCCTCTGTGCTACAAGCCTGTATGATGCACGATTTGAATTAAACAACTGCATCTTCTTAGCTTTGAAAACAAATCTTTTCTTTCTTGCCGTTGTTTCAGTAACCCTGATGTGTCAGTTGAGTGCAGTCAGTTTGGAGGATAACGTTACTTTTCATTCTGCTCCGTCTCCGCATTGTCTGCTCTTTCTGATGAGGCCCGTGTCCCATTTCCCCTACTGCAGATAAAAGAGGCATCAGTAATGCTAAAGGATGATTAAATAGGCGCTCCTCGGCTACCCACCGAAACACGTCATTGTGTTCCTTATTTGCTGGAAAGGTATAAAAACATCCCACAGCATTTGTAGTTTTGCTTTGTGCTCTCCATGCACATCACAAGACGTCTTCTATCTGCTTCGCATAGGTGTAGAATGTGCCACACGCCTTCTTTGCTGTTTTAGTTTCTCTACTTTCTATGCATTTCAAAATGCACCTCTGCAATATGGGTAGAGAGGTTTCTGTCTACCTGTATTGTTGTACCATCTTTTCCTGCAGAAGAATATCACCCCTTGAAATCTCAAACGGAAGTATCTGTTCTGCCAATTTGCTGCTTCGGTATAGAAATCCATTAAAGATCCCAGAGGTCTCCAGGTATCTTCTTTTTCTTCTGATTTCCCCTCTTCTGGCTCGTGCTTATATTTACTATCTAACCACCATGAAATACTATATGCCATTGTAGTGTATCAGCTGTAGTCTCTTAGCAGCAGTTTGGATGATAGCACTACTTTTCATAAAAGAGTGTGAGCAAAGACTGGATTTTCGTGCGGCGTTCCCGACGCTGCACATACTCTGGAAAGTTGAGTATTTTTCTGTAATGTCGCTACCTTGGAGTACAAGTGTAACTGTGCCGTGGAGTGACACATGGATCAACAGAAAAGTGTGTCTAATTCTATACAAGTTTTACTTGAGAGGAGGAAATATCTCTTGTTGAGAGGGAGACGGGGTTTTTCTTCAGAATACATAAAGCGTTCATGTTTAGTTAATGTCTTATCATTGCTGCATCCAATTAGGATGTGTTTTTTAAGCTGCTTGTCATCTCGATTAAGCAGTCACCATGGGGAGTCTTCTGAAGAAACACTTTGCGTGGGTGGAAAGTACAAGGACAGACATAAATACAACATGTCAGTAAAGAACCAAACGGATAAAATTATGTTGACTGTGCAAATTCTTAGAGATACTCACATTCCCTGTGTGTATACTTTCTGCAATTTTTTCTGTCATTTGTCTAAACTGTGAGTTAATCTCAATCACTGCCCCTCCCAAAACACATTTAATCCTGAGTGAATACTATAGTGTACATCATGTTGGAAAATATACTTTTAGATCAGTGATTAAATGTGTTTTACATCTAGATATAAAACATCAGAGAAGTATGACACTGTACTGTTTGTTCTTTTGCACAACTGCTAAGCTGTCTCTTGTAAATCCTGTTTGAATGAATGCCGAAAATGAGCACACTCTGATTTCACAACGTAAGCTCTATCTGTGTAAATCACAGCCATGTTTGCCTGGAAATTCCTCACACTAGCATGAAAGGTCAAAGGAGCTGATTTGTGCACAGATAACCACGAGAATTCCTGCGATCATCAGAAATCAGAAATCAGAATACTTTATTCATCCCGAGGGAAATTAGGGGTTACAGCAGGCAGCACGCTATCAATCAAAATTTATTTATATAGCACATTTTTAAGACCGAAGTACACCAAAGTGCTTTCCATTAAAATCGCAGTACAAATAAAATCACAATAAAATATAAATTACAAATATATAAAATAAGATAATTACATAATCTAAATACAGAGCCAGATGTAAATTACCCTAATTCGCCTAAAATGCCAGATCAAACAAATACGTTTTTAAACGTGATTTAAAAGACTGAATGGAATCTGACGCGCGAATATGAAGAGGGAGAGTATTCCATAGCCTGGGTGCAGCAACGGCAAAGGCACGGTCTCCTCTGGTCTTCAGCCGAGACCTAGGTTGCACCAAGAGCAGTTGGCCCGATGATCTTAGTGCTCTCTGAGGGCTGTACAGACAGAGGAGATCAGCTAAGTAGTCAGGTGCCATATTGTTCAAAATTTTATAAGTAAACAATAGAATTTTAAAATCAATTCGATATTTGATAGGAAGCCAGTGTAAATTTTTCAGAACAGGGGTGATAGAGTCAAACTTTCTAGTGCCGGTCAAGAGACGTGCTGCGGCATTCTGGACCAGCTGCAGACGCTGCAGAAGAGAAGATTGTAGACCCAAGTAGAGTGAGTTACAATAGTCCAGTCTTGACATAATGAAAGCATGAATGAGTTTCTCCATATCTTTGTTTGATGAAAGCTAGTTTTTACCACAGTAGAGACCTGTTTGTCAAGTTTGGTGATATAACGCCCTGAAGTGCATGTTCGAGGCCAACTGATCTCACAGGATACCAAAAAGCAGGAGCAGTAGAAAAGCTTGACACACGGTGGCTGACTCCAAGCAGGTTTTTCTGAAGAAATGAAAGACCATTACGAGTTGCATACCGGGCAGGAGCTTGGTGGATGGAAAAGTATGTAAATTTCAATGTACTATTCCACTCCAGAGCACAGCAGACTTTAAACCCAACAGCAGACTGTGAAATAGAGCAGATTGCTTCGTTCCTACCTGAAAATGGTTAGGATACTGAGTGATATGCTTAAACTTTGCTTTTACATTTTTCATTTCTGAGACACATGCTGGGCTTACATGATAAAAACACAATAGATTTATTACACTACAGCTTCCAAATATTCATTTTTTTAATGACATTGTTTAAAACCACTTTTAAAACTGCCAAAAAGAAAATGATTATTCTTGCCACCAGTTCATGCAACCTGTATGCCAAACTCAAGCAAAAGCCCATCATGTTATACTTCATTAATCACTATGATGAAATTTGTCTTCTGTGCTTTACTTTATCCACTGACCCAGCTGCTGTTTTTAATGGCACAGAACAGTTTTGCTGCTGAGTAATATAAGTCCAGGCAGACAGAAAGGCTTTCACATCTATTGATTCTCATTATTTAAAATTGTACAAATTGTTCAAGCATCAAGAGTTTTTTGTTTTTTTTTAAATTTCGTTGCAGATGGGTAATATTGTGGCCCAACTTGACAGCAACCCCAAAACCAAAATGAGGCCATCAGCTTCTATTTCAGTACATTTCAGGAATCTATAAATATTTTACAGCACCAAGCTCCCTTTTCTTGAAAAAAAAAATCATACTGCTTTCTTTAGATTAATTCATGAATAAATAGCCGACAGATTTGACATTATTCCCTCTGAATAGTCCTTTTTAGTTATTTAGGACACGATTTAGGCAGAATCATGAGGTTTTTTTCTCTTTTCTATGAACACTTGATAAATGGAGGCCACCAACACTAGCTAACAATCTGGCGAGGAAGCTATTTGTGCCAACAGGATGCATTTAATTCTGCCGCTCTCGTGCATGTGGCTCTACACATTATGCAAAGCGGTGGCATTTGATCTCAGTGTTTTAGAGGGAAGAGAAACAAATAAATTGAATGAGTAACACATTGCCACTACCGTAATCTAAAGGCCAACATGAAAGCTTTTCAAGCCTTTCTTTGGTCCAGCATGCAAAAAGAGTGTTTTTTTTGTTATTTTGTTCATGTTCAGTTTACTGGAGTATTGTACATTCTTACTTAAACCCTTACATTGGAAAATATTGTTTAATGTAACTATGTTATCATAACATAGTTACTAGTTATTAGACCAGGGATTTCAAACTCATTTTGAATAGTGGGCCACATACAGCCCACTTTGATCTTAAGTGGGCCGAACTACCCTCCAGGGTCAAATTGTAAGAAATAAATATGTAAAATTACAGAAAAAGTTATGTTAGCTCATTGCATATACTTTCCTGTAATTATGAAATGCGAAAATGCTGTTAACTGACAGAATTTGTCCTTTTTTTTGTGAAATTACTGTAAATAAAAAAAAAAGCATTTCTACAGCATATAGTAAAAAAACAAGCACTTTCTGTGATTTATTTGTTCTATTTCTTATTTACTTGTAGCTAATGGCAATGGGGGAGGTTGTAATAAATCACAGACGCTGTAAAAGTTATGAAAAAAACCCAAATCCAAATATTTATGCAATCCTTCCACATTTTGTAAAGTTGTGCAGTGAGCCAGATTGGAGTCTCTGGCAGGCAAATTCTGGCCCCCGGGCCTTATGTTTGACCCCTGTGAGATCTTAAGTTAGAAGCATTATTTAAACTTTATTTAGGCCATCTCTCAGCAATGCAATTAAAATTAATGAGGAAATAAAAACAACATTAAACGAGCGACTTAGCCAAATCAGAGCGCATTTACATTCCTATTTAGAAATTCTGTAGCCAGGATCACATGTGACCCAGCTGCTGCGTGACCTTTTTAAATTCCCTGACAGTCATTGGTTGGCTGACATTCAAACAACCAGTCACAGCAGAACAGAAAAATGTTCAGGCTGATCCAGTCTTGCATTAACTAAATGAAAACGTATCACATGGTGAAAATGCCTTCCTTTTTTTGGGTTGTTTTGTACCCGGAGCAGCTGGAAAATGGACAACAAGCGCCCAGCCCAGTAAAACAGGAACAATCCGAATCCATTTTATTACTCTGGCCATTAAAAAAGGGAAAAGGCTTACCTGATTTAATGATTCTCAACAAAGTTCTCCTTTTGAACGTCTTCTGCACCACTTCCAGGGATGCTGCTCTTCTTCAGATCACACCTTGTTGCATGCAGCCAAATGTGGTGAGTCACAATTCTCTGCAAGTGCCCAACGAACCCCGGAATTGTGATTTGTGGCTGCATTTGCGGCTCAGAGGCCCAAAAATAGACATCCTTGCTTTATGTGAATCACAAAAACGTATACATACTTGATAAGCAACTAACATTCCTCAGTTAAAGCAAAACAGGTGCTGTCGAACGAATTAATTAATTGCAGAAAAGCTTCATTTTGTATGTAATTATAATAGAATGGAATAAAATAGCTCGAAACCTGAGACTGCAGTTTAGGGAAGGACTCAATGAGGAGTGGAGGTGGCTCCCAGGCCAGGCAGTTTCCTATGTACTAATAAGAGAGGAGAAAACTGAACAAAAGGGTTGGAAAGAGTACAAAAATTTGAATAAACAGTCCATAGTGGAGTGAGGCATATATAGTTTAGAACCAGAAAGGGTGTGTGTGAGGTGTAGTTCCACTCCTGAAATTCAGATAAATGATCTCCAGTTAAGCATATTTCAATATAAAGATGATTAGCTCTTGTACTTTGTCATTAAATAAAGCTTAGAGAATTCAAAGTGGCATTTCATGATCGGAATATAACAATCCCAAAACCACAGTAGAGGTCTAATGGACTCAAATTCTTGTATTGTCTTATACATACAGTAACTTCTGTTTGATAAAAAATGGTCAGATTTGATCTACAAAGTCTAATGTAATTAATTTCCAGTAATATAAGATTTGAACATTATTTCCCCTCTACTGCTGGGATATTAAAGGGTGCTGATGACTTTAAATCATTGATCAGTTTTTGCGAACCATCTGTTGACGCGTTAGCACATCACTTCAGCTGCTCCAGCATACTCCATTCTGTATCGTCCAACAAACCCACAGGAGGACAGCGGTTCAGGTTTTATGGTAGACACTGTCCCTGATAAAACTGCTAACACCATCCATCTCATCAAACATGGAGGCGTGTATCTAATCTCCTAGCCTCAAGGCAGACCTGGAGGCCAGATGGCCGCACCCTTCCTTCCCCTCAGGCCAGGCTGGAGCAATTACTACTGCTGCTTCACACACAGACCTGTGTCACCAACGCAATTAACAAGCTCCGGAGGAGTCTGGGCAACCAGAGAGGGACAGACTGTGTACACAGCATGAATGATGAGAGGAACGAGAAAGGACGCATCAGGTTTGGTTGCCAGGTTTTAGTGAACATTTAATATGGGTTAGACTAGACTTGTAGCTGCTGCAAAGGTTTTTGTAATTTCTAGAAGTCTTGCATATGTAGATATGCTTGTTCTATGTTTTCATATTACAGCGTGTATACAGGGAGTGCAGAATTATTAGGCAAATGAGTATTTTGTCCACATCATCCTCTTCATGCATGTTGTCTTACTCCAAGCTGTATAGGCTCGAAAGCCTACTACCAATTAAGCATATTAGGTGATGTGCATCCCTGTAATGAGAAGGGGTGTGGTCTAATGACATCAACACCCTATGTCAGGTGTGCATAATTATTGGGCAACGTCCTTTCCTTTGGCAAAATGGGTCAAAAGAAGGACTTGACAGGCTCAGAAAAGTCAAGAATAGTGAGATATCTTGCAGAGGGATGCAGCAGTCTCAAAATTGCAAAGCTTCTGAAGCGTGATCATCGAACAATCAAGCGTTTCATTCAAAATAGTCAACAGGGTCGCAAGAAGCGTGTGGAAAAACCAAGGCGCAAAATAACTGCCCATGAACTGAGAAAAGTCAAGCGTGCAGCTGCCAAGATGCCACTTGCCACCAGTTTGGCCATATTTCAGAGCTGCAACATCACTGGAGTGCCCAAAAGCACAAGGTGTGCAATACGCAGAGACATGGCCAAGGTAAGAAAGGCTGAAAGACGACCACCACTGAACAAGACACACAAGCTGAAACGTCAAGACTGGGCCAAGAAAGACTGATTTTTCTAAGGTTTTATGGACTGATGAAATGAGAGTGAGTCTTGATGGGCCAGATGGATGGGCCGGATTGGTAAAGGGCAGAGAGCTCCAGTCCGACTCAGACGCCAGCAAGGTGGAGGTGGAGTACTGGTTTGGGCTGGTATCATCAAAGATGAGCTTGTGGGGCCTTTTCGGGTTGAGGATGGAGTCAAGCTCAACTCCCAGTCCTACTGCCAGTTTCTGGAAGACACCTTCATCAAGCAGTGGTACAGGAAGAAGTCTGCATCCTTCAAGAAAAACATGATTTTCATGCAGGACAATGCTCCATCACACGCGTCCAAGTACTCCACAGCGTGGCTGGCAAGAAAGGGTATAAAAGAAGAAAAACTAATGACATGGCCACCTTGTTCACCTGATCTGAACCCCATTGAGAACCTGTGGTCCATCATCAAATGTGAGATTTACAAGGAGGGAAAACAGTACACCTCTCTGAACAGTGTCTGGGAGGCTGTGGTTGCTGCTGCACGCAATGTTGATGGTGAACAGATCAAAACACTGACAGAATCCATGGATGGCAGGCTTTTGAGTGTCCTTGCAAAGAAAGGTGGCTATATTGGTCGCTGATTTGTTTTTGTTTTGTTTTTGAATGTCAGAAATGTATATTTGTGAATGTGGAGATGTTATATTGGTTTCACTGGTAAAAAGAAATAATTGAAATGGGTATATATTTGTTTTTTGTTAAGTTGCCTAATAATTATGCACAGTAATAGTCACCTGCACACACAGATATCCCCCTAAAATAGCTAAAACTAAAAACAAACTAAAAACTACTTCCAAAAACATTCAGCTTTGATATTAATGAGTTTTTTGGGTTCATTGAGAACATGGTTGTTGTTCAATAATAAAATTATTCCTCAAAAATACAACTTGCCTAATAATTCTGCACTCCCTGTATGTATTGTTTTCGCTTTTATGTAACTTCAGGGAGAGGCTTTGTGGAGTGAGCCTGCAAAAATGTAATATTACGCTTCTATCTCCTTTGCATTCTGCATTCATGCTTGTTGTGAAAATGATTCATCACAGCTGTGGCAGAGAGACTAAAATGTGTTACAGCCCCCAGAAGGAAAGGCAGTAGGTGTTATCTAGGTGAAATGTCATTTTATTCATGGGCACATTCCTTTATCCGCCAGAGGAAACCAGCCCATCACAATCATCATTTCTGTTACCTTGCAAGCCACCAGCCACCAGTTTTATGACTCCTAATTGCCTTCCTAATTTGAAACTTTCATTCCTTATTACATACCTGGGTATAAACCTTTTCTACTCTTTCATTCATTTACTCTTCCAGGTAGGAAACTTTGACAGGAAAATATTGCATAAAGGTGGGAGACTGAGGGCCCTAAAGGTGTCTTAGCTGAATCTGGGATGAAAGAGTGATGGAGACCGTCGAAAGGAGAGATGGATTCTCTGGCCTGTCTCGTCTCCACCCAGTCATTGTTCATGAGCTAGGTTTTCCAGACAGCTGTCTGTACCTGCCACCTGTGACAGATGCCTGCTGTCAGTCAGTCTGGGATGGTCCACGATCTGCATCACCTTCTCGCTCCAGTTGGATCTCATATGAGCCCCAAAAACCCCCAATGAATGTGAAAAGATTGATTAATTCCCTGTTACTATTTCCCAGAGGCACTTTATATGAAGCAGAGACAAGTTAGAGGTATTAGGTGCAGGTTGTGACATAAAATACTAACAACCAATGCAGACAAAGGTCATAAATAACCTTTAAAGCTGTTTTAAACTGTTTTTTTAATCGATTCATTCCCACCACAATAAAAAAGATCATTTGTGTAAACCAGTGATTTGCAAACATTTTCTGGCATGACTCCACCACACAATTTTATCAAACACTAAAATCATTTACAAAATTCATAGAAGGTCAACACTATAGCATTTCAATATTAATTTGCCTTAGTTACTCTTAATGATTTTCGCCTGGTTGTTTGCACCAATTTGCACTTGCTCTGTGCCCCAGAGTCTGAAAAGCAATGGTGCAAAACGAGGAGGCCAAAATGTGTTTTATCAGAAAGACAATAGACTCTAGAAGTGTGTTCCTCATCTTCTACTTTCCTCACAGTCTTAGTTTTGTCCAGTGCTCTCAATGACACCAAATATATCAGAAAATTATTAAATGTATATATTTCAGAATCTGATTTAAAGAGGACATAATGTCTACTTTGTAAACAGATCATTCATAAAATGCTATGTGAAGGAACCATACTTTTACTGCAACAGACACACTATTGAAGCCAATTCTGTAAATGAAAGTAAAAATAAAAACTCACACAGCAATGCAAACAACAAAAATTGTGGAGTGTCTATGTCTATGCAATCTATCCATCTAGAGATGTAGTGTGGAAACCAAGGCGCAACTTTTACAGCTGAAAAGTGTTAAAGAGGCAAGAGGCAAAAACTGTAGTTCCTCTAGGTACCAACTGAGGATGGCTCCAAACAGGCGTCTGTCCCCACAAAGTCCTGCTTTATAGCATATTTACCTCCATGGATAGTTTCCCCTTTATAACGACTCTGACTGAGAGGTTTTTTAATAACTCACCAGCCTAGATAAACAGCACGTTTAGGTCTGTTAGGCCTCATCCACCACTTTGACCCAAACATACTTTTTGTGTGTGTTTGCAGTCAGTGCCCTTTGGAGCATTTTTAATTGATTATCTGACAAAAAATTGGTCTTGCTTTGTAGCACAGACCATCTGAGACATATGTGCTTCAATTTTGGTGAGTGTAATGCTGTAATTTTTATTAGCATTGATTAACCTGCCCATGTGTTGTACTGATACAGTTTATGAATAGTTAGCTTTCTACCCAAGATAACTATTGTAGCATTAGCTGATAAAGTAGAGATTAGATTAGATTAGATGAAACTTTATTAATCCCTCAGGGGTGTTCCTCCGGGAAATTCAGTTTCCAGTAGCAAAGCACCGTAGTACTCTTATAGTACTCTTGAGAGCAACTGTCTGAACTCGGATGATAAAACATGCTTAGGATGGTTAGGATAAAGGAGGCAAAATACATCCTTAACATTCCTGACCACGTTTTGCCATCTGAGTTCAGGAAGTTGCTCTCAGGTTGCTGCTAACTTGAACCCCAGTGTAGAACAAATATAATAGGTTGTTTGGGTAAGCTGCAAACAAATAGTCCTTCTGTGGGATTAGTAAAGATATCTTAATGTGAAAGTCCACTCTTTAATTCATATTGAGATTGTAGAATACTATGTGTAGATACCACAGTAGCAAACCGGTGTTTGGAATCAGTACACATCCTTATCTGTCTGGCCACTGATTCTCATCGACTTAACCATTAGCTGCACTCTTCTGCATCTTCTGCTCTGTTGTGGTTCTCTTGCTGCATTGCCACACATCCTTTGCCTCTTTTATGGATGGTGAAACAGGCTCCTCCATGGTAACAAAGTACATTTAAGTCTTATAAATATGTTCACACAACTTTTATGATGTGCGCTTGCGAGTTTTGTGGATTTTCACACCTAAATTGGCTTTTATATGTGTGAATATGAGCATACTTTGGTGATATAAAAAATCTATTCAACAAAGAAGAAATATAGTTTAATCAAAGACAGAAATAATAGGCTATTATATAACAATTATGCTTACCCATTTGCCTAAATGTGCAAAACAATTTGCAATTTTTGCTACAGAATTAAAAATGTCCTGAAAACTTCAACTGTCAAAGTGGAAAAAAAAAAAAACCCTAATAACCTAATCAAATTTTTCCACTGCTCTTCATCTCCCTCTCTGTAGGGTGCAGATTGAAAACCCTTATAAGTCGACACAGGTGATGAAAATATTGGCTTTCAAGGTGACACTAGCTTTGATTTTCACCACCACGTCAGGTGTTATAGCAGTCATATCTGGTTGTAGCGAGAGTGCTTAAACCGAAAGCCAACTGATGAAAATGTAAAATAAATAAATCTCAACTAGCAACCTCAGACCGATGCCTGTTTGCTTGTTTGTATTTGTGCAGGTGCGCATGTGTGTGTCTGAAGAGACCAGAGGAAAAGATGAATAAGAGAGTGCATTTACTGTGAGAGAAGCAATACATTCTACTCAAAGATACATGCCAACTGGGCGAGGGTGGAGGTGTGGGTCTCTGCAAACGCACATCCTAACAAATACTTAAAAAAGCACACACATAAATAAACACACAGTGTGCACGTGCAAGATACATTTCAGCGCAGTGTGGAGCCTGTTATTAGAGAAATTTCCTATTTCTCTTGCCGCTATTGCACGCTAATAAACAGAATCATTAGGGCATGTTTTGGTGGGTTGGTGAGTGGCGGAGTTGCTCCATTACTGGGAAACCCACAGACTCTGACTGCCTTTTAAAATGACGGCAGAGAAACAGGCTCCATTAATGGCGGCAATCAAAGCTTCATCCCCACCACTAGCAAGCCTGTCACGTAGCTAATTCAATCTCACAACCCATGAAGCAATTAATTCATGTCAATACAAATACACAAACAGCTTTTTTTCTTCTTGCCCCATAAGAAAAGTGGAGGTCTTAAAACTGAGCTTCTGTTTATTTGCACACCTTTGTGACGGTGTGTGATCATGCTCGGTGAAGTGTACGAGGAAGAGCAGGTGTAATTGGGTGTGGAAAAAAAGAAACCTCGTGGTCTCCCAGCTAAATGAGATCCGACAATCGTTTCCTCTGCATTTTCTCCCCTGACAACGGGCACATTGTCCCCCTCCCCTCCCTTCTCAGGTTTGTCATTATTGCTCCATGACATAAGCAACGCACATGAAGGGATAATAAAACCAGCCTCCATTTGATAACACAGGAGCTTGTATCTGACTATGCCCACGCCTAACTAACTTAAATCAATTTAGCCGCAGACACTAAAACGCTCACAACAAAAGAGAATCTCTAAAGGGGTTTAAGTGCTCTGGGGCTTTGACAGGAGGCAATGGCTTAGTAAATGTTGGAAGATCAAAAGTTAAACCAATTAGAGAATACCAAACTAGATGTTATCATCTAGATAGCAACCAGAGGCTAAATGAGTTTGTCAGAGTCAATGTCTCAGTGTTTTGTTTGAGTCAATATTTCAATTATGCTCTAAGAAAGCATTCTTGGCTTGATGAAGCAGCTCAGGGAGAAACTGGGTGTGAAGTGAAATGCGTCACACGGTGTGTCTGAAAAGTAATGTGAGAAAGGAACACGAGTGACGGAGAGACAAAGCCTTTCAGATTCAGGTTAGGAGTTGATCAAAGTGGGTTCTAGCTCATCTGAGACTATAGGCATGAAGCTAGTGTGCATTTAAATGCATTTGTGGAGAAGCAGAGACCCTAAAGAGCTCTCCTGCTCCATCACCCCCTCTTGTTTCCAAACCTCCCATTCCCAGCACTTTCTGAATGTGTTGCTTCTTTGAATTTTAATGGAAAAAGATTCTCCACTTCCCGATTTCCCTCTTTAGGGCATTTCATCTTGTTTCCTGTCTCTATCTATCAGAAAAAGGAAAAGTCTCACATGCCTGTAAGGTTTTCTGATAATGGTGACTTGGTTGACTGATGATCTTCATATGTTTCTAGAGTTTTGCAAGAGATAAAAACAATTGCTCTTAAAGTGGAGATATGAATGTCATTATCTGCATCCAATCTAAGAAACAAGCAGTTTATTTATAGATTTAAGACAAAAATAGACAAATAAAAACAAGTGAAAACATCAGATAGCCAGACTCCTGTGTGCTGTTATACTAGGAAAAAGAAAAAAAAGCGCTTTCAGTTTTTTAAATAGACTGTTGACAAACCAACATTTCCCTTGGGAAGGTATACGCTCAGTGCATCTTAGTGTAGTGCTACAGTGGTGAAGTCATGTTGTTGTCAAACTTGTCCCACATATTATGGGTGACACAGCTTTCAATTGTGGATTTAAGGCAACAGAATCAATCACATTAAAAACAAACTGCTGATACAGACAGACGCATGGCAGTACATCATAAATGAAAGGTATGGATGAGCAGGTCAAGGTAGGAGGTGCATACACTTGTCTGGAATGTAATCTGTCACTCGGTGCAGATTGGCCAGGAGTAATGAGCCTTTACATTACAGTACATAAAAGGTGATAACTGCTGGAGAGCTGTTTTGCGCAAAATGTGGTTCAATTTTCACCTAACAAAGAGTCAGCAACATTCACCGATCGATAGATGTCAAAATGTCCCCCCACCTTTGATAATAAATCTGACAAGCACATGAGGAAGTGGCACAAATCTACAAGCCTTCTGAGACAGGGTAGGGCAGAGGATGTGGGGAAAAGAGAAGGTGAAAGCAACAGGATGATATAAAGCACATATGACAGTTTCCTTTCCCCCCCCCTTTTATACAATCAACATAAAACACCCAGAACAATAAATTCTCTTGACAATCTAAGGCATTGTGGCATCTGAGAAATGCTCCCTTTTTATATCCGAGAGTGTCCAGAGGGTTTGTCAAGACAGCAGAGCCAAAATGATATTGCAAATAAATGAAGAGTGAAGTGCACCGTGTCAAAGAATTTCCTATTGCTGACATCAGTTTGGGCTTAACATATGCT